>NC_050444.1:86285562-86616499 GCF_903995425.1 Onychomys torridus
GTTTACTAGACTATTGAAATAATTTATCTGTTCTTGATTTAACTTAGGTATGTGGTACCTATCCAAAAAATTATTCATTTCTTTTAGATTTTCCAGTTTTGTAGAGTAGATATTTTTGAAGTATGAACTTATAATTCTCTGGATTTCCCATTGTTTGTTTTTAAGTCCCCCTTTTCATTTCTGATTTTGTTGATTTGGATGCTCTCTCTCTTCCCTTTGGTTAGTTTGTATAAGGGCTTTGTCTATCTTGTTGATTTTCTCAAAGAACCAACTCTTTGTTTCATTAAATTTTTGTATTGTTCTCTTTGTTTCTATTTTATTGATTTCAGCTTTCAATTTGATAATTTACTGGCATCTATTCTTTCTGTGTGACTTTGCTTCTTCTTGTTCTAGAGCTTTCAGGTGTACTGTTAAGTCCCAAGTGTGAGATTTCTCCAACTTCTTTTTGTGGGCATTTAGTGCTATGAATTTCCCTCTTAGCACTGCTTTCATAGTGTCCCATAAGTTTGGGTATGTGGTGTATACATTTTCATTGATCTCTAGGAAGACTTAATTTCTTTCTTTATTTCTTCCTTAACTCATTGGTGATTCAGTTGAGCATTATTCTGTTTCCATGAGATTGTAGGTTTTCTGTAGTTTTTGTTGTTCTAATCTTACTTTAAACCATGGTGGTCTATTAGAATGCAAGAGGTTTTTCCAATTGTTTTATATCTTTTGAGATTTGCTTTGTTGCCAAGTATGTGGTCGATTTTAGAGAAGGTTCCATGGGATGCTGAGAAGGTATATTCTTTTTTTGTTAGGATGGAATGTTCTGTAGATATCGATTAAGTCCATTTGAGACATTACATCAGTTAAGTCCTTTATTTCTCTGTTAAATTTCAATTTGGCAGATCTGTCCAGAGGTGAGAGTGGGGTGTTGAAGTCTCCCACTATTAATGTGTGGGGTTTTATATGTGATTTAACCTTTAGTAATGTTTCTTTTACATATGTGGGTGTCCTTGTGTTTGGGGCAGGCATAAATGTTCAGAATTGAAACTTCATCTTGGTGGATCTTTCCTGTGATGAGTATGTAATGCAATTCTTGTTCTCTTTTGATTTATTTTAGATTGTAGTCTATTTTGCTGGATATTAGAATGGCTACACCAGCTTGCTTCTTAAGACCATTTGATTGTAAAGTTTTTTCCCAGCCTTTTATTCTTAGGAGGTGTCTGTCTTTGAATTTGAGGTTTGTTTCTTGTATGCAGCAGAAAGATGAGTCCTGCTTTCATATCCTTTCTATTATCCTGTGTATTTTTATTGGTGAGTTAAGTGCATTGATATTAGGGGATATCAATGGCCAGGGATTGTTCATTCCTGTTATTTTTTTTTGTGGTAGTGTAAGTGTGCTTCTCTTCTCTGCGTTTTACTGCTGTGTTGTTATCTATTGCCTGTGTTTTTTGAGGGTGTATCTGACTTCCTTTGGTTGGAATTTTCCTTCCAGTGCTTTCTGTAGGGCTGGTTATATGGATAAGTATTGTTTAAATCTGGCTTTGTCTTGGAATGTCTTTTTCACTACATCTATGATGATTGAATGTTTTGCTGGGTATACTGGCATCCATGGTCTCACAGTGTCTGCATTATATCTGTACAGGTCCTTCTAGTTTTCAAAGTCTCCATTGAGAAATTGGGTGTTATTATGGTGGGTTTGCCTTTATAAGTCACTTGGCCTTTTTTGAGTTGGTATTATTCTCCTTCCTCTATCCCTAGTATTTGTAGTTTTGATCTTTTCTTGTAGTCCCAATTTTCTTGCACATTTTGGGTTATGACTTCGTTGACTTTAGTGTTTTCTTTGACTGATGTATCTAATTTCTTCTACCGTATCTTCAAAGCCAGAAATCTGCTCTTCCATCTCTTGCCTTCTGTTGGTTATACTTGCATCTGAAGTTCCTGTTCATTTACTCAGATATTCTATTTCCAGCATTCCCTCTGTTTGTGTCTTCTTCATTTTTTTACATTTCCCTTTTCAGGTCTTGGACTGTTTCCCTCATCTGTTTCATTGCTTTTTCATGATTTTCTTTCAGGTATTTATTGTTTTCTTCTGCTTTATTTGACTTTTTCTCTGGGTTTTTTTTTTTTATTTTATTTATTTATTTATTTTTTTTTGAGCTGAGGATCAAACCAGGGCCTTGCACTTGCTATGCAAGTCCTCTACCACTTAGCTAAATCCCCAACCATTTTTTATAGCATTCTCCCTCCCCCCTTTTTTTTGTTTGTCTTTTCCTCAATTTCACTTTTGATTTCTTCCTTATAAGCCTCTAGCATCTTCATGATTTTATTCTTTAGGTAGCTTTCTTCTGCTTCTCCCATTTTGTGATGTTCAGGTCTAGCTCTTGGAGGAGGGCTAGGTTCTGGTGATGCTGTGTTGCTTTTTATTTTGTTGTATGTACTTCTGCCTTGATATCTGCCCATCTCTTCTTGGATTCTTTCTTGGTCTTATCAGTGCTCTTGGTCCAGAAAGAGCTGACAGATTCAGGAAGCCTCTCTCTGGTCCCCATGTAAGCTTAGGAGCTGGGGGCTGGTCTCTGAGTCTCAGGGAGTGGATGTGTTCTCTTAGGTGCATGGTTATAGGGAAAGTACATAGAGATTGCAGAGTCTGCCGGGAGTCTTGGAGAAGGAGAACCTTCCTATGGGGGCCTGCCTGATGGCCAGAAAATGGGGCCAAGTTGGGCAGGTCTTCCCAAGAATGGCTGGTGCCCATAAATGCGACCTAGGGGCAGGCCTCCCTGGGTATGACCCCAGGCACTCACCTCTGGTCCAGATGGGAGTTCTGGGGCAGGATGGAAGCTGGGGGCTGGTTTCTAAGTATCTGGAAGTGTCTGGGGTCTCAGGCAGATGTGTGTGGGGGCAGGGAATGGAGATTGCATGGTCTTCAGGGGGTCTTGGAGAAAGGTAACTTTCCCATGGGGTCCTGCCTGATGTCCAAAACCTGGGGTCAAGTTGGGCAAGTCTTCCTCGAAATGGCTGGTGCTCAGGAATGGGACCTAGGGGCAGTGCAAAGCGACTTTTTCCTTACCAACTGTGGGTAATAAGATGAAACATGTTCAGTCTCTGATTCGCTCATTTACAAATATATTCTAAGTAAATTGGCTGTTGATGAGAACCTTCTTCATCTGATCCTTTCATCCTGTCTTCTCATTTCATTCCCCCTCCTCTGACTAGCTACCTCTATCCGTCCTTTCCAATCTTTCTGCCTGACTTCCTTCTTTCATTTTAATTGTCTTTCCTTTCATCCCCTTTGTTCAACAAATATCTCCTTACACTCAGGTCTTCTCCAAGCCCCAAAGGTATAATGAAACAAAATATTTCCAATCTTATGTTCCACACACTAAATCAATTGTAATACAATGTGAAATCCAATAATGGGAAAGTGAAAATCATTATGGGAGCCAGGAGAAGGAGTCTTAGTATAGGTAGGAGGAAGGCAGGTCAATGTAAGCTTCCTCCAATGCATGACTCTATACTGATGCCCAAAAGTGCTGGTTGGAGCAATCCAGATTAAGGAGGTGAAAGGAGAAATTCCAAAATGGAAGATTTCTAGTTGAAATGGAAACTCATCCCTGACAGCATCAAATATACATTCTGACACAAAGGAAGACAAACAGGATTAGAGAAGTAGAAGTGGATGGACAGCAAAAGATCCAAATCTATGAAGGGTTTGCAATGTATTCTAAGCACAGAATCAGTGAAGACACAGTCAATAAATGTGACAAACTTGCCTCTGGGGAAAATGATCTAGATGTAAACAATCTGGACACTGGTAGGCATGTGGTTGTATAAATATAATCATATATGTAAATATATATATATATGTATGAATATGAAATATACTATAGAATGCATTGTGTTTGTGAATATATGAACATATGTGCAGGAACTCACACATGAATGTATGCTACAGACTGTCTAGACAATTATCTTCTCCCTGGATCATTGTGTACCTTAGTTCTTTTTCCCATTTTTCATGTGTATATATTTGAGTATGTAATGTGTATATTATAATCCAGAGATGTGCATGTGTGTACATATGTATAGATTTGCATGTTCACATCTGTGCATGTGCATGTAAAAATCTGAGATTGATGCTCTGAATTACCCATCATTGGTATTCTAAGTGATTCATGTAGGAAGAGTTCCTCAAGAAAACCCAGAGCTCACAGATATGACTAATCTCACTAGATGGATTTTTCTTGGAATATATTGTCTCTACCTTTAGTGGGTGAAATTATCATCATCTACATGGGGTATGGGGATTTGAACACTAGTCTGTCCACTTGCAGAGCAAGAACAAACCAATGGTCTATACTCTTAACTCCATGAATTATTTTTTGTTTAGTCAAAGTTTGTTCTTTGAGCACAGAACTCTCTGACAAGCTACACTTTTTGGTCAGTGATTCTCCTGTCCCTATCTCTCCAGACCTTGAATTACAGAATCTGCCACTATGAAAGCTTTCCTTTCTTTTCCAGCTTTTTCACTTAAGGAATGGAAATATGAAGTCAGGTCCTCATGAATGCACAGAAACCACTTTACCAACTGAATCTCAGAACCCTAACACATCATCTAATTGGTGGCATAAGTATCATGTTATGCATAGTACAATAGAATAATGTAGATTTTGATGATAATTCAAAGATTTTGACAAAGATGTCACTTGCTGTATCTTTGGGATCACTGACATTCACTTTACACCAATTAAGAATTAAATGTAGAACTTAATGTTTGCCCCAGTCTTTTACTTTATAAAGTTTTTATCTTGCAGCGAAATAATTAATAAGAACTGCAGAGAAAGAAGTATAAATGCTGTGCTTTTTTCTCATCTAAAATGTCTTAGAAATCTTCAGAGACAAGGAGGATCCCATTAATATCTAAAATGTGAGTAATGTGAATCTTTAAAATGGCAAGAAATGTTTGGATGGATGTGAAATTTCAGGACAAAACGAAGGAACTGGGTCATTAACTAGCTAGAAAGTATCCACTACACTCTTAAGTACCAGAAACAAGTTATCTATGCTGGTGTTCATTTGGAAGTAAGCATTTTATAAATGTTACGACTCTTGCAAAATTTGTCATTAGACTAGCCTCATTGGCTAGAATTAGTTGAGGTTTGAGTTTTCTGTAATATGTGAGCAGGAGTAGTTAGAACTGTAGGATTTGTGTTCGATTAGACAGAGTATAGAAAAGAAACATTGCCATTAAGACATGAGATTATGAAATAATTACATCATTTTTACCTTCACTTTCCTTCCTCCATGCCCTGCCACATAATAGCACTCAGTCTTTCCTCTCTTTCAAATTATAGTCTCCTTGTTCATTTTTTGGTTACATATATATTTGTTTACACAAATATACACATATATTCCTAAATACAAAAATAAAACCTTCTCTGTCTTTATAATATTACGTGTATGTGTTTATTTTGAGAGCAGACTGTTTGCTGTTGGATATTACTGGATATATTTTCCAACATATGCTTATGAGACTGAAGAGATTTCTTAGTAATCGAGAGAGGCTACTGCCCTTGCAAAATACCTGATTTTGGTCTCTAGCACACACAGTGAGAGGTTCACAACCATATGTAACTATAGTTTCACAGGATCTGATGACCTGTTTTGGCCTCTAAAGGAAACTGCACTCTTGTGCACATACCCTAATACAGATACACATGCAGATAAATAGTTTAAGATTTAAAATAAACAAATATTTAAAGAGGTATGTTACTGTAATATCATGATATATAATAGGATCTTTCTGTTAGAGATTCATTGAAGGTCATTTAGAAGCATATTTTATGGTTAACTTTCAAAGCATATTTTAATTAGGATCTATATGTTAATTACTGACTCAATAATTTCACAAGTAATTTTACATTTATTGTGAATCCAATACTTAAGATTAATTATAATGATAATGTTCTCATTGTACATATTTTTGACCCATTGTGGTCGACAAAAGACAATTGTACTCATACTAGCTAATTACATACAGTAGAATGAAGAAAATAAAACAGAGAAAAAATATAGAAACAGAAAGTGCAAAGAAGAATCTGTGGCATTCATGAAAATGTATTGCCCAGCTCTCCATGTTAGTATGCTTGTGATCATTGGATGCTATCAGTTCATAAACAACCAAGACATTTTCCTCATGAGTTTTTTTCTTTCTTTCTTTTTTTTTTTTTGGTCATGGTGAGGAGGATTTTTTCTCCTTTTTTATTTATTATATTTGTGTTTTAATTTTACACATCAGCCATAGGTTACCCTGTCCTCCCCCCTCCTGCCCCCACCCCCACCTTTCCACCAGCCCCTCCCTTCCATTCCCATCTCCTCCAGGGCCAAGACTCCCCTGGGGATTCATTTAAACCTGGTGGATTCAGTACAGGCAGGTCCAGTCCCCTCCTTCCAGGCTGAGCATGTGTCCCTGTGTAAGCCCCAGGTTCCAAACAGCCAGCTCATGCACTAAGGACAGGTCCAGGTCCCACAGCCTGGGTGCCTCCCAAACAGTTCAAGCTATTCAATAGTCTCACGTATCCAGAGGGCCTGATCCAGTTGGGGGCTCCACAGCTTTTGGTTCATAATTCATGTGTTTCCATTAGCTTGGCTATTTGTCCCTGTGCTTTTCCAATCTTGGTTTCAACAATTCACACTCTTACAATCCCTCCTCTTTCTTGACAGTTGGACTCCTGGAGCTCCACCTGGGGCCTGGCCATGGATCTCTGCATCCACTTCCATCAGTTATTGGATGAGAGTTCTAGCATGACCATTAGGGTGTTTGGCCATCTGATCACCAGACTAGGTCAGATCAGGCTTTCTCTCAACCATTGCCAGTAGTCTACAGTGGAGGTATCATTGCAGATTTCTGGGGACCTCTCTAGTACTTTGCTTCTTCCTGTTCTCATGTGGTCTTCATTTATCATGGTCTCTTATTCCTTGTTCTCCCTTTCTGCTATTGATCCAGCTGGGCTCTCCTGCTCCCCTAAGCTCTCTTTCCCTCAAAACTTGCCCTTTGTTACTCCCACTGTCGTCCAGGTTGATCATGTAGATCTCATCCATTTCTCTGTCATTGGATGATCCCTGGTTCTTTTCTAGGGTCCCGTTTTCTTGGTAGCCTCCCTGGAGTTGTGTATCAGTGTAGTCATCTTAGTTTTACATCTAGTATCCTACTATGATTGAGTATATACCATGTTTGTCTTTCTGACTCAGGATGATTTTTTTCTAGATCCATCCATTTAGCATGATGTCATTGTTTTTCTCTGCTGAGTAGTACTCCATTGTGTATATGTACCATATTTTCTTTATCCATTCTTCAGTTGAAGGGCATCTAGGTTGTTTCCAGGTTCTGGCTATTACAAACAATGCTGATATGAACATAGCTTAGCAAATGCCCTTGTGGTATGATTGAGCATTCCTTGGGTATATGCCCAAGAGTGCTACAGATGGGTCTTGGGGGAGATTGATTCCCAGTTTTCTAAGGAAGCTCCATATTGATTTCCAAAGTGGGTATACAAGCTTCCATTCCCACCAGCAGTGGAGGAGAGTTTTCTCATCAGCCACCAATTGGGATTAAAAGTAATATTGTTCAGGGGACATTCATCATTATTGAATCCTCTGGTATCCAACCTTGGCTCAAGGATTTGCCTATCACTATGTGTTATGCTGTTCAGTTTAAATGATTTTGATCTGTGTTGTATCCTTTAATTTCATTCTGGCTCAAAACTAGATTGTTATCTGATCATCATCTAGGTCTTTACCCATTTTCTTTGATGTTTTCATCTCCTGATAATTTTGTTTTTGTATTCAAGTCTACCTTGGCATCTTCCTCAAATAACTTATTTTAAGTAAGATAAATGCACTGTGTGCTGAAGAGGTGATATTTTTAAAAAGAACTAACAATTAATAAGGATGCTATACAAAAATTAAAAGAGAAAATATGTGAACAAAAGGCTACGGAATTTTCTTTCTCTTGAGAGACTTAAAGTCTATCTGAATACAAACTCCTTCCTAGACCTAGATACATGTCTTATTTATTGTTGTAAAATTGTAGCCTTCTAGAAATTATAAATCTATAATGATTGATAAATGCTAGGAATATGTGTAGTTAAGACTCTTTGGTCAAGCTTGATGTTGGAGATTTTAAGAACAGCTGGAGGAAGTCCAAGATTATTTTATATTCATCAGCTTGCCTCTGTCGACTCTCATTCCTCTGTTCACTAATTGCAAAGCACAGTCTCACCTTTGAGGTTATAATACTGGAGGTGCGACCTTAGTTAACTGCCCTCCTCTATCAGCCATGGTCTTTCATTTATTCAACCTTTGATTAATACCAGGAACTGAAGCTGGCTCGATTATAAGATGAAGCTATAATTTCAGGACTCTGTGTACATCAAAATGTATTTAAACAAGCTGGGAATCTCTTTCTTCTTCTACATGTTTTGGACTTGATTGAGCATACACTGTGTGTGCTGGAGGATCAGTCAGGGAAATGAAGTGTAATGGGGCATGTGTCTACAAATCAGTATTTGCATATACACAGGTCTTTATATTTTTGCAGTAGGAGAATGTCCTCCAAATTTTATATTCAGGATTTGATTTCTACTTCTATAAAATGAGGCAGTTATGCAAGACACACTTGTCTCACAAGAGAGCTATTGGGAAATCTGATGGAGCATAAGCAAGAGATTAAATTTCAAATGTTTACTGTCTCCCTTTCTCTAACTTCAAAAGATAAATGTGGCATTCACTCATTTATTTATTTATTTATTTTACCTATTCCTAATTCCACAACAATACATTTTTCTTTGCCACCCCTTTCTTAATGGTAATCCTGATGTTACTTTCTAGTATTTTGATGAATTGAGATTAATGTAAGATAAAAAATTTTCCCAAACAATGGGAGGAATAATGCAAGAAATATAATACCTATATAGAAAAGAACTGACCAGTCAACCAAGAAATAATTAAATTCATGTAAGCATGTATTGCTGCTGCACATCATCTCTTTAAGTGAAGTTCTATATTAAAAGTTCCATCTTTCAAATTCAAGTTTCACATACTATAAAAACAATCTTCATATACTATAAATACAAATATATGTACAATACATACACAGTACAAATAAAAATAAAATATTAAAGATAAATTTAGACTGGACATTTTGGAAACTGAACACATTACTTCACATCTATTTTTCTCCTAAAAAAATGGTATAAAATTTGTATATTATGAACATCTCATCATATTTCATATGTGAGTTGTTTTGATATAATTTATACATGGCAGAAAGAAAATGAGTGAGGGAAGGAGAAATAGAGAGCATATACGTAAAATAAAGTTGTTCACAGAATAAGAATTAAAGGGGAATTAGCACAACCACACATGAACACACAAATACACACATACACAGTGATATGCACAAACACTCATACATAAAAGCACATCCAAATATCTCTGTCTGGCCTTTTATTCCTCACGTTACCAGAGGTCAGTCAACTGCCATCTCCATGATAACCTATCTGCAGAAAACTAAAGCAAAAAGACCTTGACTTTCTTGATTCTATTGCTACACTATGCAGAAAAACTTGCATCCCTCAAAAACAAAATAAATAAATAAATAACCTGAGATTCATAGAAGAAATAGCTATAAGGTACTACCTGGAAGGAAAATAATGTTACTGTATAAAAATGTATTTAAAAGATGAGATATTGAGGCCGGAGAATTGATGTGCTAGTTAAAACAATGTTTTTCCAAAAGCTGGGTCCATAATACCCACATTAGGCAGCTTGAAACTGACTGCAATTCCAGTTTCAGGAGTTCTGAAAGTTCCTCAAACATGTGACAGTTATTCATACAGACATACTCTCATATACTTTAAGAACAATGTAAGAATACAGTGATAAGATTTCTTTTATTAAGCAGAAGAAATACTTTGAGCCAAAAATGGAAGTTGAATATGGATAATCAAATGATGAAAAATGATATTAAATGATTATTTGAAGGAAATATAGAACAAATGGTGTGAAATCTAAGCATTATTTTTTCCTCAAAAAGTTAATGAAATCTGAAGGGTCAAAAAGAATGATTTCTGGTCATGAAGAAACAGAAAATCTGAATGCTAAAATTTTTTTTATCAGTTTTTACTTTACAATGAGTTTGGTAGCATTTGAAATTTTTACAAGTCATCAGGACACTTATGATTATACATTTTTAATCTTCTCACATTTGAATTCTCCTTATTAGTGCATATTGCATGTCCTGAAAATGAACATACATGCTAATACTTTACCTTACCTGAAGTTCCTTCTGGCATCATCTTTTTTTTTTTGAACGGCTTTGAAGATTCCATGTCTTCCCTTGTCTTTAATCAGAAGTTGGATCAACCTTCTTTTCCATTTCTTAGCAAATGGCTCAGGACTCTGAGTCAACATGACATGTGAGTCACCAAGGATACAAATGCCCTCTTCTTGAATATCTGGTTCTCATATTTTCCACACTTCAAATTGTCTCTTCTTTGTATTTAAAAATGTAGATAACAAAGAATGCTCTTTTTGCTTGCTCAGGTACCCAACATTTATTGATAGCTTACTGAGTACATGAATGCCAAATACATTTTCTCTGATAACAAAAAGATGTCTAAAATATAGTATCTTCAGAAGCAAGGAAACTCATGGGCTGGAAATCACTCATGACACAAAAGTAGGATGCTTAAATTACAAAATGATGAAATCACAAAATAATTTATTGTACTCTATCATTATGCATCATTTTAAATGATAGAAACAAGTTTGTCAAAAGATAGCCCTAGATTTTGCTGTTCTTATAGAAATGTCTAAAAATGCTAAACCAAAGAGTATAGACCATACTATAGTAAAGCAAAGTAGATATTATCAGAGCAAGGCCAAATAGGCTTCCTGAACTTTGCAGAAAGAAAACCAGGTCTATCTTATTCACAATTCATAACTTAAGTACAATTACTCTTAATGCATATCTTCAGGGAGGAAAATATGTTTTTCTTTTACACATTGATTAAATAGGAATGCTCCCCAAATGCTTTTATGTTTGATTGCTCAGTCACCAGGGAGTGGCACACTTTGAGAAGGATAAGGAAGTATGGAGGGAGGGAGTCCCTGAAGCTGGGCTTTGATGTTTCAAAAAACCATACCATACCCAGACTCTCTCCTTCTCTCCCTTCTCTCCTCTTTCCCTCTTTCTCCTCTCTCCTCCTCCTCCTCCTCCTCCTCCTCCTCCTCCTCCTCCTCCTCCTCCTCCTCCTCTTCTTCTTCTTCTTCTTCTTCTTCTTCTTCTTCTTCTCTCTCTCTCTCTCTCTCTCTCTCTCTCTCTCTCTCTCTCTCTCTCTCTCTCTCCTTGCTGCCTATGGACCAGAGTGTAAAAAACTATTTGCCTACTTCAAACCATGATGGCCTTGTTGGAGGAAGACTTCCACTGTCTTTTAGTTTTCAAAAGCCCAAGCCAGGCTTCTCAACCCACTACACAGCTTTCTGTTTGCAGATAAGGATATATAGCTTTCAGCTACTTCTCCAACAGCATACCTGTCTGCTGTTATGCTCCCTGTCATGATGATAATGGAATAACATCTGAAACTGAAAGCAAGTCCCCAATTAAATGCTTTCTTTTATAAGTGCTGCTTTAGGGGGATTGGGATCTGTCCGTGGTCCATGGGCAGGCTTCTGGAATCCAGTGCCTGTGGTTTGACACCTTGCACAGCCTTGGTGCAGTGGGAAGGGGCTTGGACCTGCCTAGGCTCCGTGTGCCTGGCCCTGCTGACTCCCCATGGCAGACCTTGATTTGGGGGATGTGGGGATGTGGAGCAGCTTGGGAGAGAGGGCTGGGAGTTGGGAGGATGAGGAGGGGGGATCTGTGTGAGGTATGTGGAGTGAGTAGAAAGCTTCTTAATGAAGAAAAATGAAAAAAAAACCTATTATGTGATACACATGTAAAAACACCATGATTAAACAAAACAAAACAAAAAAACAAAACAAAGTGCTACCTTGGTCATGGTCTCTTTGAACAGCAGTAGAACAATGACCAAGATAGAAGATAATGATGGAAAAATTTTTCAAGTAGAAAATTTAGAAAGATCTTTTTGTAGAACACATATGTACATAGCTTACATAGCTGTGCAGTGTATAAATATGAAAGTATATCAAGGTTAACATTTTAGAAAAGTGCATTTTAAGTACTTTCTTAAAGTAGTGTACAATGTGTAAGAACTCAAAGAGATTGTGAGTGTTCCAGGGAGCATTCCAGAAAATTTTGGAGACTGTAAAGACTGATTTGGCTTCAGGACAGATCTATATGTGGAGGCAATAAAAATTAACTCTCAGTGACATGTAATTGGCAGATGAAGGAGAGCCTTGAATGTTTGCATATTCCCAAATTAATCAAATTTACAGAAGGAGATGGTTACTCAGAAATTAACAGATTCCTGGGTAATTTAGAATAATGAAATTAAACTTTATTTTAAATATGAAATTATGTTTATCTCTTTTGAGAGAAGTACTAAGGATAAATAGGGAGCACAATAAAGAGTAAACTTGTTTTAAATACTCACACATCATTTATTATTTTATGTTGAAATGGAAGAGGAAGAACTCAAATAAAGGAATAGTACAGAAGTGAAAAAATTGAAGGTACACTTAAAACAAGATATTAATAAAAGACAAAAAGAAATGGATATGGAAGAATTAATAAGGAAATGGTGTCAGGGCATGTATAGAAATACATTTTAGGACAACTCTTGTTACAAGGAGCTATGAATTATCCTCAGCTATATGCATCAGGAAAATTCTGGAGATGTTGCAAAGTAATAGAGGCTATGAAACAGAGAAGCCTGGCCCAGGTACACATTCTCTCCTTCTGTGAAACTCACCATCATGTACCCATACCCTCTCTGTTGGGAAAATAAATCAGGAGAGAATATGAAATGTTATTTGAATAAAAATTCTACAGAGAGACATGATACCAAGAAAGAACTTCTTTTCTTATCAGTTCTCCTGCAAAGTATCTCCATGTAAGTGTTTGTCCTCACTACCACTTGCCCTTTGGGTTTCTGTGGAAAGGAAATAGGACCTATGGGCAAATCCCAGGAAGTTCAGGAGTCCTGACTTAGACAATCCATATCAAAATATATTATATGAAAATCAATAAAACAAAAATGTAAAAATAAAGATTGCCCAATATAAGAGTGCATATATTTAGGAAAGTAGAATTTATAGATTATAAATTATGCCATATTTTGAATTACTCTGGGAGATAGAATAAAAGATAGTGTCCAATTACTTCAGGGGACTACATAATAATAGTTTTATTTCACTACAAATATTTTGTTCATTTCAGGTTATACAAAGGGCATTTCACATGTGCTTTGTTTCAGCAAATTTTACTTAATCTGACTGTAACTAAATGGAACTCTGTCAACTAAAATTTAATGTAACAAACAGTACTATACTTTTTTAAAGAGTGAAAATGAAAGTTGAAATACCTTTCTCTGGTACCTTCCTGTCTCTAGGTTCACACTTAGCTCTTCTGGAAACCCATCAGTTGATGCATCTTTTGTAGAATATTCTTGTAGACATGGGGAGCATGAAAGTTGTATATCATATCTGTATAAGGAGGGCAACTATACATCCTGTGAGTGTATGCAAGACAGTGGACTGTGAGAGCTAGGCTCAGTGGTGACTTTCCTTCTTTTATCCAACCTGTCCCTAGCTGTGTGATAGTTTTGAGTTATTTAAATACATTCTGTAACCTTTTCTAATGTATCCTTTCTTGCCCATAGTATATAATCACTACCACTCACCAGGAACCACCCAACTGCCTCCTGAGTGTTATTTTTACTTCTGACATCAAGTCCCACTTTCACTTCTAATCTTCAATTACTTCTGCTGCCAGCAAAATTGACCAAAGCATAGATCACATTCTCTACTTGATCACTGTAGCTCTCCACTGTCTTCATCTATAAATTTCCAATGCTTTATAGTGACTTTAAGTGACCTGACCCCTGTTCCACTGCCCAGAAGCAATGGTAATAGCTTACCCTTCCTATTGGTTCGGCTACTTTAGATATCTTCAGCTACTCTCATTTGACTAAATTTACAATTTTTACTTCCCTTTCTTGGATTTTCATCACTTCATTCCCTCATTTCAGAGTCAGTCAGCTTCCTCCATCACCACTTATTTCCTAGTTATGGCATATCATTTCTACAGGCCCATGCCCTATAATGACTGCCACTGCCACAGACAGTTTCTGCCTGTTCATCATTTGTTAGAATATACTAATGTCCAAAGCAATTTAAGATCTCACATGAGATTGATATAATTCAGACAAATATGAAAACTTCAAAAATAATTTGCCATAGAGAACCAAGGATTTTGTTTCCAATAGAAAACTACTTAAATTGATGAGCCTTAAAGATCAATCTTCAGGAGGAAAATATGTATTATCAGTAATTGTCAAAAGTGTTTTCCAGCCATGGTACCTGTAGCAGGAATCTTAAATGGTCTTATTCATAAGATCAAACCCGGGCCAGGTATTGGGGTGAATGCTGGAAGATCAGAGAGACAGAACAAGCCACAGCTTCCTCACCATGCCAGTTCCTCAGCTGATCTAGTTTTTTTCAGACTGCAAGCTTCTGAGTCTTCATCTAGAATGGGTCTCAGCTGAACTGTGTTGCTCAAAGCCTACAAGCTTAACCAGCCAAATGCTGCTAGTTTCTGGTCCTCACGCCTTATATATCTTTCTCTTTCTTCTGTCACTCCCTAGGCTGGATTTTTGGGATTAAAGGCATGTGTCACCATGCCTAGCTGTTTCTAATGTGGCCTTGAACTCAGAGATCCAGAGGTACCTTTAAACATGTCTTGAATGGCTGATATCATTATCTCAGAGAGTTAATGAGTTGTAGCCTTTGGAAGAATTAAGGTGTCAAGGTATCAGCAAATTTCACATTTTTCAAGAGGCATCAACCAAATGGAATATAAAAATTTAACCATGGTTTCCTCATTAGAGATCATAAACTAAAAGAAATGGCAGGAATTTTGACCTGATCACTTGATTATATACAATGTCCTATAACCTGTCAAAATTCAGGAAGCGCTTCCAAAAATGTTAGCATAGTCATTACAAATTTTGTGAATGATTTGGGGATCCAAAGACTGGAGTTATGAAACAGAATCATATCCAAATTTACAGGGCTATCCCATCTGAACCCAGTCAGATGGGTTCATATTGTAGGTATGAGAATATTACATTATTACATGTAATATTTTAAACTACATATTTTAAAATAAATTTTAATGTAAAAATAAATTAATGTGAAAATACTCACTGCACATTAGAAAGAAACCCAATAGGAATACAGAGGAACAAACTAATAATACATGACTAGCATACTGTAAGGAATACAGTGAAGAGTATAGGTTAGCTAAGCCTAACCGCTGTGGAGGCAAAAAAAAAAAAAAAAAAGCTTTAAAAAGCATAATACAGTTTGGTTTGAGGTGAAGGGAACAATATCATAAAACAGTACTCCTTTGTTGAAGAAATATTTATTTTGTGCTTATAATGTGCCCAGAAAAATTTATTAAATGAAAAAACAAAGTATAATAACAGTAACAATAAACCCATCAGATCAAAACAGTCCACATCCCTGAAGCTAATGGAGCTTGGCTTTTTAGTAAGGAGGCAGCCTATAAAGAACTATACTGAAATACAAAAAAAAATATTTCATACATACTACAATTCCATATGGCAGAAATGCTAAGAAAAATAGCATACCAGTGAGGAATTAGTGCAAGCATAGAAGATCAGAGATCTATAAAAATAAGGAAGTCTATCTTAATAAGTGTCATTTGAACTAAAATATAAATCAAAAGAAAGAAAAGATCTAGCCAACCATCTGGATTGAAGAATAAGAGGAAGACTGGATCAGAGGTTTACCCTCACAGACTACTCCATAATCCTTAAATTTTCTTTGTGTCCCCATAAGATACAGAACGCCCCTCACAGACTACTCCATAATCCTTAAATTTTCTTTGTGTCCCCATAAGATACAGCACCCCCCTCAAGCAGGAAGTAGCAAGAAAAACAATGCCCAAATTCCCAAAATTATCAAGCTGGCTTTAGAGATGGAATTGGCTCACTCCTTCTCTAAACCCAGGCATATTGCTAAAAAAAAAAAAAAAAGGTTAAGAGATTCTTGTGTCCCAAATCAGAAGAGCCTTCTGGTGTGGGACAGAGAAAAAAACATAATTTTATTTAAATCAGGTTGATTATAAATGTTATGTCTTTCTAAAGAAAAAAAAAGGGGCATATGATATAGATAAAATACTATGAAAGGGTAGATTAATGAACTTACTTTAAAGAACAACAACTTGTTTAAAATGTCTTACATTGGTATAGATTTTAGTCTATTGATACAAACTTAAAGTTAATTTTATTATAATATATATATATATATATATATATATATATATATATTTCTACTCTTATTTGAGGTATTATGTATATGCAACTCATTTAGATTATAATGGATATTTAAGAAATACAGATCAATTAGTCTTCTATGATAGTCAAACTTACAGTCATGTTAAGTTTTCTAGGTATACATAGATATATTTCAGATAGACAGGTAATCTTCAAACACTTCAAAGGCCTAAAGAATATGGCATTTAAAATATTTTAGAAATTTAGACTTTCTGGACAGTGAGACATGTCTGCTCCTGGCAGCACTGATTTACTTCAGAGAAGACGTTGGGCATTGAAGACACTTCATATGGAGTTTATCTTCACCTTGGCAAAAATAGCCATTTGATCAGGAAACTGTTCTTTCCTGGACTGTTTGATCAACTTGACATGCAGGACTCATAGAAAGGTGACCACTGAAATTTGCTTGACAAAATGGTCCTTCAGGTTCCTGCTTCACAGAGAGACGAAACTGCCAGACATTCTACAGGACACTGAAAAAAGTGAGCAAGAGACTCTAGCCCTGAGGGCTGAAGACAAATGCCCCAACTTTACAAAGGAACATTAGGTGACTGTCCAAGCTGCCAGCTGTCTTTGTCTACCCTATAAGACTCCCAAAGTTGCTTGCATCCTTCTCCTGGTTCTCAGGTAATATTATATCCTTCTGATGTGGTTGAAGACTAGATAGTTATAATTTTCTCCATTATGATAAAAGATAAGTTAGATATAAACCTTAGACTCACAAATATAAGATAAATAGGATATCTTCTTTAATATTGTAACTGTAATTCCTCCTTGATAATTGTTTTGTTATCTGAAATTTTACTATATGAAAGTTAAAACCTTGCTTTTTGAAAAAAAGAAAAGGGGAAGTGTAGTTAGATTTTCCTGCCTGGTCCAGTCAGGACAAATGTCTCTTACCCGCCAGTCCCACAGTCGCTCAGACCCAACCAAGAAAGCACACAGAAACTTACATTGTTTACAAACTGTATGGCCTGGCCGTGGCAGGCTGCTTGTTATCTACCTTTTCTATCTTAAATTAACCCATTTCTGTTAGTCTATACTTTGTCACATGGCTTGTGGCTTACCAGTGTCTTTACATGTTGCTTCTCATGGCGGCGGCTGGCGGTGTCTCTCCCCAGCCTTCTACTTCCCAGAATTCTCTTCTCTCTTGTCCCGCCTATACTTCCTGCCTGGCCACTGGCCAATCAGAACTTTATTTACACAGAGCGATATCCACAGCAGGGAAGTGCTGTGGGATGTTCTGTATGTCAAATATGTTGCTCTGATTGGTTAAAATAAATAAACTGCTAATTGGCCAGTAGCCAGGTAGGAAGGATAGGGCACCCAGGACAAGGAGGAGGAGAATTGTGGGAAGTGGAAGGCTGGGGGAGAGATAATGCCAGCAGCTGCCATGACAAGGAAGATGTAAGGTACTGTTAACCATGAGCCACCTGGCAACTAATAGATTAATAGAAATGAATTAATTTAAAATAAAAGAAGCAGATAATAAGAAGCCTGCCATGGCCATACAGTTTATAAACAATATATGTCTCTGTGTGCTTACTTGGTTGAGTCTGAGTGACTGTGGGACTAGCTGGTAAGAGAGATTTCTCCTGACTGTGGGCCAAGCAGGAAAACTCTAGCTACAATTGGATAATTCTCAGGTACCATTCATTTACTTTTTTTCCCAATATATTAAATCCCTAAGAATGGAAAGGAAACAACTTGAGGGCTACTCAACTATTACACAAAAACTACCAATCAATCTATATCCTCCTAGAAGTCTATTGATGAACAGTTTGCAATATTCCTACTAAGACTTTTATAATTAAACCTTCTTGTGCAAATTCAGTGCAGAATTATTGTACCTGTCATATTACTACTCCTACTTTCAAGACTGATAACAACAGTTGAGTTCATGAAAGCAGCCAGTTTCACAGCCCCATGAGTCCTTCAACTTTGAAACATATTTTAATTCAGTTACAGCTTTAAAATAAATAAATAAGTAAAACCAAACCACAGAAAAATTAACAACTGAAAGTTATGATGATAGAATGTAACAGTTGTACTTCAGTATTAGTGTTTCTACTTAACCTTGCTCCTGAATTCTGGAGCCATTCCTAACACAGGACAAGTTACCTTAAATTTGTGTCAGCAACTTATCGCTCATGCTGATTATTCCACCAGTAATATAAGTGAGAGAGAGAGAGAGACAGAGAGACACAGACAGACAGACAGACAGACAGGGAGAGACAGAGAGAGAGAGAGACAGAGAGTGAGAGAGAGAGACAGACAGACAAATAGACAGACAGAGAGAGACAGAGAAGGAGAGAGACAGAGAGACAGACAGAGACAGAGATAGGGACAGACAGAGACAGAAAGAGAGACCTTGTGTCTATGTGTCTCTGTATGTGCACATGTAGAGAGCTGCATGCAGCCACGCCTTAAAGATGGCGCAGGCTTCCGCCCTCCACCTTCCCGATGGTGAGTGCTCTCAGTGATAAACAACTCCTTATTTGGCTAAGGCTGAGAATCTGGCTTGCTTCTGCGTACTTGGGCCCATCAGTGTTGCCCACGTGGCATGCTAGGGTTGGCTGCCCAGAGGCTATATAAGGAGTGAGTGGGTTTCCCCAGGGGAGAAGAAGACTGTTGAAGGTTCCTGAATAAACTGCAGAAAGAAGAGCTCGGTGTTGTGTCTTCCTTGCTGGTCGAGGGTGTCGTGACATGCACATGCTTTGACTCATAAGAAAATTACTCTTGCTGGGCCTTTTGTTCTAAATTATCACTATGAATTGATCACTGGGATTGTCAGGCCAATCATTTCGTCCTGTTAATTACCAGATTCAGCCCTGTGGACCTTTGACTCACTATGATGAGACTTATTTTACCCACTCACTGATCCTTCCCTACCCACTTTCCATGCTTTGTAGAAGTTACGAAACTGATAAATATTTCTTCTAGCTTTTTTTTAAAGTATTGAACAGAACATTTTACACAGGATATTACTTAAAACACTCAGAAAGAAGATGTTCTTAAGCTTGTAATAGTTTCAATTTTTCAATCATTTGACCAATATTTACTAAGCAACCATTCTGCAATAGATATCATAATCACTATGGTAAATGCAACAGTGAATAAAGAGTAAATCATATTTGATTGATATTTTTAGCTCACATGTAGGAGAAATATAATCATCAAGTAAAATTAGTGACAAATACTCTAATCTAGGTGTGTGGTATAAAAGTATTCTGTAGAAATGTTGATTGTGATAATATCTGAATAATAAACTGGATTAACTTGAGAAAATAGATGAGAAAGGATGATGATATGCCTCTAAGATAATTCAGTCTTGGTTGTAGGAAACTTTACATTGGATGAGCCATGGCCCTGATAGAACTGTATGTGGAATTGCTGGAGATAAAGCATTTGTGGCACAAAAAATATTCATAACGTTCTTGTACTTATTCTAGTTTTCCAAATTTGGTGTTCTGTGCATTGTAGAGATATGTTATCAATTAGTAGTGCCTTAGTCCAAAACTATTATTGAAACCAAGGAAGCTAATTAAATTTAAAATAGTTCCCTAGCTACAAAACTTGTTTGATCATTTTATTGCATTTAATAATACTGTAAATCTTGAAGAATGAATTCTAGAGTCTATTTTTCCTAAAACTATTTGAACAGTACTACTTTTTCTATGTCAATTATTTTAGTTTTCTGATTTTTCAGAATACAGTTTGAAATGCACACTTTATTTCATTTAATCTGACTGCCCAGGCACAAATGTTTGAAGTCTTTCTAACACAGTCCTCTCACACTGAGTAGATTCCTTTTTATGTGTGAAATATTTTTTAGCTTGTATGTAAAATAATGGGTTTATTCTTTTTCTGAATTAGAAATATTCCCAATGTTTTTCTTCAAATAAATGAAATAATCTAAACTACCTAATTATCTGTATCCTGTGACTCTGTGAATTTATCTTAGTTGCCATTGTAACAGTATCCATACAGATTAAGGTGGTGATTTATTTTGTGATTTCTTTTTCTTTCTTTCTTTTTTTTTTTTTTTTTGATTTTTTTTCTGGAGTGGGTAGGCAGTAGCTCTCTATTCCAAAGGTGAACACTAGGACTAGATTGGGACAGTGTCAATGGACTGGAGATTTATCACACTTTATTTTTATAAGAAAGCCTCTTTATGCTCAAGAACTATTTTCTAAACTTCATTAATAAATAAAAAATAAAGAGCTTGCATATGAATAAATGATGAAAGTATCTCCCTTGGTAATGTTTTTAAAAGTTTCTAAAAATAGGTCCTGTCTTTATCTACAAATTTAATGTAGTTAGATGAGGCACTGAGGATATCTTTGTGTTGCATGCTTACCAAGAGAAGAATACAGACAGACAGAAACCCCAAGACCTGCAACAGAAGACATTTACACTGTGACGATCATTAACCCAGGGAAGAATGTTTATAGTATTTTTCTTCATTGCTGTAGATTGCTTAGTGTCAACATGGGATAAAATTTATAGATCTAAATGCGGCAGAGTCAGATGGCCTTCTGGAGTAGAGCTGATCACTTTAATATGCTAATATATCATCACTGTTTCTAGGATACGCTTCTATTATTACTCATATATCACAGGAAAGTGTTTACATGCCTTTCTTACTGCTAACTTGCGAGGTTTTCTTCAGACTTGATTGAAGCCATGTCTGCTTTATCTCATCCCCAATACCTTTTATGCTCTCAGTCATGAAGTACAACACAAAGATTTAAGAATTACTGAACTCTTCGTTGTAACAAATATGATGTACCAAGACTTATTCCTAAGATTTTAGAGTACATCTTCCATGTCAAGCCCATATTCAAATTTCTATAAAACCATGCTTAATGGTATTAAAAGCTTGGTGATAAATTTGAAAACATACACTTTAAGTATTGATAAGTACTACAAATCATAATTTTTTTTTAATTGGTATTAACATGTTCTACCTGATTCTTCTGTGGCTGTTTGGCTCTCTTTTTGTCCTCTGTGGCCCTTCTGTCAGTAGTAGATGACCAGTATGTGTTAGGTTTGAAAGATTTACCTTGAAGCTGAGATAATTTTGAGTTACCTTTAAAAAAGAACCTGGTAATCAATGCCTCCCCTCATTTATCTTTCAAGTTAGTAAGAGCCAAACTTAATTGATTATTGTCTTTAACTGAAGGAAATCATGTTTGGTTGAAATATTATAACTAAAAATAGCATAGAAAGAAGTGTGAATTTCAGACAGAATTTGAGTCCTTGCCACATCTCTTGTCTCTTTGCTTTGAAGAAGCTACATAGCTTCCCAGATTCTCTATTATGAAACTTATAAAAGAGATAATAAAGTAGTGACATACAATACATTCTGATTATACCTTCCCCTCCCTCAATTCCTCTGAGATTCCGCTTATCTGCCTCTCATCTGAATCCTATCCTTTCTGACTCCTCTTAGAAAACAAACAGACATCTAAAGAATAATAATAAGGGGGCTGGAGAGATGGCTCATTGGTTATGAGCACTGGCTACTCTTCCAGAGGACCAGGGTTCAATTCCCTGCACCTACATGACAGCTCAGACTATAATTCCAATTCCGGGGGATCTGATGCCCTCACACATACACAGTCACAGGCAAAACACCAGTACACATAAAATAAAAATAAATAAATAATGTATAAAAAAGAAAAATTATAAAATAAAACTAAAAAATATGGAGTAAGACAAAACAAACAAAATAGAAAGGGACAAAAGTAAAATTGTGAGGAGCTTATATCGATGCAGAAACACACATGTTCCTAACACAGGAACATATTCTATAGATTTTGTGTATAACAGGCCCTATCTTTTAAATTACTTTTAAAATTCTTTAGATGCCTCTTTTCTCAAGAAAATGAGAGATAGAGGGGTGGGGAGGGAGGGAGGGAGAGAGAGAGGGGGAGAGAGAGAGAAAGAGAAAGAGGGAGGGAGAGAGAGAAGAAAGAATGTGAATTTTGGAGGAATGAGAGTGGGGAATCTGGCAATAGTTAGGGGACAGGAAAACTTAATCAGAATACATTCCATGAAAAAATACAATGCTGATAATAAAAAGGAATATACACAAAGCGTTCATAAAGAAGTTATTTATGGTCGTTTGACAAGAAAACGTAAAACAAGCTAATTATCAATGTGAGAATTAAGTATATTGGACTGATTTTGTAGATGAGTATATTCTAAAGTCATTAAAACATTTTATTATTATAAAGATGAATGAATAAACACTGAATTACTGTCACTGATTCATTAGATTCCTAACAGTTTTCTTTATGTTATAAGGTATTTTTAAGTTTTATTTCATATTCTTGTGTGTGTGTGTGTGTGTGTGTGTGTGTGTGTGTGTATCTGTGTGCCTATGTGTCTGGTGCAGGTACCCACAGGGACTAGAAGAGTTAGAGTTAAGGTGCTTATGAGATTATTTACATGGGTTTTGCTAACCAAACTCATGTCCTAAATGAAAGCAGTGTGTACTCTTAATTACTGAGACAAATCTCACTCCATGACTTTATATTTTCTGTACATGTTATTTACTTTAAGAGGAATATACATATATTCACTGTTATATCAAATACAAAGAATCTCTCTCTTACAATTGCAATTTATTTATGAATTTCATAACATACTGTTAAGAAAAAAAGTAGTGAAGTTATAGACAGTGAAAAATATATAAAGACTATGATGGTGATAACAGCACATTAAACACTTTGTGCTGTGTAATATATTGGTTTTGTAAAGTTAATTTTACATTGAGTGTATATTAATTTTGCAAGTAGAGGAATGTAACTGAAACACATTATTGAAACATGAGTGGTAGGCTTTAAGTAATGGTAATATTATTCCCCAACCAAAGACATTCATCATTTAGGTAAAGACTTTGCTAATCAGTATTAGTGAAAGACGTATCTAAAAATGATTCTCAGTCTTAATTCAGGACTTTCTTTGCCCTGTTTCAATGAAGACTTCCCAAATTTGAACATGGAATAAGGGATTACCTAACAATATGTCCCTGGGTGATGGTCTTCATATTTGGCTCCAGAGTAATCTCTTAATCATGTTGATGTGAGAGTTGTGTCTTTGTGTAGACATAGTTAGCAACAGAAAATAGATTATTAATACTTATTCTGAAGGTGAATCATCTACAGCTATGTGCTTAAAAATTGCTGCAATGGAATTCATGTAATGTACTAACTAATGCCCTAATGCAGTTTAAATTTGTAGCATGATTTGAATGTAGGTATGGAAGACCATGAGGAAATACGGCTAATGAGAAGGACAGAGTAGTGATAGACTCCTTGGTTTCTTTGCCAAGCAGGTACTGTGGGCTGGGCAGTATGAGTGAACATCATATAAAAGTGATGAAGAATGAAACAATTCTTTAGTGTGAAGCAAATATTAATTAACACTGTTATAACATTTGCATGTTGTGAACAGATGCTTAATCTAGTGGCTATAACAGTGATTTCCATTCCTGATTTTTTTAAAATGAGGTATGATGTCTTCAATTATCTCAAGATACAGTGAAAAACCATTAAAGATTCCTGGAACACAGTTAAATGTCATACCTGCTAATTATAAAAACAAATTGTGTAAGAGAAAGTATATGCCACAGAAATAAAAGGATGACTTTTAAATTGCCACTTGTTCATAGAGGTTTGGAACTGCTGATTTGGGAACTGAAGGGTAAGGTAAATAAATATATCAAACAATGGAGGTAGAGAGAGCTATGCTTGTGATGGGGAGAGATTGAGAGTTGGTGACAAAAGCTGTTGAGTTGAGAACACCTTGTCACTTATTATAGTTAAGATAGCTTGCCTTGCCTTAGGCTCTTTATTTTAATGTTGATGTCTAAGAGTGAGTAGGTGATTGAGGGAATAGGAGAGAGGTAATGTGTCTTCCATGGGGAAGGTGGCAATTGAATGACTAGCAATTCCCTTGCGATGCTAATATATGCACCCATTGTTTCACCTTCTTTTCTTGTAACAGTAAACAACATTTGTCACCTGCAACAGATGACTTTTCACTTCCAAACTGGTGGTGAACTGACATTTGTATTTCAAGTACCAAAACTCAGGCTTCAGAAGCATAAGGCCCAGAGAAGATATATGTGGTGGGTGGAAAAAGAGAAGAGAACATGTTTTACATGTACAAATCAGAAAATCCTTCATAAGTCTGGACTCCATGACAGGAGATGGCCTAATGCCTCATTAATTCCCACTGAGATGACTGTGATGTATAGCGTCCATTCAATCTGAAACTAACTAATGCAGTTAAAAAAAAACCAAAAACTAATTTGCACATTTTAATGCACTCATTAAGCTATTATACTGTTTCAATGAGAGATTTAATAACAAATTAACATTTCTTTAAATAAAACAATCACTCCCTCCCAAAGTCCCCAGTTAATACAATTATTTTGTGTTTTGAGTGCAGTAGGTGACAAGAGAAAACATTTGGTGGTCCAGTGGGAGTAGAAAGAACCATGTTAGGTCTTTCCATTTATTGCATGATTAGTCATCTCAGGACATTAATGTCTCCCCAATAAGGAAGAATTTTCAGAAAGAAAAGAACAGTTGAATTAGACCTGAGCAGATCAAAGCACTCACGCCCCAACACACACACACACACACACACACACACACACCCCAAATCCTCAAAAGTTCAATTTTGCCAATTGGTTATGATGAACTGAGGAAAGCAGTTTAATAGAAAGGTTTGTTCAATAAAAAAAATTAACTTTGGTTAATAATCAAATATCAATATTTAATTAATAATACAATACCAGTATCATCAGTATTGGTGGTGTAAGAGGTTCACTATTAAATATGATAATAAAGGGATGGATGTATTCTTTTATTCAATAATTCTTTGTTAAATACCTATGTGATATGGGCCATGTTGAATAAGATGAGAATCATCACGGAAGATTTTCTTGACAATGTTATAAACAACAGAATGCAAACCTATGAAATAATAAACTCTGTGAACAATTTACTAAATCTTAATTTGTAATAACAATGTGTTTTGACAGCAAAGAAAGTTCTAAATCAAATGAGGTATTTGGAGAAAGGTTTGTGTATAAGATGAAGTTTAGACTGAGACTTTTATTGAAAATATATACATACAGGATTTTATACCATGAGATAAAATCAGGAACCACAAATAAGAGAAAATATACTGTATTTATCTTTCTGAGACTGGCTTGACTCACTTAATATGATTATCTCAAGTTTCATTCTCCTCATAATTTCTGATCCTTTATGGCATAAAAACAAAACAAACAACAGCATTATAAACACTTTCAATTATCTATATATGTCACATTTTCCTTATCTATCCCTCTGCTATTGAGTATCTAGGTTGCTTGCATATCTCAACTATTATGAATAGTGCTGCAGGGTACATGAGTGTGTCAGTGATAAGTTGAATTGAAAAGTTTTGGGTAAATACCCAGGAGTGGTATAGCTGGATGATATGGCAAGTTAACTTTTAGTTTTTTGAGAAACCTCTATACTGACTTCCATAGTAGCTAGATTAGTTTATACCCACCCCCACAACAGTGTATTGGGGTGTTCGTATACAATACCAGCAATTGTAGTTTGTGTTCTTAGTGACTGATATTCTGAATAGAGTAAAATGTAATCTCAGTTTAAATTTGGATTGTATATCTGTACTGGATCTTTAAATCTGGAGTATGTTTGCCAGGCATGCATGAAAGACTAGATATGCACCCTAAATTGAATGACACCCTAAGAAAATATGTAAAGGTTATATGTAAAGCTGAATGGACAAAACAAAGAAATGATACTGTTTAGTGTCTGTTTAGTGAGGTTGGGATGCAACAACAGACTATGATTGGTGGATGGCTTCAAACATAAATGAGTTTCTTACATTTCTAGAAACTGAAGATTTCAAAATGAAGTTGCTTGCAGATTGGGTGTCTGGGAATGGCCTCTGTTCCAATTTCTAGGCTACCACCTACTTCTCCCAGGACTATCACATAGCAGACAGAGAGGGGAAGAGTTTTTGAAGGGTGTCTTTTATGAGGACTCTCATCACATTGATGATGGTTTCACTTTCCTAAAATGATTTTCCCGCCACTCTTTTCATACTATCACATTTGGTGTTAGCATTTCCACTTGAACGTTTGTCTCTGACTGCTGTCTTCCTGTCATCCTTTTTCAAACCTTGAACTTCAAAGCTTTTTAATACATGGGTTTGACTTCTTTTTGGCATAGGAGGAGAGGAAATAAGAAAATCATGTCCACTGATTATGGACAAAAAGAAATTTACAATATCTACTGTGCTGGAGTACCCTTCACTTAAGATTACAGTCCAGCATGTCTGGACAGCTCTCTGCTCTCTGGCTGAGTGTAAAATGGAAAATCCCCTTTTCAGCCACACTCCCTCCCTACCTGGATCATGTCTCTAGGCTTGGTGGCTTGACTTTATTCTGAAGCTGTCCCTATCTCATGTATGACCTTTGACATAAATCTCTTCAAATACTCTTCCCTGCTTCCCATAAGATAAGTAGATATTGTGCTCCAGTTGTATGGTAGGATTGTGCTCCCAAATGCAAATTAGGTGATGGCCCAGCTGCTGTTCCCATCCTGTATATCTCCCTTACACTGGAATAAAGATGAGCTGTAACACTGAAGCCGCCTCCTGGGATGCTATTTCCATAGTTCTCCCTGTTCCCTGCTGTTGTACTCTCCTTCCTCATGGACTGGAAGCCAATGATACCAGAGGAGGAGAGACCCCCACTACTGAATAAGGTTCTACATAACAATACAACTGCTATGTTCCAGTTGAAAAGACAAACTTACATTTCAACTTTTTTTGTAGTTAATCATTTTATAGTAAAACAAATTTTAAGATATGTTACTAATAATATATATTCTTATTTTGAGAGTCAAATAATTACAATATTTCTCCCCTTTCCTTCTTCTGAACACTGTCATATATCCCTCCCTGCTATCTTTCAAATTTATTCTTTTTTTCATTAATTGTTGCTGTATGAATGTATGTGCATGTAATCCATATGTATTTGCATACATACATATTCCTAATATGACCTTCTCAATCTGTATAATATGAGGTTAAAAAAAGTCTCAGTGATTATGGTAACGAGTTTTTGCAGGAGGCCTGGGTTCCATTCCTGTAACCCACATGGTGAATCATAACAGTGTGTAACTCCAGTTCTAGGAGATGAAATATATCCTCTTCTGATCCCCATGGGTGCCAAGCATTCATGTAGTGCACATACATACATGTGAGCAAAATACACAGACACATAAATGAAAGTCATCCATATTTAGAATATCTATAAATGAAAAAAATATCAATGTTATGTCAGTTGCCTTCATAGCAATGTTGCTAATGGTGCTATAATCTCTCTTCTCAGATATCAAAAGGCTTTAAACTCTAACTCCAAGATGGGCAAGAATCTTTCCATCCTCATGTTCCCAGATTTCCTTCTCTTTCTACCCTGCCTCCATGTAACTTCCATTTCCTCCCTTAAACATCTTCCATAAAAATAAACATTATGGTTTGTGGGTTTTAATGACATATTTAAAATTAAAATCTAGAGTAAATTTTACTATATTAATTTGTCTATTAATAGCAGCATATACTTTCATTGCCACTCACACACTGCTTCGGCTTAAAGAAGATTCATAATTATTTCTGAAAAAAGACTATTCTGACTGACAACTGCACAAAACCTGTTGTTAATATTATTCCACATCTGATGGATTTCTCCTACCCATGATATACTTTGAAAGTTCCTGGGGTGAACTTTGATTTGTCACCTTGGGAACTAAAGAAAGAAGAAATAAATCTAGAAAAAGCCTGACATCCATCTTTTTTGGAAAAGAGTAAAGAAATCAAATGAGTAAATAACACGTCCATCAATATTCGATGTCTGCATGCACACCCTGAACTTTGAAGAACATCTGTCTTGCTGCCACTAATGATTTTCTTCCAGATGTGATCCAAATATGTTTGCAAATGGGGAGCAGAGAGGTTAGCACAATTTACACTGCAGACAGTTGGCAGTTATCATAGCTATTGTTTTATTTCTTTTAAATATATATACATTTCAAAAGTGTTCTGACACCCTGGAATGATTTGTTTCAAATGGCATTAAAATAAATATAAAATGTGTGCCTTTGGCTTTGCTCTGAGGTTGATCTTATTTTGTTTAAAGAAAATCTGGTAAAGTAGGAAGATTATGAATTTTAGAAATAGACATGAGCTTAAAGCCTGGATGATGAAAAAGAATATGTTTCAGAATATTAAGGATAGTGGCTAGAGGTGGCTGAGTGATTGTGAGCAATTGATGCTCTTCCAGGGTTCATGAGATATGTTGTCAGCATATAATTTAGTGAACTAACAAGTGCCCGTATATCTATCTCTAGAAGGACCCACTGATTCTGGTGCTCCATGGGCATATGCACTCATATGCTCATACACATAGAGAGACAAAGACAACCACACACATACATATATTTTAAAATAAAATAAAATCTTAAAACAAAGGAGTATAGGAATGATTGTTGCTTAATACACACTAGGTATTCTAACTATTTATATGGAACAGCTCTTTTATAACATTCCTATGTTTCTCTAAATGTTCCTGTTATTAATTCATATTCCAGTTTTAGAAATGAGAAGTCAGAACAAAGTAGGATTATGTGACAGGCCAAAACACTTAAGGCTAAAGTGAGAATTTCAGTTTCTCCAACACACTCTTCAACCTCAACTCAAAGCAGCTATGTCATACTGACTTTTGTCCAGCACTGTGCCTACTGTGCATATAGGACATGCTGAAGTGGTCTGCAATAGCATCAGGATTCATAACAACAGCACTTGTTGTGTACTTACTAAGTGACTGATATTTTCTGGAAAATTACTCTCATAAAATTCTCATCATAATCCTAAAAGATTGATTATGTTAACTCACAGGACTGGGAGTTCATTCTTAATGTTTGGGGCACAAATCTGGTGCTATTTGTTGCTTTGTTTGATTTGATGGCCTCTAACTCACATTTTAAATACTTACTGAATGATAAATTCCTTATTTTTATATTTTGTAAATAGAAGTTTTATTGAGATATAATCCACCTACTATAAAATACATTATTTCAAAATAAAAAAAAATATTTATCTCTCATACATTACAACTCCCTCTATTTCTCCCAGATGCTCACTTTTTTTTTTTTTTTTTTTTTTTTTTTTTTGCCAGAGCTGAGGACTGAACCCAGGGCCTTGCACTTGCTAGGCAAGCGCTCTACCACTGAGCTAAATCCCCAACCCCCTTCCTTCTTAATTAGGAAATGACAATGATCAGTAATATTTGCAAATTTAATGAAATCCATAGATCACAATTCTCTGAAACCCAGTAACAATGTATCATTTTATGAGGTTGCGATACTGGATAAAGGATTTGCAGTGTCACCAAGTTTTGTGTTTAGCAAAAAACAGGTTAGAACTTCAACCCTCACGTTCTTTATGTTGCACCATATGAAGCCTGAATGGTCTTGTTAAAAGTTTCTCTTGTGGTAAATGTTTTGTAAGGATAAACTCATATTTTTCCTGAGACCACATATTCCTTCATTTACTATAACAACTTGGCAGTAATTATATTCACTTCAGTTCTAGGCAGTGGTGTAAGGTATAGGGCTGAGTCACTGGGATGTTCAATTTTTTTGTAAAATCCATTTGCAGAAGTGAGGCAAGAGAGACTTACTGCATTAGAATTCAAATATATCTTTCTGGCAGCAAACTATCTCTGGGTCCTGGGAAGCTTGAGTCTGGGTGAGCCAGGGAGTAATGAAGCCCTGCGTTTCATGCCATTGACTCCTGCATGTCAAGCACCACATTCATAATAGTAGATGGGAGTAGCTGGGCCCCTCTCTCCTTCACTAAATTGAAATGGTTTCACAGGGGAATACGGCAACATGGATAAAAGAATAATAACATACTTTTTCCCATAGCAGGAAAAAAAGTTGCTCATAATGTTAATTCCAAAAGGAAACATCTGGAGATGTTGCTGAAACATAGTGAGATTATGCTCAGCCTTGCAACACCACAGGAGGATGATTATACACATTGCTGTGGTGTGTGTGTGTGTGTGTGTGTATGAATGTATGTATATTTATGCAAGTGTGTGTAAACCATCAGGAAGTTCAGGACACTAAAATAGTTCTGCGGGTTCACCCCTATTACTACAATGCATCAGTATGGTCACTCTTAAATAAAACTGAGAGGCAAATTGGATGAGATTAAATTAATATAATAAGATCCTATAAGTCTTTTGTTACTTGCTTCAGAAAAGGCTGACTACAGATAAAATGTAATAAAAACCAAGTATTTCCCTCTCAACTTCCTCTCTGTCTTAATGAGGATTTCTACTGCTGTGATGAAACACTATAACCAAAAAACAAGTTGGGGAGGAAAGGGTTTATTTGGCTTACACTTTCACAGCACTGGTCATCATAGAAAGAAATCAGTGCATGAACTCAAATAGGGTGGGAACCTGGAGTCAGGTGCTAATGCAGAATCCATGGTAGAGTGCTGCTTACTATCTTGCTCCTCATAGCTTGCTCAGCCTACTTTGCTATCAAACCCAGGATCACTATCCCAGGGATGGCACCACCCACAGTGAGCTAGGCCCTCTCTCATCAATCACTAATTAAGAAAATGCTCTACAGGCTTGCCTGAAGCCAGATATTATAGTGACATTTTCTTAATTTAGGTTCTCTCATCTCTGATGACTTTAGCATGTGCCAAGTGGCATAAAACGATCCAGCACGCTCTTTGATTTTTTTTTTTTTATTCTATTATCTTCAAGTTTTGTTGTTACTGGTTCCAATATGTTCTGGAGGTTAATCTTTTTTAGTTCATGTTTGGCAGAGAAAAAGACTAAATCTGTTTCCCCTACTGACTTTTGAAACTATCTCAGAACTTAGTCTCTGTTTTTGAATTAGCTTGGATTGAGTTTTATATCTAGCTTTGAACATAACATATCTTGCCAGGAGAACACAGGATTTGATTTTCTTAAGCTCTCCTTCGAGGTATAGATATACTTAACTCCAAAAGAACATATAGATTGAGAGTGGATAAAAGATCTCTTGTCTCAGATAAAAGTTCTGTAATTGTTGCAAAAAGAGAATAAAATGGATGTCAGGTAACAAAAACAACTATGTTCAATGCACCTGTCCTTCTATAAGACATGAAGGACATAATGACTAATTAAATTACAATCAATCTCAAAACCAAGTCTTTACATCTCATTTATCTAACACAGAAATGGCTTCCTACAGCCCAAAGACTAGATTTATTCCAAAGATGTGTTTTGCCAAAACTTATTACTTTCTATAAAAATTAAATTTTACTTAATTTTACTTTTTAAGTTTAAAAATTTTAATTTCATCTAAGAAACTGGAAGACTCTTAATCTTCACTAGAAATTTTATTTAGCAATCATCTCCTGTTTGGGATCAATTGCTTTAGTCTCTAGCCAAATACATGCTCCAGTTCACCTTAGTCTCGGTTCCCAACCATTGTCTCCCCAACACAGAAATCCAGTCCACTATAATTCAATATAATTCAAAATGTTCACCTTAATAACATTCTTCAAGTACAAAATTACCCTCTGTTAATATGGGAAAAGCAGGACTGGATAAATATTACTATGTGTAAGGTGCTTCTTCCTTAAGAATTGGGAGCTAGGCCGGGCGGTGGTGGCGCATGCCTTTAATCCCAGCACTCGGGAGGCAGAGCCAGGAGGATCTCTGTGAGTTCAAGACCAGCCTGGGCTACCAAGTGAGTTCCAGGAAAGGCGCAAAGCTACACAGAGAGACCCTGTCTCGGAAAAAAAAATAATAAATAAAATAAAAGAAAAAGAATTGGGAGCTGAGTACCCAACATCCATCCACACAAATGCTAGGCATGGCATTGTGCCTGTAATTCACTGCTGGGAATAAAGAGCTTGGAAGACCCCTGGCACTTGTCAACAGACCATCCTGCAGAGTCAGTAAATCACGGGTTCAAGTACAGACCCCGTTCTCAAAAAATATGGTGAAAAGCAACTGAGGAGAATACACCTAAAACTGACCTCTGAATCCCACATACATGCAATTATACCCATCACATATGTACAATACATATAAACACACATGCCCACTTAGAAACAAAAGAAATGATGAAAAGAAGAGATGGAAGAATGCGTATTCTATGAATATGAAGATAACAGAAGCAGATATCATATTTGAAGTAGTAAAGAATTTAAAGTTTAATATGCAAATACTAAGTATACATTATATAAATTATTAAAAATAGGCTTTTGCATTTGGCCCAGAATACTTGTATTCATTATCCATTTACAGACTGAGAAGATATACCCTAGCCAAGAAATTATAGCAGAGCTAGGATACTGTGTGTAGATACTTTTTCCTACTCTGACCTCATTATACACATGTAGCATGAACAACACTATTTAAAATAGGAGAAAGAGAGATGTATTGTTTTATTCATTTAAACTGTTAGCATAATATAAATATTTACAGGACAGTAATTTCACTCAATCATAGTCAAATTAACACCAAGGAGTAGTTGTTCTTTTTTGTCATTTTTAACATTTGTTTTATATGGTAGGTATGGCATGCATATAGTACTATATCTGCATTATGGAGACATCTCATTGAGATGTCATAAAAGTACTTTTGCTATAATAATTATTCATATTAAATATGCATATAATAGCTAAGAGCCAATGTGATATGTTTACAATCTTATTGCTTTTTCCTTTTTCTTTCCTCTGCTTTTTCTTTCTCTTCTATTGTGTCTTTTATTCTACTCTCTCTTCCAAATTCAAATTCAAAATGCTTTACAAAATCATTCCTCTTTTCCCAAGTGTCTCCAGTGAGTACCCAAGCATGAGAAAACCATCACAAAAGTTCAGATAGTAATCTATATTTCAGAAACAAGCAAAGAAACATGGAAAGACCAATAGAACATTCAAGATAGGCAGTTACTAAGGACATAGAAAGGACTAGTCATTATATTGGGAGTATTTCATAGCAAACAAAGGAACCAGTATTATTAAAGCCATTTACTGAGATTCTAATAAATGGAAGACAGATGGAAACACTGGGAAGATACGAATCCTGATCTAAGGTTAGGAAAAGTTTGTTTAACAGTCTTGTTATCACATATTTTTCACCTATATTTATATGGGCTCTTCTGTATCCTTAATTAGGTTCTATCCATGGAGTCTTCAAAAATATTGCTGCTAGTACTAACTCTTTTTTCTATTATACTATCTACCAAGAGGAAAAAAATCAGTGGTTCTAGGCAGAAATTGACAGAGGGGCTATAAATGCTGACAGTCATAGTTACATATATGTATGTATGTATGTATATATATATATATATATATATATATATATATATATATATATATTCATATTTATACAAAAATGACAGAATGAAATCTAAATCTATAGAAATAATTTAATTTATTAAAGTTAGCATAGTCACATGGGTCAAATCTAAGTGACCATAGTGTATAGGAAGGTATTTTAGGATGCTAATTAAAATCAGGCAAGAAGGAAGGACAGAAGGATGAATGGAAAAGAAGTAAAAAAGAACGGCATTAGCAAAAGAATCAGAAAATCAGGTTTAGCAAAGATAATTAAAAAAGCACCAACTTACAATTTTGCTCTGAGACATTTTCCAGAGGAAAATATTGCAAAACCAATGAAATTATATATCACTTATTTAAATCTAAGAAAGTATGTTAGGCAAATATTAGATGAATTGTTATGTATTTTTAGTACATTTTTCCATGAGAAAAATAAAACTGGTCTATATATGTAAGTACTAAATGTTGCACATCTCCTTAATAAACTCTTTGAAAATAATTCAATTATATGCTCCATAGTATCAGATAATAATGTTTATACATGTATTTTCTGATAAGATTAATTTGATATATGAAATTTTCAACTTAAATTTTAAAATTTGAATGGAAATTGAATACTACATAATTTAAGGGCTTTGAGAGTGGGACAAGGAGATACTACTGTATTTTCATTTTTGGTGGTCATGACAGCCGATCATGATTATCCACTTAACTGTATTGAGAGATCATAGAAGGGCAGAAAAGAACATTTTAGGGTGTATCAATGAGAGCATTTCCTGATAAACTCAGGAAACTCCACCCTGTATTTGAGTGTTCCATTTCAATAGACAGAGACTAAATAGACTATCTAAAGAACATAAAGCAGCTTCCTAGTGCAGAATTCGATCTTATTGCTGGTCAATATGAGGTGAACATCCTCAGCTATTTCCTCTTGCCATCATGTACAGTGCCACATTAGACTTCAAAATATGGAACTCAATGATCATAAACTACAACTTCTGACACCATGAGCCAATATAAACTCACCTGTCCTTGAGCCAGTCTACTCCACTGCCTCACAGTGATCAAAAATTGGACACATTCATTGGTGTAATTTAAATTTATTAAAATAAGAACTAATTTAAAAATCCATTGTCTTGTCTTAGTTACTGCTCTATTGATTGTGAGAAGACACCATGACCAACTCAACTCTTACTAAATAACAAACAAAAAAGCAAAAAGGAAAAAAAAACTATCTAATTGTATGTTTGCTTATAGTTTAACTGGATTTGTACATGGTAATCAAGAGAAGAAAGCAGATATATATGACATTGGATCAGTAGCTGAGAGCTTTACATCCGTATCTGCAATCAGTAGGCAAATAGAAATAGACAGGACCTGGAGTGGGCATTTTAAACCTTCTCCAATTAGTCCACACCCTAATCCTTCCCAAACTGTTCACTAACTGTGGATCAATAAAACACATGAGCCTACAGGAGCATTCTGATTCAAACCACCCTACCCACAAAACTATTATATAAGATGAAAGAATTAATGAAGTATATAATTGAATCTTGTAGAACCCAATAATATGACTACCTGGAAATAGTGAATAGACTTAAGGAAGAACCTTACTGTCAAAATCAAGATCGCATTGTGTCAATTATCTGATAAATTTTAGCGATCCAAACTTGATTGATAAAAACTGAAATAAGGTTCTTGAAAAATAGTCTGAGTGATGTGTTTGGAAGGTATCATCCTGTATGTCAAATTCTCCTCTAAAAATAGATATATTTGTGTTGTGGGATGTCTTACTTTCTGTATGCTGTGAATATGTGTTGCTTTGATTGGTTGATATATAAAAGCTGTGAGGCAGAATAATGTGATACAGCACATTCAAACTTTATTATTATTATTATTATTATTATTATTATTATTATTATTTGTATTAATTTTATACATCAGCCATGGGTTCCCCTGTCCTCCTCCCTCCCGCCCCCACCCTCATCTTCTCCCCAGCCCCTCCCCTCCATTCCCATGACTTTCATGACCAAGACACCCCTGGGGACTCATTTAAACCTGGTGGATTCAGTACAGGCAGGTCCTGTCCCCTCCTTCCAGGCTGAGCATGTGTCCCTGTGTAAGCCCAATGTTGCAAACAGCCAGCTCATGCACCAAGGACAGGTCCTGGTCCCACAGCCTGGGAGCCTCCCAAACAGATCAAGCTATTCAATTGTCTCACTTATCCAGAGGGCCTGATCCAGCTGGGGGCTCCATGCCATTGGTTCATAATTCATGTGCTTCCCATTCGATTGGCTATTTGTCCCTGTGCTTTTTGCAATCTTGGATTCAACAATTCACGATCTTGCAGTCCCTCCTCTTCTCGACAGTTGGACACCTGGAGCTCCACCTGGGGCCTGGCTGAGGATCTCTGCATCCACTTCCATCAGTTATTGGATGGGAGTTCCAAGACTCCACACCCTGCCCCCACACCCATTTGCCTGAGAGCCTAGACACTTTCAAACTTAAGGAGTAGAAGAAAAGGGTTAGGGGAAAAGCTGTGAGTGGTCACTAGGAGAAGCAAGATGTGAAAGTACTGGTAAGCCACAAAGCCACGTGGCAAGACACAGAATAATAAGAATGGTATGAATTAAGTTATAAGAGCTAGGTAATAATGTGCTGGAGCCATAGGCCACACAGTTTGTATTTAATATTAAGCTTCTGACTGATTATTTTATAAGCTGCTGTGGGATTGGAGGGCTGGTTGGAACCAGAGAAACTTCTGTCTACACATTTGACCATGCAATATGGGTAGACTAACTATTAAGAGCACTGGAGTTATGAGTATTTAAACTTAAAGACATTAATTCAGCCATCAGGATTTGTGTCTTAACTCACCTAATGCACTCAGTATACATAGGTCACTAGAGTCAACTGGATTTGCTTTTAATAGAGACTAATTTTCATGTAATTAAGGTACTTTTAAATTTACAAAGCAGTTCATCTGCAGTTCTCCATTTGATGCTTGCTTGACACAGGTTGCAATTGACACTGGCCTCATAGACCTGGTCAGAATATATGCTTGTAATATTGTAAAATTGATCATCACCATGGCAGGATCTAGATTCAGCAGAGAAAAGTCAATACGCATTCCTAAAGAAGTCTCATCTGGATTATTTTAACTGAAGTGGCACGATTCATCCTAAATTCTTATAGAGAAATACATCCATTACTGCTTGCTACCAAAAACTATCAGTTACTAAGCAAAAAGTTTTCCTAAACCTCACCAAGACTTGATAAACTTGTATTCACATCAAAACAGTTTTTGAGGTACCATTCCCTGTACAGGGTTTCCATATTGCACAAACAGGAGAATATGTGCTCAGAGTTATCATCTTCTATTTCCTACCTCCAGATGCAATTTGACCAGCCTAATCAATGACCACTTACCACAATTCTTGGTCATGATGGACTGTATATCCAAAATAAATATGTCTAACTTTAAGCCCTTTTGACAGGCATTTTGTTGAAACAAGAAAAGTAATTGATTATTCTGCTGTGGAGTTCATCTGAAAAGTCCCACCATGTGTTCATGTATTTAAATGTTTGGTCCATAGTTACTGACTCTGCTTGGAGGAATTTAGAAGATATGTCCTTACTGAAAAAGGTATGCCACTAGCTGTAGGCATTGAGAGTTTAAAGAGTCAAGGCATTTTCTGGTCACCCTCTCTGCTGTATAATTGTAGTTCAAGGTGTGAGATTTCAACATTCTTCTCCAGCTTCCATGCTGGAAGCTTGCTGCCATGTCTCCTTACCATGATCATGACTGATTCTAGTTCCTATAGAACTGTGAAACAAAACTCTATTTTCTATGGTACTTTATCACAGCAAAAGAAAAATAGCTAATACATCCGATAACCTTGGCTGGACCTACTAATGCAAATAAATGGAATAGGTAACATATGTAGGGTAAAGATGATCAATGGGCACAGGGCTTCTGAGTAAATCAACTTTTGACATTCATCAAATTGTGCTTTGTTGCCAGGTGGTGATGATATATGCCTTTAAACCCAGCACTTAGGAGGCAGAGACAGGAGGATCTCTGGGAGTTCAAGGTCAGCCTGGTTGACAGAGCAAGATCCAAGACAGTCACCAAAACAACAAAGAAACCCTGTGTTGAAATAAATAAATAAATAGAAAGAAAGAAAGAAAGAAAGAAAGAAAGAAAGAAAGAAAGAAAGAAAGAAAGAAATTGTGTTTTGTGTAACAGTTTGTATACTTGCAAAAGTATTTTCACAAACTTCTAGAATTAGGAAGAACCTCTAACACCTACACAGTGATTCCAAATGAACTTAATTGTCATTTAAAAATGGAGAATGAGACAGATGTCTCTGAACAAATTAATATTTTAATGTAATAAATCTTATCTGAGAAATCAACTAAAGATAGTAGGCTCTGGGGCATGTTCCAACCAGAATCCATGGTTTATGAAAGGCTCTGGAGTAGCAGTGGATACAAAACCATGAGCTCTCAGGATCAGATGGTGAGGAACAGAAGCTGACACATGAGCAGAGCTAGGTCCTGCAAAAGTTAAATATCATGGGTAACTTCCTCCAAATGGTGTATTGAGTTTCAAACCATTGATCCTCATTTGTGGCCTTATCTGGGAATGTTGCTATTATAGTTGTACTTAATAATGATGACCTAGAAAGTAAGATACACCCTTAATCTAATTGTTGAGGTGGTCAACAAAGATGGTAATGTAAAGTCAGAGACACCAAGAATGCCTGTGTGATACTGGAGCACTAAGTGAGGCATTGATATGCATAAGACTATGAAGATCACAAGCAGACTACCAGGGATAGAAAGAAGAAAGAGTGTGACCCTGCTTATAACATAAGAAAATAAAGTTTTGTTCTTCATGCTCTTTGGATCGTCATAGTTATGGAAACTCCAACAAACTAATTCACAGTGTTCAAAATACTGTTCTTTTTCCTTCTTAAACAATTGGCCAATGAGGAACATGTTTGGAAGTTCAGAAAGGTTAGTGACATTTACAAAAGCTAGAGAGGTTATTTTTATTTTGCGTTTTATCATCAGACTTCTCTCTCATTCTTTCATTCTCTCTCTCTCTCTCTCTCTCTCTCTCTCTCTCTCTCTCTCTCTCTCTCTCTGTGTGTGTGTGTGTGTGTGTGTGTGTGTGTGTGTACATACATGCTATGATGTTCATGGAGAAGTCGCAGAAAAACTGTAGGGAGTCATTTATCTACTTCTACCATGGAAGTCTTGGGGATTAAACTCAGGAAGTCAGGTTCAGCAGCAAATGTCTTTACATGCTGAACAATCTCACTGGTTCCAAAAAGATCATTGGTGTTGTGATGAATACTAAGAGAAAAGATTAGTAGTAGTCAAGTAGAATAGACATGAAATGTTTAGCCTAACAAAGCACTAAACCAGGCTAATAATTGCAATACCAACAGCAAAGATAATAATTAATAGTAATAATGATAATGATGGTGTTAGTAGAAAAGGAGTGAATTTTTATAGAATGTTTCTTCCTTGTTTCCAGAGACAAATACTGAAGTAAACACACCCCTGATATAATTACTGCTTTTTATGCTGACCATTATGATTAAAAATCCATAGTAAAGAAAATCCAAGGAAAGATCAAGGTTAAGTGTTGGAAATAAAATTCTAGCTGAAGCAGTTAATCAACAGAGTAACTTCCTGACATTTGCCCCATGAGCACAAAACAAATAAAATGTTTATATGAAGAAATGAAATCCTTAGACTTTAGAAGATCAAGTAATGTAGAGATGGGTTATGGATTGCACATAAACAGTTGAAGTTTGAAGCAAGTGTGCACCCATGAAGAAGGACACTGAGTCTTTTCTACCAGGAGAATAAAATTGCATATTGTCTGTACCCCTGCATGATCTTGGCCGATTCTTCTGCTAGCTGTCCCCACCCTGTTTATTATGAATAATATACAGCTGCATGATCTCTCTTGTGTTTCTGGAACACATCTGGAAACAAAAACCACTTAGCCCTGCTGTTGAGACAAAGGCATTTTTCTTTAACAGCATGTATCTTTGGAAGCCATCTCCAGACCTACTTCAAATGCCAAGATGTGCTGACCTTGACATGATGTTGCTTGCTTGCTTATTTCTAATGAGAAATGAGCTATAGTCAGCACCAAAAGAGAAAGGAAGAAGAGATCTGGAGGTGACTTTAGTAAGAGACAATTATACTGATTAAGACAAGGACTTATTTATGAAGGAGTGTAGAGGAGGCATAGTTTACTTATCTCCTCCCTTCCACCTCCCCTCACGTGTGTGTGTGTGTGTGTGTGTGTGTGTGTGTGTGTGTGTGTGTGTGTGTGTGTAATGCTCTTACCTGGAAATTAAGGAAAATAGAGCATCAAAAAGCACACTTTTCATTATATTTGCTGGTTTCACATTACTCAGGTGTTGGTGTTGGGGAAGACAAAGGTACTATTTATTTTTATAAGCAGAATATAAAAAAAATCAGAGACAAAATAAATATTAATTGATGCCTCGGAACCTAGAATCTTCAGTTCATTAGTCAATTATGTTGTCCTGAACTGGTTTTTGCTGGGGCACATTGAAATCTCTGTGATCAGAGTTGCTTTGGTCACATGGCTGTACATATTAGGGGTTTCTTACAGGTTTGGGTCCTGCTGGTCTTATTCTAGTATTCTAATAACTAGTATTATTCAACTGTGTTATAAAAGTTTCCTATTCCATCAGAGTATCTTAATCCTGAGAAGTAAGAGGAAGGACAGAAGCACATGGATATTTCTTTACAGTCTGCATATATCATTCTCTTTATGTCAGTAGAATGGGAAAAAACAAAATGATTCTCTGAGAAAACAACAAAGGAGCCACAGACATCTTTAGGAAGGGATGTTGAATCAGTCAAGCTACCACACAAGATATTCCTGTTAATCATAAGAATAATTCTTTGTGCATTTACAAATATGTGATCAATTTTTATCACATATTATTTAAAATGATACCTATAGCGCAAATCTTAAAATGTCTTATTAATAAAATCAAACCACAGGCACCTCACCTTGCCAATTCATCAACTGAACTGGTTTCCTCAGACTGGAAGCTTCTCTATCCTCATCCAGAATGAATCTCAGCTGAATTGTTGCTTGAAAGCCTAAAAGCTTAACCAGGCTCTAGTTTCTGGTCCCCACGACTTATATACCTTTCTGCTTTCTGCCATCACTTCCTGGGATTAAAGGCTCACTTCCTGGGAGTAAAGGCATGAGTCACCATGCCTGGCTGTTTCCAGTATGGCTTTAAACTCACAGAGATCCAGATGGATCTCTGCCTCCCAAGAGACAGGATTAAAGGCGTGTGTGCCACCATTTTCTGGCCTTTGTATCTAGTGGCTGTTCTGTTCTCTGACCCTAGATAAGTTTATTAGGGTACACACTATTTTGGGGAACACAATATCACCATAATTCCCCCTTTTGTCTAAAATTTAAAAAGCTTATAACTAATAAAAGAAAAAAAAACTATATCCAATAAGTATATACAATATATGGTCAAGAATTACTGTAACAATGTCTAGTCCATTAACATTTGACAGATTCAGATAAAAAACTCCATTATATATATTAACAATGTCCACTCCAGTAACATATGATAAACTCAGTCAAAAAATTTCATTAATTCTCCTGTTTAAAACAAGTAGTTCCTTTCTTCAAAGTAGATTCAATAATTGACCTTTTTATCTTATCATATCCATATTCTCTTTTTCTTTTCATAATAGATTCAGTAATCTACCTTTTGTCATTTTTATATCTTCCCACTTTTTTAGAGTAGATTCAATGATCTACCTCATATCTATATTCTCTTTTTTTTCTTATTTTTAAAACAAAAACTCTGAATCTAATCTCCTTGTTCAGCTTTTTCCTTACAATTAACAGTTGACATCTTGTAACCAACCATCATAAACAATGACAATATCCATAACTTATTAAACAACCAAATCCTCCTATCCCATGTCTTGGGAATGTGGGCATAGTTTTCTTAAAATTACTTCCTGCTTCTTGTGGGTGAAGACATCTTTAGGGAATCCTGAAAAAAAATTGAGTTAATAGTCAAATCCTGTAACATTTGTCCAGTATCTACATAATGGGAAAGTGCAGGGCTTGTCTCAAGTCCTTGTTCAAGTAGTCTGTCAGACTGGATCTTCTCAGTTAGCCATCTCAAAATTGTCCTGAGTAGTTTGTAGTTCAAAGGTGATCTTTTCTTTCCTTGGTATTAATCAGCTTAATGGCTTTACCATAGTCCATGTGGAATCATTTTTGTGGGGTCCCAACATCTTTTTGAAGATTTCAAAGTTGCTGTTAGGCTTGGTCATGATTCCCTTTAGATGTGTGTGTGTGTGTGTGTGTGTGTGTGTGCCTCTTCTGTGGTTTGAATAATCACAGTCTGATAAATGTCTGTCTCTTGGAACCATGAATATTCTTCCATAGAAGAGAAAATCTTCCCAGCGATTGCTTTCTCCCCACCATTTGTCTTGCCAAACTTCTCCAAACTGACCTTTGCTGATGTTGTTTTGTAACATGATGGTCATGGCAATTGTTCTCTAAACAAGCAGCAGTAAACCCTTTGTCCCAGGTAGCAGTATCACCACAGTCACCAACATGATGAGAAGCAGCTGGCAACTTGGAGCAGCAGTCAATGCCTCCATGGTCCCACTGCTGCCACTGTTTGCGGCTGGGCTCCCAGCCGAGCTTCTCCTTAGCAAGCCTCCTACACTGGTCTCAAACTTGTGATCCTCCTGACTCTGCCTCCTTCAGCAAATCCTACCAGTGTGCATCACCACAACCAGCTGAGGGTAGCTCAAGTCTGAGGTGGGACACGCAAGGCCAGAGGCAAGTATTTTTTTTGTGAATTTGTAACCAAAAAGTTGGGTGCCAGATGTAGCATAAATCTTAAAAGGTCTTATTAATAAAATCAAACCTGGAGCCGGGTATTGGGATGAATGTTGGAAGATCAGAGAAGCAGAACAAGCCACAGCCACCTCACATTGCCAGTTCATCAACTGATCCTGTTTCCTCAAATGGGAAGCTTCTCTATCCTCATCCAGAATGAATCTCACCTGAATTGTTGCTTGAAAGCCTAAAAGCTTAACCAGGCTCTGGTTCACATGACTTATATACCTTTCTGCCATCACTTCCTGGGATTAAATGCTCACTTCCTTAGAGTAAAGGCATGAGTCACCATGCCTGGTAGTTTCCAGCATGGCTTTAAACTCATAGAGATCCAGATGGATCTCTGCCTCCCAAGTGATAGGATTAAAGGCGTGTGTGCCACCATTTTCTGGCCTCTGTATCTAGTGGCTGTTCTTTTTTCGGACACCAGATAAGTTTGTTAGGGTACACACTGTTTTGGGGAACATAACATCACCACACATACCTCTAAGGAGTTAGAGGGCTTTGTTTATATGATTATTTGGTTGTTTCTATTCTGTTATTGACAATTATGATCTAGCAGAATTAAGGTACAGACTCAAGAAAACAGTACATTTGACAGCAATCAAATGTTGCTTATACCCAGTTAGAATGTTTGCCTTTCCCACACCCTAACACGTATCCGGGGTACTTTTTTGTTTGTTTGTTTTGGTTTTGGTTTGTTTTGTTTTATTTTATTTATTTTCTTTATTATTATGTGTTTTAAATTTTCTACATCAGCCATGGGTTCCCCTGTCCTCCCCATTCCTGCCCCCCCCACATTCCCCCCAGTCCCTCCCCTCCATTCCCATGTCCTCCAGGATCAAGGCACCCCTGAGGATTCATTTAAACCTGGTGGATTCAGTAGAGGCAGGTTCTGTTACCTTCCAGACTGAGCAAAGTGTCCCTGTGTAAGCCCAAGGTTTCAAACAGCCAGCTCATGCACTAAGGACAGATCCTGGTCCCACAGACTGGGTGCCTCCCAAACAGATCAAGCTATTCAATTGTCTCACTTATCCAAAGGGCCTGATCCAGCTGGGGGCTCCACAGCCTTTGGTTCATAATTCATGTGCTTCCATTTGTTTGACTATTTGTGCCTGTGCTTTTTGCAATTGTGGATAAAACAATTCACGATCTTACAGACCCTCTTCTTTCTCGACAGTTGGACACCTGGAGCTCCACCTGGGGCATGGCTGAGTATGTCTGCATCCACTTCCATCAGTTATTGGACTAGAGTTCCAGCTCGACAGTTAGGGTGTTTAGCCATCTGATCACCAGACTAGGTCAGATCAGGCCTTCTCTCAAACACTGCCAGCAGTCTACAGAGAATGTATCATTGTGGATTTTGGGAGACCTCTCCAGCACTCTGCCTATTCCTGTTCTCATGTGGTCTTCATTTATCATGGTCTGTCATTCCTTGTTCTCCCTTTCTGTTCTTGATCCAGCTTGGATCTCCTGCTCCCCTAAGCTTTCTTTCCCTCAAATCTTGACCTTTTTTCTCCCACTGTCGTCTAGGTTGTTCATGTAGATCTCATTCATATCTCTGTCATTTGGTGATCCTTGAGTCTTTCTTAAGGTCCCGTTTTCTAGGTAGCCTCCCTGGAGTTGTGTAGCAGTATAGTCATCTTTGTTTTACATCTAGTATCCTCCTATGAGTGAGTACATACCGTGTTTGTCTTTCTGAGTCTGGGTTACCATCCTCAGGATGATTTTTTCTATATCCATTCATTTGCCTGCAAACCTCATGATATCATTGTTTTTCTCTGCTGAGTAGTACTCCATTGTGTATATGTACCATATTTTCTTTATCCATTCTTCAGTTGAACTGCATCTAGGTTGTTTCCAAGTTCTGGCTATTAAAAACAAAGCTGATATGAACATAGCTGAGCAAATGCCCTTGTGGTATGATTGAGCATTCCTTGGGTATATTCCCAAGAGTGCTATAGCTGGGTCTTGGGGGAGATGGATTCCCCATTTTCTAAGGAAGTGCCATATTGATTTCCAAAGTGGCTGTACAAGCTTGCATTCCCACCAGCAGTGGAGGAGAGTTGCCCTTGCTCCACATCCTCTCCAGCATAAGCTGTCTTCTGTGCTTTTGATCTTAGCTATTCTGACAGATGTAAGTTGGTATCTCAGAGTCGTTTTGATTTGCATTTCATGGATAATTAGGGATGTTGAGCAATTCCTTAAATATCTTTCAGCCATTTGAACTTCCTCTGTGGAGAATTCTCTGTTTAGTTCTATAGCCCATTTCTTAATTGGACTGTTGGGCATTTTGATGTCAAAATTCTTGAGTTTTTTATATATTCTGGATAGCAGCCCTCTGTCAGATGTGGGGTTGGTGAATGCCTTTTCCCATTCTGTAGGCTGTCGCTTGTCTTGTTGACACTGTACTTTGCTCTACAAAAGTTTCTCAGTTTCAACAGGTCCCATTGATTGATTGTTTCTCTCAGTGTCTGTGCTACTGGTGTTATATTTAGAAAGTGATCTCTGGTGCCAATGCGTTCAAGAGTACTTCCAACTTCCTCTACTATCAGGTTCAGAGTATCTGGATTTATGTTGAGGTCTTTGATCCACTTGTACTTAATTTTTGTGCATGGTGACAGATATGGATCTATTTGCAGCCTTCTACACATTGACATCCAGTTATGCCAGCACCATTTGTTGAAGATGCTTTCTTTTTTCCATTGTACATTTTTGGCTTCTTTGTAAAAAATTATATGCTCATAGGTGTGCGGGTTAATGTCAGGGTCTACAAATCAATTCCATTGGTCCACATGTTGGTTTTTATGCCAGTACCAGGCTGTTTTTATTACAGTAGCTCTATAGTAGAGCTTGAAGTCAGGGATTGTGATGTCTTCAGAGGTTGTTTTATTGTACAGGATTCTTTTGGCTATCCTGGGTTTTTTGTTTTTCCATATGAAGCTGAGTATTATTCTTTCCAGATCTGTGAAGAATTGTGTTGGTAATTTCATGGGAATTGCATTGAATCTGTAGATTGCTTTTGGTAAGATCACCATTTTTACTATGTTAATCCTGCCTATCCATGAGCATGGGAGATCTTTCCATTTTCTGACATCATCTTCAATTTCTTTTTTCAGGGACTTAAAGTTCTTGTCACATAGGTCCTTCACATGCTGAGTTAGTGTAACCCCAAGGTATTTTATATCATTTGTGGCTATTGTAAAGGGTGATGTATCTCTGATTTCCTTCTCAGCATGTTTGTCTACTGTATATAGGAGGGCTACTGATTTTTTTGAGTTGATCTTGTATCCTGCTATGTTGCTGAAGGTTTTTATTAGCTGTTTCAGTTCCTTGGTTGAATTTTTGGGGTCACTCATGTATACTAACATGTCATCTGCAAATAGGGAGAGCTTGACTATTTCCTTTCCAATTTGTATCCCCTTAATCTCTTTATGTTATCTTATAGCTCTGGCTAGAACTTCAAGTACTATATTGAATAAGTAGGGGGAGAGGGGACAGCCTTGCCTTGTTCCTGATTTTAGTGGTATTGCTTTGAATTTCTCTCCATTTAATTTGATGTTGGCTGTTGGCTTGCTCTTGATTGCCTTTATTATGTTTATGTATGTTCCCTGTATTCCTGATCTCTCCAAGACCTTTATCATGAAGGGGTGTTGGATTTTGACAAATGCATTTTCTGCATCTAGTGAGATGATCATGTGGTTTTTTTCTTTGAGTTTGATTATATGCTGTATTACATTGATTGACTTTCGTATGGTGAACCACTCTTGCATCTCTAGGATGAAGCCTACTTGATCATGGTGGATAATTGTTTTGATGTGTTCTTAGAATCTGTTTGCCAGAATTTTATTGAGTATTTTTGCATCAATGTTCATGAGGGAGATCGGTCTGTGGTTCTCTTTCTTTGTTGCATCTCTGTTTGGCTTAGGAATCAGGGTAATTGTAGCCTCATAGAAGGAGTTTGGTAATATTCCTTATGCTTCTATTGTGTGGAACAATTTAAAGAGTATTGGTATTAAGTCTTCCTTGAATTCTGCACTGTAACCATTTGGTCCTGGGCTTTTTTTGGTTGGGAGACTTTTAATGACTGATTCTATTTCCTTAGGGGTTATTGGACTATTTAAATGGTTTATCTGGTCTTGGTTTAACTTAGATATGTGGTACCTATCCAGAAAATTATCCATTTCTTTTAGATTTTCCAGTTTTGTGGAATAGAGGTTTTTGAAGTATGATCTGATGATTTTCTGGATTTCCTCATTGTCTGTTGGTATGTCCCCTTTTTCATTTCTGATTTTGTTAATTTGGATGCTGTCTCCCTGTCTTTTGGTTAGTTTGGATAAGGGCTTGTCTATCTTGTTGCTCTTCTCAAAGAACCAACTCTTTGTTTCATTTATCCTTTGTATTGTTCTCTTTATTTCTATTTTATTGATTTCAGCTCTCAATTTGATAATTTCCTGGCCTCTGTTCCTCCTGGGAGACTTTGCTTCTTCCTGTTCAAGGGCTTTCAGGTGTGCTGTCAAGTCACTGGCGCGAGAATTCTTCAGCTTCTTTATGTGGGCATTCAGTGCTATGAATTTCCCTCTTAGCACAGCTTTCATAATATCCCATAAGTTTGGGTATGTGGTATATTCATTTTCATTGATCTCTAGGAAGTCTTTAATTTCTTTCTTTATTTCATCCTTAACCCATTGGTGATTCAGTTGAGCATTATTCAGTTTCCATGAGATTGAAGGCTTTCTGTAGTTTTTTCTGTTGTTGAAATCTAACTTTAAACCATGGTTGTCTGATAGAACACAGGAGGTTATTCCAATTATTTTTTATCTGTTGAGATTTGCTTTGTGGCCAAGTATGTGGTCGATTTTAGTGAAGGTTCCATGGGGTGCTGAGAAGAAGGTATATTCTTTTTTGTTTGGGTGGAATGTTCTGTAGATATCAATTAAGTCCATTTGAGCCATAACATCAGTTAAGTCCATTATGTCTCTGTTAAGTTTCAATTTGGCCGATCTGTCCAGAGGTGAAAGTGGGGATTTGAAGTCTCCCACTATTAATGTGTGGGGTTTTATATGTGATTTAACCTTTAGTAATGTTTCTTTTACCTATGTGGGTGCCCTTGTGTTTGGGGCATAAATGTTCTGAATTGAGACTTCATCTTGGTGGATCTTCCCTATGATGAGTATGTAATGTCCTTCATCATCTCCTTTGAATGATTTTAGTTTGAAGTCTATTTTGTTGGATATTAGAATGGCTACACCAGCTTGCTTCTTAAGACCATTTGATTGGAAAGTTTTTTCCCAGCCTTTTATTCTTAAGAGGTGTCTGTCTTTGAATTTGAGGTGTATTTCTTGTATGCAGCAGAAAGATGGGTCTTGTTTTCATATCCATTTTGTTAATCTGTGTCTTTTTATAGGTTAATTAAGTCCATTGATATTAAGGGATATTAATGACCAGTGATTGTTCGTTCCTATTATTATTTTTATTTTTGGTGGTAGTGTGTGTGTACTTCTCTTCTTTGGGGTTTACTGCTGTGGTGTTATCTATTGCCTGTGTTTTCATGGGTGTATCTGCCTTCCTTATGTTGGAATTTTCCTTCTAGTGCTTTCTGTAGGGCTGGGTTTGTGGATAAGTATTGTTTAAATCTGGTTTTTACTTGGAAGGTCTTGTTCACTCCATCTATGATGATTGAAAGTTTTGCTGGGTATATTAGTCTAGGCTGGCATCCATGATCTCTGAGTGTCTGCATTATATCTGTCCAGGTCCTTCTGGCTTTCAGTCTCCATTGAGAAATCATGTGTTATTCTGATGGGTTTGCCTTTATAAGTCACTTGGTCTTTTTCCTTTGCTGCCTTTAATATTCTTTCCTTATTCTGTACACTTAGTTGTTTAATTATTAAGTGGCAAGGGGACTTTTTGGGGGGTATAGTCTGTTTGGTGTTCTATAGGCTTCTTGTATATTCATAGGCATTTCCTTCTTTAAGTTGGGAAAGTTTTCTTCTATGATCTTGTTTGTGCCTTTGAATTGGTATTATTCTCCTTCCACTATCCCTATTATTCATATGTTTGGTCTTTTCCGGGTGTCCCAAATTTCTTGGATATTTGGGGTCAAGACTTTGTTAGTTTTAGTGTTTTCTTTGACTGATGAATCTATTTCTTCTAATGTATCTTCAACACCAGAGATCCTCTCTTCCATCTCTTGCATTCTGTTGTTTATACTTGTGTCTGAAGTTCCTGTTTGTTTACTCAGATTTTCTATTTCCAGCATTCCTTCTGGTAGTGGTGTCTTCATTTTTTCTATTTCCCCCTCAGGTCTTGGACTTTTTCCCTTGCTTTTTCATGATTTTCTTTCAGGGACTCATTGTTTTCTTCTGCTTTAATTGTCCTTTCCTCCTTTTTTTTTAATAGCATTCTTCCCATTTTTTGTTTGTCTGTTCCTCCACTTTATTTTTGATCTCTTCTATATAAGGCTCTAGCGTCTTCATGATGTTACATATAAGGTTGTTTTCTTCTTCTTCTTCTTCTTCTTCTTCTTCTTCTTCTTCTTCTTCTTCTTCTTCTTTTTCTTCTTTCATTGTGTGATGTTCAAGTCTAGCTGTTGGAGAAGGGCTAGGTTCTGGTGATGCTGTATTGCTCTTTATTTTGTTGTATGTACTTCTGCCTTGAAGTCTGCCCATCTCCTCTTGTGTTCGTTCTTGGTCTTATCAGTGTACTTGGTCCTGAGAGAGTTGACAGATTTAGAGAGCCTCTCTCTGTTCCAGATGGAAGCTTGGGGCCAGATGGGAGCGCTGTTCCAGATGAGAGTGCTGGCCGGATAGGAGCAGGGGGGCTGGACTCTGAGTCCTGGGAAAGTCCCTGGTGTCTCCTTATTTTGTCCAGATGGGAGCTCCTCTTGTCCAGATGGGAGTTCCTCTGGTCTCTGGTCCAGATGGGAGTTCCAGGGCAGGATGGATGCTGGGGGGCTGGTATCTGATTCTCAGGAAGTGGCTGGAGTCTCCAGTAGATGGGTGTGGGGGCAGGGTGTGGAGACTGCAGTGTCTGCTTGCAGTCTTGGAAAAGGGGAGCCTTCCTGCAGGGCCTGCCAATTGGCAGGAAACTGTGGCCAAGTTGATCAGGTCCTCCTGGTGTGGCCTGTGTCCAGCAGTGGGAGCCAGGGGCAGCTGACTCTCTTGCTATAACCCCAGTCACTCACCTCTTGTCCAGATGGGAGTTCTGGGGCAGATGGAAGCTGGCGGCGGCTGGTCTCTGAGTCTCAGGAAGTGGCTGGGGTCTCGGGCAAATGGGTATGGGGACAGGGTGTGGAGAATGCAGTGTCTGCCTGCAGTCTTGGAAAAGGGGAGCCTTCCTGCAGGCCCACCGATTGGCAGGAAACTGGGGCCAAGCTGGTCAGGTCCTCCTGGGGTGGCCTGTGTCCAGTGGTGAGACCCAGGTGCAGTTGCCTCTCTGACTATAACCCAGGCACTCTCCAGTGTTCTTCTTTACAGTACTCTTCATATTTGTGTATATTTGCTTCATGTTCGGTTCCATCTAAATCAATAAATGCCAATGTATTACTGGATGGGGCCAAACAAAATAAATATGTTAAAGACTTGGTAGTCTCTGATAATACTACTTTACTCTGTTTTTATAGCAGGGAAACATTTACAATGTACAAATGAGTGATATTGTTGTTGTCCAAATGCAGTTTATAAAGTTAATGTGATGGACCACATTTTATCCAAGGTTTCCTGACCCTATCTCTAAAGATTCAATGGCATGTGTTCAATACATTACCTTTGGAATTTGCATGGCCATGGCATGTAATAGATGTAAAAATGCTGTAAGTTCTGGGAAGTTATTGTGGAAGTAATCTTATGGACTATGTACTTCTTACTCCAGATGAGGGGTGGCTGCAATTTGTAGGGAATGGTACTCAAATTCAAGTACAGAACCACATTATGGCCAGACTAGAGAGTAAAGGATGAAGGATGACTGCTCACAGATGTTTCTCAAAATCTGAAGTGGAGCCAGCCTGATAAGTGTCTTTCTCATCAAAGGGTAAGTTAAGCCATCTAGGTGGGCTAGACAGAAAAAAAAATAGTTTAAATCATTTTCTCTATGCTTAATTGGCTGTTTTTTGCATAAACTTCCTTCTATTAAAATAGGACCATAAACTATTTCTCTCCAGTAAAATATGAACATAAATGTCATAGGCTGACATGATTCTTACTGGCTTGAATTGAAACATCAACAAGATTGTACTCCTTTCTGAGCTGTAGAACAGTGTCTGTTTATTTCACGTGCATGGTCTTCACCTTCAGCCCTCCACCCTCCAATATTGCATCCTGTTGACCACCCTTCAGTTACTTCATTGCTCATTTAGCTGTCAGAAAATATTCACTACTTTCAAGCATCCAGTGGATTGTATTGACCCAGATAAATTTTTTTAATTCAATTACAGTCATGACTTAAAAGGTTTCTACACATAGATAATTACAAAACATCATATTTTCTTAAGAGGAATGACATCTGGATTTCTATTATTAATCATGTGTTTGGGATATTTTTTGTTTGCCATGTGTTAGTCCTACTCTAGAGAATTCATGGTTATAAATTCCACCATTTTTTTCTTAAGAGAGTGCCTTGCCCCTTTGTTGTGCTAGCAAAATTAAACTAGATATAGCATTAAGACACAGAAAATATTGACTAGAAGGAAAAAAAAACAGCTAGAAATAACTCTTCAGGAAGTTGAATATCCTGGGATTAGAGTTCTGAGTACTGCCAACTATTCATCTTAGGCTCCTCAGCCACAGATTATAAATGTAAATAAGTATACTTATTAACAGTCCTATAAACATGAAAGATACTGGTATAACTAAACTGTATAAATAGATAAAATAACTTTCCCCCAGGGATGGTGGTGCATGCTGGTAATTCCACCACTCAGGAGGCTGAGGCAAGAAAGTTTCTCTGAATTTAAAACCAGCTTTGGCTACATAGTGAGTACTAAGCAAATTGTAGCTGCATAACAAGAGCCTATCTCCAGAACTAGAAATATCATTGTGGATTTCTGGGGACCTCTCTAGCACTTTGCTTCTTCCTGTTCTCGTGTGGTCTTCATTTATCATGATCTGTTATTCCTTGTTCTCCCTTTCTGTTCTTGATCCAGCTGGGATCTCCTGCTTCTCTAAGCTCTCTTTCCCTTGAACCTTACCCTTCATTTTCCCCACTCTCGTCGATTGTTCATGTAGATCTCATCAATTTCTCTGTCATTGGGTGATCCCTGTGTCTTTCTGAGGGTCCTCTTTTCTAGGTAGCCTCCCTGGAGTTGTGTAGCAGTCTAGTTATCTTTGTTTTATATCTAGTATCCTCCTATGAGTGAATACATTCCGTGTTTGTCCTTCTGAGTATGGGTTACCTCACTCAGGATGATTTTTTTTCTATATCCACCCATTTGCCTGCAAACCTCATGATGTCATTGTTTTTCTCTGCTGAGTAGTACTCCATTGTGTATATGAGAGGTCCCCAGAAATCCACAATGATACCTCCACTGTAGACTACTGTCAATGGTTGAGAGAAAACCTGAACTGACCTAGTCTGATGATCAGATGGCCAAACAACCTAACTGTCATGCTAGAACTCTCATCCAATAACTGATGGAAGTGGATGAAGAGATCCTTGGCCAGGCCCCAGATTTAACTCCAGGAGTCCAATTGTTGAGAAAGAGGAGGGATTGTAAGAATGTGAATTTTTGAGACCAAGTTTGGAAAAAGCACAGGGACTAATAGCCAAACTAATGGAAACACATGAATTATGCACCAAAAGCTGTGGAACCCCAAACTGGATCAGGCCCTCTGGATAAGTGAGACAGTTGATTAGCTTGAACTGTTTGGGAGGCACCCAGGCAATGGGACCCGGACCTGTTCTTAGTGTATGAGCTGGCTGTTTGGAACTTGGGGCATATGTGGGGATACTTTTCTCAGCCTAGAAGGAGGGGACTGGACCTGTCTGTACTGAATCTACCAGGTTGAGCTGACTCCCCAGGGGAGTCTTTGCCCTGGAGGAGATGGGAAGAGGGAAGGGGATGGGGGTAAGGCAGGGGCAGGGGCAGGAGGGGGGAGGACAGGGAAACCCATGGCTGATATGTAAAATTAAAACACAAATATAATAAAAAGATTTTAAAAAGAACTAGAGAAACAACAGTAATAAATAAAGGACTTCATAAAAATATCTAGAACCAATAAGGAATACTTAATGATGGCCCAGTTTCCTGTGGCATCACATTAAGACCTGCATTTATCTAAAAGTCCCAGGACATTGTGCGAATAAGAAAAGAAGGACACTACTTTGAACTTAATTTTTGAATAAGCTAGAATATTTTGACCGCCAAAATAATTTGATAAAATTTTATTATTATTATTATTATTATTATTATTATTATTATTATTATTATCATTATCATTATCATTATTATTACCTTATTTGGGTTTTCTTTCCTTATTTTTCTTTGAGTCAGCTTTTCTCTGTGTAACAATGCCAGGTGTCCTGGCACTTGCTTTGAGGTCTAGGTTGACGTCAAACTCACTTGTCTCTGCCTTTTGAGTGCTGAGATTGAAGGCATATGCCACCATACATGGACTATTGTGGGTTTTTATTTCTTCAAGCATAAAACAAGAATCATGCATTACTAACTTCATAGATGTACTTATCAAAATTAAATTAAATCACAGGTATCAAATGGTTAGCATTGTAGTTGTTCAGGAAATGCTGTTTATTCCAAAACATAATAATTGAATGGCACAAAGCTCCAGGTTAGCATAATGTTGCATCAAATTTGGACCCCTTGGTTTCCCAAGGGAAGTTTGAAGTTATTCACATTACAAAAGTAAGACAAAGAAGAAAAGTTGAAAAAGTAGAGTAAACACATTGATAAATAGTTCTAAGTAAAAAGCAATTTTAGCTTCAGAACCCTTAGGCTGTGTTCACTCTTTGGTTGACTGTCAAAACCCAGAGTTGTAGCCTATTATTGCAACAGACATAGAGACAAATTATACTCTGGATAATGTAAGGCATTCTTTAACTAAACTTGAAGTCAAGGTAGGCTAACTTACTGTCAAAATCAATCTCATGACATGTTGAAAAATGTGAAGTAAAAGGTATATTCTGTTGTGCACAGGCGTATATGTGAAAGAGTTCTCAAATATCACTATGCACAATATGCATAACCCAAATATAACACATTTATCTTGGAAATAAATCATGCCCATCTTTTGCTTTTACTATTTATTAAGTCAGTAAGACACTTTTCCAACTCACTTCATTCTCCATTGCCCATTTATCCCATTTGTTGAAACCTCAGGGGGATATGCAGAGAGCACCCACCAGTGGTGCTGATCATGCCTGGGGCTGCACAACTGTCTATTAAGAATTTGATAGCATAAGCTTCTTTCAGAACCATTATAAGAACTGTTTTTTCCTTCTGATGACTTCTGGTGGCTACCAGCTTGAACAAATAGCTTAAATGAAGCATTAGCCAAATTGTAAGATTTAAATCCAGAACAATAAAGGAAATAGATGAATGCAAAAACATAAACAAAGCAAAATTCCAACTATTCTGAGTTTAAATGGAATGCATTTTGGCATACACTCTAGCAATTTATCAAACCAATTAGAATTTTTTTATTTGAAACAACTATTTGAATTTTGTGGTGTTTTCTCATAAGACATAAGCTAACTTTAAGAAAAAATAATAACTCCAAGTCTTAGTTACTTACATTCAAAAGTCCATATTCAACAAATGAAAACCAAAAATAATCAAACCAAAGAAGAAATCTGATTCTCCTCTGCAGGAACTCTGTTTGTATCCTTTCTCTTAAGTATGCTCCTCCACATAGTATCACCCCTATCTGAAACCAGAACTCCCATTCTTCAAGTTTGAAAGACAAAGACCTGAAAGCCATTAAACCAGAGTGTCTTTGATAGAAATTGATTATCTAAAACTCTAGTCCCTCAAAGTCTCCATCACACTCAATGACTCCTTGATTTCCACGTTTAAAACCTTACCCTACACTCGATACTAGCATTTAAAAAAAATTGACCAGATTTAATAGAAAATTGATTACAAAAGGAGATATGAGTTTATGTGACTTGAACATTCACCCTCAGTCACAGAATGGTATTAAAATCTGAACCCATGACCAATAGCTGTGGGAGCTCCATAGGACTGGACTAGGCCCTCTGCATAGGTGAGACAGTTATTTAGCTTGACCTTTTTAATGACCCCTGGCAGTGGGATCAGGATCCCTTCCTGGTACATGAACCAGCTTTTTTGGAGCCCAGTGTCTATGGTTGGACACCTCACCCAGCCTTGTTTGAGGAGAGGGGCTTGAACATGCTTAATCCGAATGTACCAGGCTCTGCTGACTCCCCATGGGAGTCCTTACCTTAGAGGAAGTGGGAATAGGGCTTGGGGAGAAGGCTGGGTGGGAAGGTGGAGGAATGAAAGGAGCATCTGTGGTTGTTGTGTAAAATGAACAGAAAATTTCTTAATTAATAATAAAAAATGAACTCATTAAATTCATGAAATGGTAAGGGCCTGAAATCCATAAAGTAACATTATTAGAGCCCACTCACATTGCTAAATGTGTTGATTGTAAAATTTTAAGGAGTCAATTTCCACATTAACATTGGTTAGTATTAATTAATACATTGTGCTTTAATAAGAATGTTACTAACAAAGCAGCTCTTGAGTTTTGTTAGTTTGGTGGTGATGGTGACCAAGTCTATGTATTTGTGTGAAAAATTAATATTTAGTACAACAGATGAGAAAGGATGGTGTATACAGACCCATTAAGTATATTTTTGAAACACTTCATAGAAACTTTATATGACAATGGAGTCATGGATGAAGCAAGTGCTGTGGTTCCTAGAATGTGAAGCAGTGAACTGAAAGAGTGATTTAGATCCCATTCACATAAATGAGAGTAGACAAGCCTGCTCAATGTGCAACAGCCTTTCCACAAAGTTTAGGCAAGTCAAAGATGTTTCTTTTCTCTATGTCACTCTCTTACTGCGGCCTGCAGATGAGTATTTCATAGTGGAATAATTCAAAGTGAAAGAAGCCATGGGTAACGCAGAAATAGTCATCAAACAGTCCTTAAGCCATTTGATCTCACTGGAGCATCCATATGCCTTATCTGCCTTTTTGCAGACAAATTCCATTCGTTCAATTGGATTTAAATCTTTCTTTCCATTCTATATTCTTCAGTCCCTAGATCAGGAAAAGGATTACCTAGCATTGGGGAAAGCACTAGCATAAGTTTTAAAATATACATTTTCACAGTGTGCATCAGTGCTGAAGTCAGAGTCTGATTAGTTCCACCATCAGAATTCCACACCCAAGAGTGTCCTATGCATATACTGTTGAGGAAGGTTTAGCCAAATGACTTCTCAGAAATCTGCATGTAAAAACATTATTATTGATACCTATCAGTTTCTCAGCAGTAAATAAATTATTTGAATTTATATTTTATTTGCTCACCAAGTCTAACTCATGAAGAAACTGATGTGGAAACCTAGTTTGTGGAGGAAAGATTGATTTCCAGTTCTGTTTTGGAAAAATCAGGTTCAAATCATGAAAACCAAACATGGTATCTGCAGTACTTACAATGTTTCCAAAAGTATAGAGAAAACAAAGGATAAATTTGCTATATACATTTTAATGTTATGATATATATTCTGCTTTTAATCCATATGTACTTGGGCCTCTTTTATATATTCCAAATGAGCTCTTGTGGCTTAGAGAAATCACTTTCTGTTTGGTTCTTGGACAAGCCATTAATGCCTTAACATACTCGCAGGAAATCATATTCAGCACCATGGGCAGAGCAGACCCACTCCTTTCTGAACTACAGCTGTTTCCTGAATTATATTTTTCTTCCACTCAAGCATCCAGACACACGTCTGTCTCTTAATTACAGAAGGAACTGTTACAAGACATCTTGAATTTTAACATCCTATTTTAAATTGAGAAAAAAATGCAGTAAAAAAACAAATAAGAGGAAATATTAAGTACATCTGAATGTTCAAAAATTAATATTTTTGACATTATGTAAAGAAATAGGGTCTGATATTATGCAAAACAATCGCATTATCCAGAGGGGTAAAACAATATAGGGGGTATAACTGACCAATGATTTACAAATAGGTGATACTGGAGGAGGAATACAGACAGTTATCAGAAGTGGCACGATGAGGCTAGGTGTGGTCATCATAAATGCATCAAGGCACAAAGGAGGAAGTGTCATTTCTAAGTATTTGAGAAACTTAGTATTATGAATAAAAAGGCAATTACACTGATATATCAAAAGCAGTAAGAATAAGTTCAAAGTTCTGACCAGCTCTTCATTTGGGAAAGAGTCAGGAAAGGTGGATAGCTAACTATATTATTTATGAATGTGTCAAATATTCATTAAATACTTTCTTCAGTTTAAGATCACTGATAGGTAATACGTCTTCAGGAGTTGCAAATATAGAATTTAGAGGAACTCACAGATGCTGGAATATGTAGATGATTATATTGGTGAAGACTAAGAAATGTGTTAAGGAAGAGCCAAATAGTACTTTTTCTCTATCTCTTTTATTCCTTCTTTCTACCTTTTTTCCTTTCTTTTTTTGCATTGTATACAAAATTGATAATGTACCTTATAATACAGTAGAAAGCTACTCATTTGTACAGAATTCTGGAGATTATAGGACTCAGTGAAATAAGGTACATTATCATATATATAAGATATATATTATACATGCATAAATTCCTTTAAAATATAATTTTTGTTGCTGCAGAGATGGCTCACTGGTTAAGAGACATTGTTTTTCTGCCAGAGGACCTTAGTTCAGTTTCCAGAATCTACATAGCAATTCAAAATTATCATTAACTAGATTTTCAAGGCATCTGTCACCTTCTTCTTATCTCTGAGAGCACCAGGAACACGTGATAAACATATATACTTTAAGGCAAAACACACATACACTAAAATAAAATAAATCTAAAATAGGATGGGGTTTGGAGAGGTGGATCAACAGGGAAGAACACATACTGTTCTTCCAGAGGACCCAAGCTTGATTCCCAAGCAACTTCATCAGCTGGCTCACAATCACCTCTAATTTAGCTCTGGGTATATCCAACTCATCTGGCCTCTGAGTGAACCTGCATTAACTGGCACAGACACACATATACATACATACACATAAATACAAACACAAACACACATGCGAGCAGACAATATTAAAACTAATAAAATAAATCTTTAAAAATAAAATTTCTTTTTTGCAGAGTTCTATTTCTAGTAAAAATATTATTGATCCATTGAAGTATAATTTATGTGTTTTATTTATAATGTTAATAATTAATGATCATTTATCAGAAATCACAATGTTAAAGAGCCACTCTGTAGATGTAACCAGCTTGTTAAATAAGAAACACAGAACCGATTGCAGAGTTAAAAACCACGAGGTCAGAGCAAAAGCGGAAAACCTTACCCTTCACTGTTTCTGCGGTTCCTCCTCTCCGCCAGAGACCTACTTCTGTGCATCCTGTCTATTTAAAGACTTTCTGTTCTGTTTTCTCATTGGTTGTAAACCCAGCCACAATAGATAAGATATCTTCTTTAATATTGTAACTGTAATTCTTGCTTGATAATTGTTTTGTTATATGTAATTGTACTATGTAAAAGTTAAAACCTTCCTTTAAAAAAAAAAAAAAAAGAAAAGGGGAAGTGCTGTGGATATTGCTCTGTGTAAATAAAGTTCTGATTGGCCAGTGGCCAGGCAGGAAGTATAGGCGGGACAAGAGAGAAGAGAATTCTGGGAAGTAGAAGGTTGGAGACAGACACCGCCAGCCACCGCCATGAGAAGCAAGATGTAAAGACACTGGTAAGCCACAAGCCATGTGGCAAAGTATAGATAAGCAGAAATGGGTTAATTTAAGATAGAAAAAGTAGATAACAAGAAGCCTGCCACAGCCATACAGTTTGTAAACAATGTAAGTTTTTGTGTGCTTTCTTGTTTGGGTCTGAGCGACTGTGGGACTGGCGGGTAAGAGAGATTTGTCCTGACTGGGCCAAGCAGGAAAACTCTAACTACACCACTCATTGAATTATGAATTATTACCAATTCTTTAAAAATCTCAATTCAGTAATTCTTTCAGATTACCTGTACTTTCTATGGAGTGTAGGAACTCTGATTCAATTTATTTTAATCACAATTTAATTTTATTCTAGAATAATGTCTCATGTGTCTTAGGCTAGCATCAAACTTGCTATATAGATGAGAGTATCTTTAATTTTATGATGTGTCTTCCCCTGCCTGCTAAGGTCTGGTATCACAGCTGTACAGCAGCAATTCTAGTTTATGCAAGGGTCTGAATCCATTCTGTTCTTCACACACCATATGTACTGAGCTATGATCTTAGCCCCTGAGGTATAAAATCTTCTAGTTCAAAGCAACATTATGATTTTTATAAATATATTATAATGATAAAAATTAATAAATATTATTTTGACCACTATTGGTAATGTCCAATGTGCACTTACCTCTGTTTAACTTTTTGAAACAATTACAATTTGTGAGGCATATATTCCTTCATTCTATATGCTGGAGAGTTATAAACTGAGCCTTAGAGGGTTTCTGAAAACTTGTGAGGAGAAAATCAGGTGTTACATATCAGACAATTTAGGCTTCTATATCCAAATATGTATTAATTGTATTGTGTTTGAAACAATAGAGATCTAGCTCTTATGAATTCTAGAAGCTGTTATATCCAACATCAGGGTATTGGAAGACACAATACCTGTAAAAGTCTTGCTCTCTGTTCCCCAGATGACACCTTGTTGCTATATACTTGGGAGGAAAAGAGATGAAAAAGGACAAACTCCCTCCCTCATGCCATTTTTATAAGGGCACTTGCCCCATTCTTGAGGGCAGAGCGCTCAGCATAATCACCTCCCAAAGGCCAAGCATCCTATTATCATGGCCTTTGAGTTGAAGTCCCTTCATGAATCATAAAAAGACACATACATTCAAACCATCATAGCAGTGTTTCTTTGTATCTCTTTTAATCTGTGTTATTAATACTGAGTTCCTTTAAGTTCATAGTAAAGTTAAAATGAAAATACAGGGATTTTTTTATTATTGAATATATATTCTTCTCTCCCAATACATCCTGACCAGTTTCCACTTGCTCCATTCCTTCCAGCTTCCCACCTCCCACACTTCCCATTTTGCCCAGATCAACACACCCTGTAGTTAGAGTTTTTCTGCCTGGCCCAGTCAGGACAAATCTCTTTTACCTGCCAGTCCCACAGTTGCTCAGACCCAACCAAGAAAGCACACAGAAACTTAAATTGTTTAGAAACTGTATGGCTGTGGCAGGCTTCTTGTTAACTACTTCTTTTATCTTAAATTAACCCATTTCTGTTAGTCTATACTTTGCCACATGGCTTGTGGCTTACCAGTGTCTTTACATGTTGCCTTTCATGGCGGCAGTTGGCAGTGTCTGTCTCCAACCTTCTACTTCCCAGAATTCTCTTCTCTCTTGTCCCGCCTATACTTCCTGCCTGGCCACTGGCCAATCAGAACTTTATTTACACAGAGTGATATCCACAGCAACACCCTCCATTTCATTTCAAAAAGGAGCAGGCTTTCAAGAGACAATAACCAAATAAGACAAAATAAGATACAATAAGACCAGGCAAAAGCCTTGGCAGATCAAGGCTGTACAAGGCAACCTAGAAGTAAGAAAAGAGTCCCAAGAGCAGACAAAAGAGTCAGAAACTCACTGGCTCCCACCGTTATGAGTCCCACAAAAGCACCAAGCTAACAGTCATACCATCTACACAGAAGACCTGGTACAGACCCTTTGCAAACCTAGTGCTTGTGTTTCAGTCTCTGTGAGTCCATAAGAGCTCTGCTTAGTTGACTCACTGAGCCATGTTTTTCTGGTGTGTTTCCTCCACTCTGACTCCTACAATATTTCTTCCCCCTCTTCCATGGGGTTCCTTGAGGTCCGAGAGGATGGACCCAATAGAGAAATCCAATTTAGAGTTCTCTCTCCACATAATGTCTGGTCTGGCTGTAGGTCTCTCTACCAGTTCACATCTGTTTCTGAAGGAAACTTGTATAATTATAACTGGACAAGTCACCAACCTATGAGTATAGCAGAATATTCTTAGGAATCTTTTCGTTAAACACACACACAGACATACACACAAACACACACACACGCACACACACACACACACACACACACACACACATCACATCACATATATATTTGGCCAGTTGTGTTGGATTCTACCCAAGGACTGTGGGCTATCCATTCTCTGTATCCTGGCTACCCAGGAGCTGTAGGACAGGGGCTCTTTCTGGGGGCATGGGCCTCAACTTAACCCAGGCATTATTTGGCCACTCCCACAAGTTCTGTGCCACCATGATGTCATTACATCTTGCAGGCAGAACAGGTTGTATATTGATAGTTTTGTTGCTGTGTTGTTGTCTTGTTATCTTTTTCCATAGCCTGCAGTGTATCTTTTCATGTCAGTGATACTAGAATGTAGAGCTGAAGGCTCCATGCTTGCACCAGCTTGACCTTGCTACATTCAATGAGATGTGTGGATGTTGTCTTCAGCAATGAGGCCGTTTATCAGTTTTCAGGAAGAAATCCTCTATCCTGGCATCAGATTGAACTATTTAGGGGTCTCCATAGGAATCCTTGTGCAACAACTGGACTGAATGGAACCCAGTTCGACAATTGCTAGCCTTTCCTGGCTACAAAAGATGTCCAGTTAAGACCCTGTATCTTCCATTACTAGGAGTCCTCACTAAGGTCATCATCATAGATTCCAGGACGTTTCCACATTACCTCCCAAATGCTCCTCAGTGCTGTCTTTCCCCACACTCTCTTTTTCCCTCTATATCCCCCATCTGATCCCTCCCACTCTTATCCCCACCTGCCCCTAGTACACCTGCAAAATCTATTCTATTTCCCTTCCCAGGAAGAACCATGTGTTCCCCAAAGGTCATCCATTTTTACTAACATCTCTGGGTCTGTAGATTGTAGCTTGAATATCATTAACTTAACAGCTAATATCCACTTAAAAGTGCATACAATATTTGTCTTTCTGGGTCTGGGTTAACTTATTCAGAATGACTTTTCTTCTACTTATATCCATTTGCTTACAAGTTTCATGCCATTTTTAAACAGTTGAGTAATACTGCATTGTGTAAATACACCACATTTCTTTATACATTCTTCTGTTGTAGGACATCTAGGTTGTTTCTAGTTCCTGGAATTTATGAATATAATAAACGGAGTTGAGCAAGTTTTTTGTTGTTGTTGTTTGTGGTAGGATGGAATATCCTCTGGGTGTATGGCCCAGAGCAATATAGCTGAGACCTGAGGTAGCCGTGATTTGGAATTTTCTGAAGAACCACCATATTAATTTCCATAGCAGCTATATAAGTTTGCTTTTCCACCAGTAATGAAGGAGTATTCCCCTCACTCTTCATCTTTACCAGCATGAGTTCTCACTCATGTAACTGATCTTAGCCATTCAGACAGTGTAAGATAAAATCACCAAGTATTTTGATTCACATTTCCTTGATGGCTAAGGATGTTGAAAACTTCTTGAAGTGTTTCTCAGCCATTTGACATTCTTCTATTGAAAATTCTTCTGATATCTTCTTCAATTTCTTTCTTCATAGACTTGAAATTGTTATCATACACATCTTTCTCTTGCTTGGTTGGAGTTACCACAAGATACGTTAAATGAGGCAATTGTGCATGGTGATATTTTATTTGTGCACTCCAATAAAGCTTATCTGAAGATGAGATGAAAATTCCAGCCACTATATTAAACATAGAAGTCAGGCAATGGTAACATATAACTTTAATCCTAGCATTCAGGAGTCAGAGATCCATCTGGATCTCTTAGTTCAAGGCACACTGGGAACAGAGCCAGGTGTCTAGCACACACCTTTAATCCCAGAACTAACAATGGAAGTCTGGATGTCTGTACAGACAGACAGGAAGTGATATAGCTGGGCAGAGGAGAGGAAGTAAGAGGGCAGGGACAGAAAGACATATAGGTGTGAGTATACAGGAAGTGGTTCCTTTTGGAGGCTGAGGGTTGGTAAGGTGAAGTTGGCTGTGGCTTGTCCCATTCCTATGATCTCTCAGTTTTCACCCTAATATCTGGTTCTGGGTTTTTTTATTAATAAGACCATTTAGAAATTCATTTATAATTGTGAAAGGTGTTGTTTCCCTGATTTCATTATCAGCTCATTTGTAATTTGTGTGTAGGAGGGCTACTGATTTTTTTTTTTTTGAGCTAAAATTGTATCCAGCCACTTTGTTGAATATACTTATCAGCTATAGGTGTTTCCTGGTAGAAATTTTAGGGTCACTTATATATAGAAATTTGTATGCCCTTTTTACATGCATGCATTCATAGTCCACCAATTATCATACTTAATGGATTTCATTAAGGCTTAATATTGATGTTATATACTTTGCAAGTTTGTGAATTGTATAGACAAGTGTCCACCATCATATAGTATATAAAGTATTCACTATCATTGTCCACAAATCCTCTTTGTTCTGCTTATCCATCTCTCCTCTCACATAGTGCTTAAGCAGTACTGATAATTTTATTAGAAAAATAAAATAATATTCCATTGCATAGATATATTCCCCAAAGTGAAATACACAAATCACAAAATATGTATATAGTCTATATCCAGAAAACTATAGAATTCTGACGAAGCAAAGAAAATAAGTGTGTGAATAGACATGTGGATATGGATTAAATGTTGGAATACTGTCACATTCTCTAATTGTGATTTGTAGATTCTTTATAATTCCACTGAAAATACCCAGCACTTTATACTAGGTATTCTAAAAAAGAAAAGATAATAAGTATATATGAAAAAGAAAAGAGTCATTGCTACAACACAGTATTCAGATTTGGATAACATTATTGATGGTTTTTCTCCCTTAGTAGCCTGCAAAGTATACCCTGTGGCACCATGAAACCTAGCCTGTAGTAAAATTGTTTCAAGATTAGTACCACTTTGGCTGAACCAAATCCTGGAATCAAATTGTACTATCTTCATCAATACGGTCCTAACATCAACTTATGGTACGTAACCAAAAGAATTAACAAGATTCTTGTACTGTTTAGGGAATTACTAGGACACACCCTGTTCAAGCCTTCAGGGGTATTTCCCACAGTTAGCAACGACATTTTGTTTGATTGCTTATACTTTAAAAAAAAAAAAAAATGTATTACTCTTGTGCAGCATAATCTGCTTAAAGGCCCCCTGGTAGTAGAATCAGAATCCTTCCCTGATACATGCATGAGCAGGCTTTTTGGAGCCCACTTCTATGATGGGACACCTCACAAAACCTTGAGGCAGAGGGAGGGGCTTGGACCTGCCTCTACTAAATGTACTTTCCCATGGGAGGTCTTATCTTCCTGTAGGAGGGAATGGGGGTGGATTGGGAAGGGAGGCTAGAGGGGCAGGTTGAGGCAAGAGGGGAATCTTTGGTATGTAAAATGAATAAAATAAATTCTTTTTTAAAAAATCACTCTTTATTGTTAATAAAACCATTGCAAGCAAATAAAATTTTTAAATATTTTTTTTCTTTTCATTAAGAGACTTTCTATTTGTTTTATATATTAACTATAGACTCCTCTGCCCTTCCTCCTTCCATCCCCAAAACCTCCCTAGCAACCCACCACCCATTCCCACCTCATCCAAGGCAAGATCTCCCCTGGGGAGTCAGCAGAGCCTGGTACATTCAATTGAGGCACTTCCAGTCCCCTCCTCCCTCCAAAATGACTCAGCATTGACACTAGGTTCCCAAAAGCCACCTCATGCACTAAGGATAGGTCCCAGTCTCACTGCCTGGGGGCCCCCTAAACAGTTCAAGCTAAAGAACTGTCTCACTTATCCAGAGGGCCTAGTCCAGTTCCATGGGGGTTCCTCTGCTATTGGTTCACAGCTCATGTGTTCCTGCTAGTATGGTTAGTTGTCTCTGTATTTTTTCCAATCATGGTCTCAATATCTCTTGCTCATATGATCCCTCCTCTCTCTCGTCGATTGGATTCCTAGAGCTCAACCTGGAGCTTGGCCATGGATCTCTGCAAGTGCTTTCATCAGTTACTGGATGAGGGTTATATCATGGCAGTTAGGGTGTTTGGCCATCCAGTCACCAGAGTAGGTCAGCTCAGGTACTCTTTCAACCACTACACGAGTAGTCTATAGTAGAGTAATCTTGGTGGATTCCTGGAGACCTCTCTAGCACTCTGCTTCTTCCTATTCCCATGGTTTCTTCATTTATCATGGTATCTCTTTCCTTGTTCTTCCACTCTGTTCTTGATTTAGCTAGGACCTCCCGCTCCCCTAAGCTCTCTTTCCCCTGACCCTTGCACTCTATTACATCCCCTCTCTCCCCCAGTTTACTCATATAGATCTCATCCATTTCTCAGTCACTGGGTGATCCCTGAATCTTTCCTAGGGTCCTCTTTACTAGCTAGCCTCCCTGGAGCCGTGAGTTGCAGTCTGTTTATCCTTTGCTTTACATCTAGTATCCTCCTATGAGTGAGTACATACCATGTATGTCTTTCTGAGTCTGGGTTACCTCACTTAGGATGAGTTTTTTTCTAGATCCATCCATTTGCCTGCAAACCTCATAATTTCATTGTTTTTCTCTGCTGAGTAGTACTCCATTTTGTATATGTACCACATTTTATTTATCCATTCTTCAGTTGAAGGGCATCTAGGTTGTTTTCAGATTCTGGCTACTACAAATAATGCTGCTATGAACATACTTGAGCATGTGTCCTTGAGGTATGATTGAACATTCCTTAAGTATATGCCCAAGAATGCTATAGCTGGATCTTGAGGGAGATTGATTCCTAATTTTCTGAGAAAGCACCATACTGATTTCCAAAGTGGCTGTACAAATTTGCATTCCCAGCAACAGTGTAGGAGTGTTCCCATTGTTCTACATCCTGTCCAGCATAAGCTGTCTTCAGTGTTTTTTATCTTAGTCACTCTGACAGGTATAATATGGTAACTCAGAGTCATTTTAATTTGCATTTCCAGCCAGGTGGTGGTGGCGCATGCCTTCAGTCCCAGCACTTGGGAGGCAGAGCCAGGTGGGTCTCTGTGAGTCTGAGGCCAGTCTGGTCAACCAAGTGAGTTCCAGGAAAGGCGCCAAGCTACACAGAGAAACCCTGTCTCAAAAAAAAAAAAAAAAAAAAAAAAAAAAAAAAAAAAAAAGCATTTCCCTGATGGCTAAGGATGGTGAGCAATTCCTTAAATGTCTTTCAGCCATTTGAGCTTCTTCTTTTGAGAATTCTCTGTTTAGCTATATAGCCCATTTAGTTAGACTGTTAGATATTTTGTTGCCTATTTTTATGTATTTTGATGTCTATTTTCTTGAGTACTTTTTATATTCTGGATATCAGCCCTCTGGCAGATGAGGGGTTGGTGAAGATCTTTTTCCATTCTGTACGCTGTCGTTTTGTCTTATTGATCATAGTCTTTGCCCTGTTAAAAGCTTCTTAGTTTCAAAAGGCTTCATTTATTAATTTTTGCTCTCAGTTTCTGTGTGACTAGTGTTATATTGAGGAAGTGATCTCTAGTCCTGATGCATTTAAGACTACTTCCTACTTTTTCTATCAGGTTCAGAGTTACTGGATTTATGTTGATGTCTTTAATCCACTTGGACTTAGGTTTTGTGCATGGTGACAGATATGGATCTATTTGCAAACTTTTACCTGTTGACATCCAGTTATACCAGCACTATTTCTTGAAGGTGCTTTCTTTTTCCCATTGTAAATTTTTGGCTTCTTTGTCAAAAATTAGCTGTTCATACATATGCAGATTAATGTAAGGGTCTTCAGTTTGGTTCCATTGGCATACATGTCGGTTTGTAACACTGTACCTCTATAGTAGATCCAGAAGTCGGGGATCATATTGCTTCCAGAAGTTGTTTTATTGTACAGGATTCTTTTAGCTATCCTGTTTTTTTTTTCTTTTTCTTTTTTTTCATATGAAGGTGAGTATTGTTCTTTCCAGTCTGTGAAGAACTGTGTTTGGATTTTGATGTGGATTGCATTGAATCTGTAGATTGCTTTTGGTAAGATTGCCATTTTTACTAAGTTAATCCTACCTACCTATCCATGAGCATGGGAGATCTTTACATTTTCTGATATCTTCTTCAATTTCTTTCTTTGGTGACTTAAAGTTCTTATCATACAGGTCCTTGCTTAGTTAGAGTTACCCCAAGATATTTTATATTATTTGTGGCTATTGTAAATGGTGATGTTTCTCTGATTTCTTTCTCAGGCCATTTGTTATATGTATATAGGAGAGCTACTGACTTTTTTTAGTTAATCTTTTATCCTGACACATTATTGAAGGTGTTTATCAGCTGTAAGAGTTCCTTGGTTGAATTTTTGGGGTCACTTATGTATACTATGATGTCATTTGCAAATAGTGAAAGATTGACTTCTTTATTTCCAATTTGTATCCACTTGATCCCCATTTGTTGTCTTATTTATCTAGCTAGAACTTCACGTACTACATTTAATAAATATGGGGAAAGCTGACAGCCTTGTCTTATTCCTAATTTTAGTGGAATCGCTTTGAGTTTCTCTCCATTTACTATGTTGTTGGCTGTTGGCTTACTGTAAATTGCCTATATTATGTATGTTTCTTGTATTCCTGATCTCTCCTTTATCATGAAGGGATGTTGGATTTTGTCAAAGGCTTTTTCAGCATCTAATGAAATGATCATGTGTTTTGTTTTGTTTTGTTTTGTTTTGTTTTCCTTTCAGTTTGTTTATGTGGTGTATTACATTGACAGACTTTCATATATAGAACCAACCTTGCGTCTCTGGGATGAAGCCTAGTTGATCATGGTGGATAATTGTTTTGATGTGTTCTTGGATTATATTCACCAATATTTTGTTGAGTATTTTTGCATCAATGTTCATGAAAGAGATTGGTCTGTAGTTCTCTTTCTTTGTTACATCTTTGTTTGGCTTGGTAATCAGAGTAACTATAGCCTCATATAAGGAGTTTGGTAATGTTCCTTCTGTTTCTATTGTATGGAACAATTTAAAGAGTATTGGTATTAACTCTTCCTCGAAGATGTGGTAGAATTCTGTGCTGAAACCATCTGTTTCTGTTTTTTTTTTTTGGGGGGGGGGGTGGGTGGGCGTGGGGGTTGGGAGATTTTAATGACGGTTTCTATTTCTGCAGGGATTATTGTACTATGTAAATAGTTCACCTGGTCTTGATTTAACTTAGGTATGTGGTACCTATCCAGAAAATCGTTCATTTCTTTTAGATTTTCCAAGTTTGTGGAGTATAGGTTTTCGAATTATGTACTGATGATTCTCTTGATTTCCTCATTGTCAGTTGTTATGTGTCCCCTTTCATGTCTGATTTTGCTAATTTGGATGTTTTCTCTCTTTCTTTTGGTTAGTTGGATAAGGGCTTGTCTATATTGTTGATTTTCTCAAAGAACCAACTCTTTGTTTCATTGATTCTTTGTATTGTTCTCTTTTTTAATTTTATTGATTTCATCTCTCAATTTGATTCTTTCCTTGCATCTATTCCTCCTGGGTAACTTTGCTTTGTCTTGTTCTAGAGATTTCAGGTGTGCTGTTAAGTCACTAGTGTGAGATTTCTCAACTTCTTTATGTGGGCATTTAGTGCTATGAATTTTCCTCTTAACACTGCTTTCATAGTGTCTCATAAGTAGTATATTTGTTTTGTGTATGTAGTATATTTGTTTTCATTGATCTCTAGGAAGTCTTTAATTTCTTTATTTCTTCATTTATCCATTGGTGATTCAGTTGAGCATTATTAAGTTTCCATGACATTGTAGGCTTTCTGTAATTTTTTTTTATTTGCATTGGTGTTTTGCTGCATGTATGACTATTTGAGGATGTCAGATCTTGAGTTACAAACAGTTGTGAGCTGCCATGTGGGTGCTGGGACATGAACCCAGGTCCTCTGAAAGAGCAGTCAGTGCTCTTAACCACTGAGCCATCTCTCCAGCCCTGCTTTCTGTAATTTTTATTGTTGAAATCTAACTTTAAAACATGGTGGTCTGATAGAATACAAGAGATTATTCTAATCATTTTGTATGTGTTGTGATTTGCTTTGTGACAGAGTATGTGGTTGAGTTTAGAGAAGGGTCTGTGAGGTGCTGAGCAAAAAGTTATGTTCTTTTTTGTTATGGTGGAATGTTCTGTAGATATTGATTAAGTCCTTTTGAGTCATAACATCAGTTAAACCCTTTATTTCTCTGTTAACTTTCAATTTGGCAGCTCTGTCCAGGGGTGAGAGTGAGGTGTTGAAGTCTCCCACTATTAATGTGTGAGGTTTTATGTGCTATTTAAGCTTTAGTAATATTTGTTTTACATATGTGGGTTCTTCCCTATGGGAGGCCTTATCTTCCTGTAGGAGGGAATAGGGGTGGGTTGGTAAGAGAGGCTGGAGGGGCAGGAGGGGGGAAGAGGGGCATCTTTGGTATGTAAAATAAAGAAAGAAGGTATAAATAAATAAATAAGAAGTTCACTTAATGTGTGTGTGTGTGTGTGTGTGTGTGTGTGTGTGTGTGATATGTGTGCACATGGATATATATAATAAAAGTTTCCTTTTAACAGCTGAAATTTATTTATTTATTTTTTACTCAGGAAGTGGCACCAGTGTTAAATAAACACACACACACACACACACACACACACACACACACACACACACACACTTGTTTTCACACAGATGCTTGTGAAGTCCAGAACAGGAAGTTGAAACCCCCATGAGCTGGAGTAACAAGCAGTTATGAGCCTGTAACATATCCCTGTACTTCACTGTAGGAGACTCATTCTGCTCATGCTGCTTCTATTTAGAAAAAGTGTGTATTTAAGCCATGATACCATGGTGACGTATCCTCTATGACAAGCATGTGAGTGTGAGTTAGCCCTGAAATTGAAAGTAAAGCATACTCAAAATGACAGAGAGTGCCTGAAATCTCTTCCTTGACAGATTGAAATTACTGGTCCTTTGCTCCCCATTTGCCTCCTCTAAGTCGGTTTCTGGTTGAATTTCATTTTTAGATGAAATAATTGCTTTGCTCATAACATAACATGCACAACTTGGAATTATTCTCATCATCTCAAACAAGTAGTAACTATCAAATATCAAAATATTAGACCAGTGAGTTTCTTTTTATATTAGTTGCATCATTATTTATGGAAATGACAGTTGTTGGGAGGTTGTGACTATAAGACACCTAGATAAAACATTGCTTGGGGGTTATGTATTATGAGTAAATACACGTTTCAAAAGTAAAAAAAAAAAAAAAGTTCACTTAGTCAAGTTCTATTTATTTTGTTTTGTGTTGTCTATCTTTGTTTGAATTTTTTTAAAAAGATAGTTTATGAAAGTAAAGAATTAAATCAACATAAATTTAAATAGTAAAAATTAAAAAAGCAGAAATGGATTACTGTCTTTTTTTTTTTTAACTCTGCCTGGCACTCTTAAACCAAAGCATAATATTACTACGCCTTTACCACATTCAACATCTTGATATTGAATGATAAATCTTTCAAAACAATTCAGAAAACATCCCAGACTAAAGAACATCTATCCAACAATATCGACAGCAAATAAATAATATTTAATTGTACATCAGAGATACAAATATAGAAGTTAGTGATGTCATTTGCCAGTCACAATTGTAAACAGTTTTAATCTGTTAATTCATAATGCTCATAATGCTAGCTTTTCAGTTTTTTTATTTTAAATATAAAATTAGCACATATATGCCAATCTTCTTTTGAGTTTATATGTCTATTAATGTCATACAATCTAAGACTGAATACCTGAAAAAAAAATTGGCCATTGACCCCATGTTCTGAACTATGTCAGAATCATGCAAGCTTTGATTTCTAGCCTGAGGAAACTTATGGCTTAATGAGAAATTGAGATAAGTGGAGAAGTCAATTGTGCTAGATAAATAATCTCTTCACTATTCTGGTAAGTTGTAAGATACACACATGTCTAATGGAAAGCTTAAAACAGCAAAAGAAAATTCAAGTATTATTTAGTTTTCATTCCATGTTCTTCAGGACAGCTTCACATGTCAGGAGTCAGAGGCAAAATAATAATACTAATAATGGTAATAATAATTATAGGATGATCAGTGACCCTTTAGTCATTGAAGAGTATTTTTAAGTACTTGGAGATTTTAAAGGAACATATTTTAAACCTTCAACTCTGTATGAAGAAATATACACACCCTATATAATCTTTATGCCAGTTTGAAATTTCTTGTTCAAACCTTTTTATTGACAATCTGAAACCTTGAAAATGTTTCCTTTGACAAATATCTCAACAACTCTTAAATTACTGTGGTGGTTTGAAAGAAAGTGGCCCCCAAAGGGAGTGGCACTATTAGGAAGTGTGACATTGTTGGAGGAAGTATATTATTGTGGTGGTGGGAATGGGGCCTCCTTTTCATAAAGTTTCCTCACTGTGGCAGTCAGTCAACTTCCTTTTGCCTGCAAGATGTAGCACTCTCAGTTCTAGTACTCAATCTGTCTGCAAACTGCCATGCTTAGGTTCATGAACATAATGGACAAAACCTCTGAAATTGTAAGTGAGCAAGCCTCAATGAAATGTTTTCTTTATAATAGTTGCCACCGTCATGGTGTCTTTCACAGCAATAGTATCTACAGATACCAAAATTCTTGACCAGCTCTGAAATATCACAGATTCACAATTATGGATTGTAAATATATATGATTTTCTAATATATCTATTCTATTGCTTCCTAATTCTTAATTCCATGGGTCTTTTATCTGACTAAATAGGTTACTTAAACTCTCTACCTTGGAGTTTTTGTTTCTTTTCACTTTTTTGTTGCTCTCTGTTTATTTGTTTTGGAATCAGGATTTTTCATAGTATATCCCTGATATACTGTAAAAAAATTTACACTTTATTCATTCAATTCCAGTTTACATTCATTTTATTTTGTTTATATATTCATTTTTTAGGTTTAACTTGAACTCCCTATGTACCCAAAGTTGGCATTGAGCTTCTCATGCTTCTGCCTCTCATGTTCTGGTATTGAAGGAATATCTACCACTGCTCTTACACACATCAATTAGTTCTTATTTCAAGTATAAAGATGATCCTATCCAATAATATGCACTATACAGACAGCTTACATATCCAAGAGACAGGAGTGTCTATCACATTAAGAGTACTTAGTAACTGTTACTACTATTTCCCTTTGACTTTAAGTGGCATACATGATCTGGACAGCTGTTGTAGTTAAGTATAACCAACGAGGCATGTAGATGTATCCTGTTTGTTAAATAAGAAACACAGAGCCAGTTGCAGAGTTAAAAACCACGAGGTCAGAGCCAAAGCAGAAAACCTTACCCTTCACTGCTTCTGCGGTTCCTCCTCTCTGCAAGAGACCTACTTCTGTGCGTCCTGTCTATTTAAAGACTTTCTGTTCTCCTCCCTCATTGGTTGTAACCCAGCCACATGACCTCCTCGTCATTGCCTGTTTGTACAGACCTCCAGGTCTTCTATGGTTGGTATTGAAATTAAAGGCGTGTGTCTGCTATGCTGGCTGTGTCCTTGAACACACAGAGATCCGCCTAGCTCTGCCTCCCAAGTGCTGGGATTAAGGGCGTGCCCCACTACTGCTCGGCTTCTGCTCTGGCTTGCTCTGACCTCAAGGCAACTTTATTGACATACAAATAAAATCACATTTCAATACAAATAAAATATCACTATATTTCCCCTTTTTTATTTTAATAAAAAGAAAAAAAGGAAAAAGTTATAACTAATATAAGAAAAACTATATACAAAAGTACAATAACTATATATACCATATATACAAACAATAAATACCTAAACAATGTCTAGTCCATTTGTAATTGACAAATTCAGAGAAAATAATTTCATTATCTATCTTATTTTGGTAAGTCCAGAATGTACCTGATTTATTTTTTATCCTAACTTATATAGTTAACGGAACTGTCTTATAACGTCTTTCAAATTTATATACTTACAGCTCTTAGTGAGTTTTTCTGAAATCCTTAACAAAGATAATTATAACTATAACTAACTGATCTTCAACTCCCTCAGAGACCCAAGAAGGAAATAATACTACCTAATAAAAAATAAAAACAAGAAGTGCATGTAAGCAGCTTCAAAAAAAAAAAAAATGTGAGTTGACAGAAACAGCCAGCTGCCTGGACAGTCACCTGAGGTTTCTCCACAGTGTTGGGGCATCATCTTTAGCCTATAGGCTTAGCGTATCTGACAGACTCTTTTGTGAACTAAGATGTATACAAGGTCAACAGTTTGACCTCACATTTGGTGAGAGCAGTCCATGTACCAGAAACATCTGAATTCCATTAGTGTCATGTCATGATTCAGGATTTTAAATTCTGGAAATTATTGATGTCTTTTTAATTCAGCTGTCTATTTTTTTTGGCTGTGTATATGTGGCTTCATCTTGGCATCCTGTTTTTTTCCATATCTCTCTATTAAACGCCAGTCTACTATTGAGAGAGGTGAGCTTAGTTATTTCTCAAGAATAACTGTTTCATCTGCTGTTCCATTGCATATAAGAAGCCATTGGCCCACTCCCTGTTCAGCTGCCTTCGAAGAAAAGGGCATAGTACCTTTTACAGATTGCAAAGGTCACTCACTTCAGGGATGGTGCCATATTGTCCTGGCTTTAGAAGATGTCTTTTGTTAAAGCCATAACCACACTTGTTTTGGCAAGAATTGGTATTCCTTGGTTTTATGTCCTGTCTGTCCTGTTTGTCAGCAGTTGATTTAAGGATACTTCGTTGTCCAGTGGCTGACTTTTGCAACAATGAAAGTTAGTTTCATATGTAGTTTCTTTAATGCCCATATTTTCTCTGAAGTAGATTGGTACTGCCAGGAGCCGTCATGTCTCATAGTCATAGCAAAAAAGAAAAATTCTCAAATTATTAAAACATTTTAAATGCCATATTCTGTAGATCTCTGAAGGGTTTGAAGATGACCTGTCTATCTAAAATATATCTGTTTGATCTTGACAACACACCTAATATGACTACAAGTTTAATTGTAATGTCTAACCACTAATTTTTATTTTTATATATCCTAATAGTTGGTAATACTAACATTCAAGGATTAGCAAATTGCAATTACATTGTTAAATGAATGGTATAAATACAATATCTCGAACAAGATTAGAAATACATATATGGTATATTCTAACAATCTCAATCTCAATAATAATAATTTGTATACAATATAAAACAATCCAATTGAATGTAAAGTATTTAAAACTAGTAATTGTCTTTTTTTTTTTTTTTTTAAAACAAGCACCTTTTGTCTAGCCCTTTTCCTAACCCTTAACAACAACTTGTAACCAACCCTCCAAGGCAAGCGGTTTTTTAATGAATTCTTGCCACGTTGGGCGCCAATTGTAGATGTATCCTGTTTGTTAAATAAGAAACACAGAGCCAGTTGCAGAGTTAAAAACCACGAGGTCAGAGCCAAAGCAGAAAACCTTACCCTTCACTGCTTCTGCGGTTCCTCCTCTCTGCAAGAGACCTACTTCTGTGCGTCCTGTCTATTTAAAGACTTTCTGTTCTCCTCCCTCATTGGTTGTAACCCAGCCACATGACCTCCTCGTCATTGCCTGTTTGTACAGACCTCCAGGTCTTCTATGGTTGGTATTGAAATTAAAGGCATGTGTCTGCTATGCTGGCTGTGTCCTTAAACACACAGAGATCCGCCTAGCTCTGCCTCCCAAGTGCTGGGATTAAGGGTGTGCCCCACTACTGCTCGGCTTCTGCTCTGGCTTGCTCTGACCTCAAGGCAACTTTATTGACATACAAATAAAATCACATTTCAATACAAATAAAATATCACTATAGAGGCAGAAAAATATAATGTCTTACCAGATGTTTCCTAATAAATTAAATATTACTATGCATAAAAATTGCACAAACCAAAACTGATAGAACACTTAATTTTCCATTTTCCTTTAATTTTTGCATTTAATGATCACAAAGTCCTGTTTTTCACAGTTCAGTAAAGATCTCAAGCATCTGTACATTTCCCATTCTGCTTCCATCATTGTGGGAAAGTCATCATCAACTTGTGCTTGGCCCACGACAATAGTGAACTGCTATTTTTTTTACAGGCCTCCATTCTTCAATATGCTGTTTTCACAAGACAGCTAAAGGAATAATTAAAAGACAAATTTAAAATGAAAAAGTCCACATGTGCTTTATTTCTAGAATAAAACCACACCTGTCAACCACGACCAAGGGATCTTTCATATTTTCTTTCTTTCTCAAATTTCATTTGAAATAATTTTTCTTAATTATCACAGAAATCCTTGACTCAAAATGTACTTTGTATCCCTTCATCATGAAAATGTCTTTGCTAAATTTGAGACATTATAAATGATATTCTATGTATATTTCCTCCTGTGTGTTTGCCTAATTTATAACACTTGAATCTTTTCAGAGAGAATTTCTTTAATCATTTTTCTTGATGTTGTTCTTTCTGTATTTGCCTCAGCATCTTACATATTGTTTTGCTTTCATGGCATATAATTCAATAACAATGATCTTCTTTCTTTGCAATATTGTTTTAATATCTGTCATCTATCTATCCTATAACTTCCACTAGGAAAAAGAATCTTATTTGTTCATTTTGTTGTAAACTCTTGTCCTAAATGTGTATCTGTTGAGTAAATGGGCCATCCATGTCTTTTCTTTTGAACATGTGTTGTGCCATTGAACTGATAAAGAATGATTTATAAGACATGGTGCAGTATATGTTGATGTTGTTATTTAATATCTTAAGTTTTTGGAATTAATATAATTTCCTTTTTCCATGATATCACCAAGTGTAAAGCCACAGCCTATTAATTTTTTGCTTCTTACTCCATGATGAGATTTGGTGAGCTCATTTGTTTATCTGATCACCATCAATTAAGCATAATGTACATTAATAAAAATCTAGGCATTGGGGAAATAAGAATGTAGAAAATAGATTTGTTTGCTATCTATATAGTGAACTTATAACTAGGCTCAGGGGTTTTGATACTGGTCTTGTTGCCACTGTTTCTGGATAACGTCCTGAAGTGAAAAGCTATCACATGTATTACATTCTTTTTTTTCCTCCTATTTTATTTATTATATTTGTGTTTTAATTTTACACATCATCCATGGGTTCCCCTGTCCTCCCCGCTCCTGCCCCTGCTCCCACCTTCCCCCCAGTCCCTCCCCTCTATTCCCATCTCCTCCAGGACAAAGACTCCCCTGGAGATTCAATTCAACCTGGTGGATTCAGTACAGGCAGGTACAGTCCCCTCCTTCCATGCTGAGCAAAGTGTCCCTGTGTAAGCCCAGGTTCCCAAGAGCCAGCTCACACACTAAGGACAGGTCCGGGTCCCACTGCCTGGGTGCCTCCCAAACAGTTCAAGCTATTCAAATTGTCTCACTTATCTGGAGGTCCCAATCCAGTTGGGGGCTCCACAGCCTTTGGTTCATAATTCATGTGTTTCCATTAGTTTGGCTATTTGTGCCTGTGCTTTTCCTATCTTAGTCTCAACAATTCACACTCTTACAGTCCCACCTCTTTCTCGACAATTGGACACCTTGAGCTCCACCTGGGGCCTGGCTGAAGATCTCTGCATCCACTTCGATCATTTATTGCATGAGAGTTCCAGCACGATCGTTAGGGTGTTCTGCCATCTGATCACCAGACTAGGTCGGATCAGTCTTTCTCTCGACCATTGCCAGTAGTCCACAGAGGATGTATCATTGTCGATTTCTGGGGACCTCTCTAGCACTTTGCTTCTTCCTGTTCTCATGTGGTCTTCATTTATCATGGTCTGTTATCAGAATTTTCACCTCCAACAACTTGATTCTGGTATTACATACTGCCTATCCAACTTACACAGAATTTTTAAAACAAGACATTTCCTTTGTCATTGCCAGGTCTGTGAAGAAGAAAGATCACTTCTAGTTGCTGATCCCCAGAGAAGTAAAAGAGAAAGACTTTTATGAAACTACAAATTCTGTTCAATGTCATGGGAAAAGGACAAGAGATGAGATGTCACAATGTAACTGGGGGCATTACTGACTCATACTATTGGGAACGTGCTTTCCATTGAATTTGTTGTGACCAGTGAGTCTTTGACCTGTAAGCTATGTTTTGTACCAGAAAAAGCATACGAGCAATTGCCAGGTCAATATAATAGCTTGAGTGGAGGGCCTCAGAAGTGGCCAAGTTCAGTTTGCATAGAGAGCAAAGAAACACAGAAAGTCCTGAAAAGTTGGTCTGAACAAGGTCATACATGCACCCTGTGCCTATAATTTTCCCACAATCAGTGGAAAGAAGTCAGAGTTTAAGTAGCAAGTATAAGGATAGAGAACCCCCAAAAGAATTAGATTTTTGCCAACTGATATTTTGGGTTAAAACCTATTATTGTGAGGAAGGAGACTGTTTCAATATTTAATGTGGGAAATAATGGTGATTTAACCTACAAAGGTAACCTTGAATATGGCATAAGGTGGATAACTGATGAAGTAACCTCTCTGTAGTATGATAGTCCAGTTTATCCAGAGATGCTTATTAATTAACTTATACACAGAAAGGAGAATAATTAGACTAGCTGACAGGCTCTGGTCCAGCTAGTCCAACAGTATCTTTCCACTAACAGAAGGTCCAGGAATCCAAATGTTATTCAATCCACTTAGGCTGGATGGCTCAGTTGTTCTTCAGTAAATGCCAGATCCTTGAGAATTAGTTCTAATGACAGTGAAGGAATGGGCCTTCAGGAGAGAGCAATAGCAAGCAGGCAGAGAGCAAAACTTCTTTCTTCCATGTCCTTTCTATGGGCTGGAACCCAGGTTAAAAGTGGATCATTCGACCTCAAAAGATTTCTATTTAAGCTGTATCTTCCCACCTTAGAAAATCTAGATTTAAGGAGACTATTGATGCTTCAAGTGTTTTAATTAATTAAGGAAAACAATCTTTTACAGGTAAACCTAACCTCTTGGACTTTAATTAATCCCAGTTGCAGTCATGTTAACAACCAAGACTAGCCATCACATGAAGGGAAAGGATATTTGGGTGAATTCATTCATTAGTTCCCAGGAAAACATCATCTATTAGGACAGTACTCTGTCTTGAGAAAGTGAAAGTGGTTCTCTAATATGAGGCTTTGGAAAAAAATCTGTTAGCATTCTAGCTTTCTACTTCATCCTTAGCCTAGCTCTTGGGTCTATTTAAATGACTGGCTTTTGCAAGCATTACATACAGCTGTTAAATTCTCCTGTTTGAGAGGCTATTCTCCTTATCTCTAAAACCTGAATGTGTATGGGACTATATGAGTGTGTTCAAGGTTTAGAGCAGAGAGCCTGTCAAGCAGAAGACATCTGGACTGGGATGTGATACTTGAAGCAGGCATGGAAATTTTTGGTTACTTCCTTTGGCCTTTTCCTGCCTTGAATGCAGTTAATTAACAATATTAACCTAAGCTAACAGCCTTGGCAAGGAGCAATAAAACTTTGGGAGATAGGGAAAGTACTCTTGCTGTTAAAGTTATTAGTGTTTATAAATCTACCTGCTTATTATAGAAGTGCCCATTTATTTTTTCCTACTTAAGGATCTGACACCTATCATCCTCACCTATTGTTTGCCTAGGTTTATAACATATAATCAAACTTGGCATACAAGCTATGTTTTGTTTTCAAACATTAAAATAACCCTGTTAGATTAACAAGGACATTGAAAAGAATTTGTTAAAAAATTCACAAGCATATTTATTTAATGAGCTCCACTAAAGATTACTTATCATGCTTGTACCTTTTTACTTGTTTTTAATCATATACCACATGGTGACTTAACTGGACTATAAAGGTCCTTTATTTTTGGACTATTTTTAAAGACTGTTACAGTGAAAACCATCTTAAAGTGGCTGATACTTTAAGAAATGCCTTCATTTTTATATTTGTCAAATAGTCTCTTAGTCTCCAAAAGTTATTTATCACTTGGAACTGGGTCAGGAAAAAAAAAGGGCAAATTAAAAGAAAAACAAAGTGAAGTTTTCATTTTTTCATAGCTTAAAATTTTGAAGAACACAAATATAATCATTGTATCTGTGTGAAATGAAAGGAACTATATATAAATCATTGTGAGTATAAGAGAAAAAATCATGACAAATAACAGTAGAGTTTCCACAAAACAAACTTCTTTAAAAAGGAAAGTGACATATAAATCACATAAAGGAAAAATAAATGAAGAATTGAGCTAGAAGTATTAATAGTAAAAGAAACTTTGAAATTTGGAGGTTGTTTTCATAAGGAAAACTGTTTCTCTAATGCCTATGTATGTAGTACATTATTTTTACTTTTACTTTGTTTACTAATACATTTAACTCCATCAACTTCAGGAAAAAAGAGGCCAATACATTCTAACTATGAAAGAGTAAAAGAAAAATATACATTTATATTTGTTCAGTTAGTTAAAATGACTTGGCTATGAAGCATGGAAATGATAATTCTAAGTCCTGAATATCAGGCCAGTGCTCATAGTTGAGAAAGTTGTCCTCTGTTAGACTGAATGTTCATGAAGGCAGAAGAAGGTTTTGCACGAAGCTCATGGACTGAGCACAACTCCTCTATCATTGCTCTTGATTGTTTCTTTTCATGACATATAGATATCTGGAACAGGAAAAGCCTGTTTCTTAAATAGCTGAGATGTTTATAACTCTCATAATCACTTTAGGTAATTTATATCAAACATTGTCATTATTCAATAATAATGCTAGAACTTGATGATGAGCACATGAACTTGATTCTACCAACTTTGTTTACCCTAAGGAAATGTTTCCTTGGAATATCCCCAGAAATGAAAATACTGGAGGAAAGTATTGTACACAAAGTGGGAAGAACTCCCATGTCTAAACACAGAGAGTGGGTACTGAGGTGAGTTTGATAGTCACTGAGACAGAGGACTTTGGCTGGTAGTTAGATTCAAACAGATTAATGATAACAATAATTGGGATGGTTAAACATCTGTGTGTCCTTTTCTTAGACTTTCTCTAGAACAATGTTTTCTATGTATGTTCTAATTTAGAACACATACTCAAAAAGATATATTAATATCCATTATACTTGAGGCTGTGGTATGTAAAGAGGTATCTGTGATCAAAGCCTGCTTGACACGTATAATGTAGGACATAGAATCTCGTTTTTATGACCACAGTAATTTTCAAAACCTTTAAAATACCTATGTAAATTATCATCAGTAAGAAGAAGCAGAGATTATTTAAAATGCAACAGTGACAAGAATGTTTATTGTTAAGTTTTGTTACCAGTTTATGATTTGCTTGTTTTGGATACACCGTGAGGCCAACCAGTGGAAAAAGCTCAAGTTCGTGAATTAGTCACCACATACTATAACTACCCTGTCTCATAATCAAGTCTCTCTATTCTCCATTTTTGAATCTTTCACTGCACTAGCATTCCTTATTTGAGCCCCTGATTTCCCCCAAAGAAGCACACATCAACCTTGTAAGTTTCATTGAAGCACCAGTGTTTTCATTTCTACATTTGCACAGATCATTGTCTTCTGATACTGACCCATCAACCTTCTGCAGTGACCTCTGAGACCAATAAACCTTAACTGTTCTTTGATTCTCTATAAATACCATTTCCTCTTTAACTTACTCCTGAGAAATTATGTGAACATTACCTTTTGTTTTCTATTTCCTCAGTATACCTGTTTGTTTTGACATATGATTGATCTCATCTTGCCCAGGAAGTCTGTTATCTTGCTATGCAGTCTAGGATTACTTAAACCTTCTCATTCTCTTATGTCTACCTCATAAGTGCTGGAATTATAAGCATGTCTACCACATTCAGTTTCTACAGTACCACGGATCACATGCATGTTGGTAAGCATTCTACCAATGAAGCTACATCCCAGTCCAATATTTTAATCTTCTTCAACAGCCATTAAAATCCCAACTCTTCTAGGAATTGGTGGATTACACTAATACATGAATGCTTTGGGACACTGTGGTCTAGATCACATTTAAGTTCTTTGATGCAATTTCCACATATGAAGGCATCAAAGAACTGGAAGTCCAGGCTTTGCAAAAGATGTCTAATTAAATTCTCATTTTCTCATTGCCACCAAACACACGACACTATTTTTTAGTAACCCCATAACCTATCTGTTATAATCCTGACTGACCTGTCTCCCAAATCTAATAGTATCCACACAACCTTATCAACATCTTAATGGCACCCTAGACACTGTATTGCAGACCAATATGTGCCTTATAACCCATTGGCCCATTAATACACTTCTAATCATTTCTTTATAAAACATAACCTACCCAAACAACCCCATAACCTTTCTAATGGATTCAGAACCAGCCAATTACCAAACTTGATCTCATCTGCATATTTTCCATCACCTTTTAATGAGCTCTAACTGGCTCTGCAAGTTTCAGCATTAACAAAAGCTATTCCATTCAATTTACAGCCCTTTATTTGATTTTTTAAAAAACATCAAATACTGTACCATTTTAAAAGTCGGTTCCTTCTAACTTATCCAATTCTTTCTCTCTTTTTTTCCTTGCTTGAGAAAATTGGAATATTTTCCAAAATTTTACTTCATTATCTTTCCAAAAGAATATGAAAGATGTATAACTGCATATATGTGTGGTTAGGTATCACCACTTCTTTTACATTTTCCATTGAATTTAATGGAGAATTTCTAATGTGTGACCAAGGACAGGCCTGACTAATTTACTTCAATAAAGATACCTGGTAGGTGAAAATGAGTTTAGCCTATTCCACATGAAATGTTCCTTACACTCAGTTACAATAAAGAACCAATGGCTGGGAGGGAGAAAAAGATCAGGGTAGAGGGGAAGTGGGGAGATAAAACAGCAGGAGAAAGAGAGCAATGGAAAAGAAAAAGAAGGAAAAAGAGTAATCGAAGGAAAATAAGCCAGTCTTTAATTTGCATTAAAATTTCATTCCCATAATTTTCTGTAAAGCCCTGTACCTATGCATATAACAGTGGAAAGTGAGCATGTGGTCAATTGATCCCTGGATTCACTAGGAGAGCTTTTGACTAATGTTTGCTCCCCTAGTCTGCTGTGGCTTCCATAAAAAAATACTATAGCATGTGCACTGTAAATAGTTGTTATGCCTTCATTAATACTATATGGGCTAGAGCTCCAAGTTCAATGTCTGCAAGTTCTCCAGATGTGGATTTTGTTCTGGCTTTCAGACAGCTGCCAAGTTGCTGTGTTGCTACCTGGAAGAATGCAGATGCTCTGGTCTCTAATGAACACTCCTTTCATTGTGTTAACCCTATTTTCTAGACCTTAGATAAGCCTAATTATGTCCCAAAGCCCTCACTTTAAAATTACTAACATACTAAGTGGTCAGGCTCCAGAATAATTATTTGGGTTGGAGAGTAGTATTTAGTTCATTAAGTGAAACCCATGTTGATATGACTCTGCACCTGGGATAGATAATTTTAATTTTTCTAGCCCCAGGTCACATTTTTAATTTTCTACCATATTTTTAATTACCTTAAAATTTATTTTTGTGAGAAGAGTAGATGTGAATAAATGTAAATATTTGATTGCTTGATTACATACATACTGGCTTATATTAAATTGCATATATAAAGTTCATCCAGGCATCAACTATTTACCAGGGTCTGTGTGCAAGCTAGCATACCCAATGCCCTATCAAGAAGACACTTTAATCCTTATATTGTATGATGGTGGATCTTTGTTGTTAATTTATCACATCTTGGAAGAACGATTCTCAATTGAGAAATTGCCTCTGGTTTGTGGACCTGTTTTTAGGGGTGGTTTCTTAACAGATATTTGATATTGTAAAGCCCAACTAACTGTGAGCAGTACCAACACTGTGTAGCTGAGCTTTTGCTATGACAGAATGTAGGTTGAATCTGAGCTGGGACACAAGCCAGTAACAACCATTCCTCTGTTTTTTGTTTGTTTGTTTGTTTGCTTGCTTGTTGGTTTTTGTTTTGTTTTGTTTTGTTTTTTTTCTGTTTCAAGCCTATATCTAGAGTTTGGCCTTGCCCTTCCTTGGTAATGGACTGTGCAGGATGAGATGAAAAAATTTCTTTCCTCTCAAGTTGCTTTTGGCCATGATACCTCTGCCCAGTGATAACAAACAAACAAACAAAAAAACAAAACAAACAAACAAAAAAACAGAGGATCTTGTTTTTCATGAGAGGACTAATACTCTGAGGATTTATGAATCTTTCTGAGTATCTTTCAAGTACCTGAAGCAAGATTTGAATCTTTGAATCTCATCCTCCTGCTTTCAGAAACTAAGTTCTTTTTCTCATATCCCATGATATTGAAGCTGACTCCCTGTGGAGACATACACCTATCCCTTCCAAGTTCCTCACTATTATATTAGAAAATTGGGGCTACAGAAGGGAATTGATTTACCCCAGGCTTTATACAAACATCTGTAATTAGTTCACAGAAATAGAATTCTGGAAGTGGATGGTTGCCCTTGTAAAAAGATCACCCTAACCTTTCAGACTGACTCTGTCATGAACACAACAATAAGGGAGAGTGGATGCTCCATCACTAATTCCTCCACAAATGACCCTCCTGGCAATGATTCATTGAGGCATAACATCCTGGAGAAAAATACAGTTCATCATGATGCCCGAGCGATATCATATTTATAGCTATGAAACACCACATATCAAAATTAGCATTTATGTAAATGATTAGACAATTTCTTCAGGCCTGCTGTGTCCTTTTAATAAGGCCATCCCTCAATTATGAAGTGGACTAGCAGTCAGTATTTTTCCAAATTATCATTCTTCTCCCTACAGTGACTTTACTGAAGGATATATTTTCCTTCTATCAGAAGAAGGCCCATCAATATTAGATGGTTCTTGAGTGTGATGAAAGATGCAGATATTTTCTATTATATCTTACATGTGGAACATGCCAAAAATGCTCCTAAGAACAAAAATACTGATATTTTTATATGTAGTGTATATGCATGCATATGTATATACAGATGTGCTTGCACATGTGCTCATCAAAGTAATTGTATTTACATGTAGAAGCCAGAGGTTAGCATCTTGTGTCTCCTACTATCATCCATTCTCAACATCATCGTTTGAAACATATTCTCTCACTATACTCATTATATATCTAAATTGGTTATTTCACACAGAAAACAGAGAAGACTAACAAACTACCCACTTAATACTTCCTGTCTAAGACTAGAGGCCAATGAAAATAGATCAGCTGAGTTAGAGTGATGTTGCATGATATATCACTATATAAAATATTGTGTAAAATTGCTTATTTTTCTCCATTTAAAATATTTTTCCTTTTTTAAATAAATTAATATATTTTATGCATCTCAACCACAGTTTCCCTCCTTTCCTCTTTTCTCAGTCCTTCCCCCAACCTCCACTAATGCACCCTGATCCACTCCTCCCTTCTCTTCAGAAAAGGGCAGACCTCCCATGTACATCAGCCACCCATGACATATGAAGTTACAGTAAGACTAGACACCTCCTATCCTATTAATGCTAGCAGAAGTAACCCAGTAGGAGGGTAGGGTCCCAAAATCAGGTAACAAAGACATCCCCCTGCTTCCACTGTTAATAGTTCCACAAGAAGACCAAACTACACAACTGTAGCAACTGTGCGGAGAGCCTAGATCAGTTCTATGCAAGATTTTTGGTAGTTCAGACTCTGTGAGCTCCATTGAGTTCAGGTGAGTTAATACTGTGGGTTTTCTTGTGGTGTCCTTGACCCCTTCCTCTCCCTTAATACTTCCTTCCTCTCTTCCATAGGATTCCCTGAGCTATGACTAATATTTGACTGTGGGTCTCCACATCTGGTTCTTAAAAATAATTTTAAACACACAGAAAAATTCAACACTTGTAACATTTTTTGTATGAAGAACTTGAGAATGGGTTATGGGAAATTATATTCCATCACTCCTGACTTCCATGCCAAAGCCCCTATAATGGAACAATATTCCTGGTGAGACTTGCTTAAATGTCTACTCACCATAAAAGGGATAAGACATTGAAGTAAAGATGACACCAAAATCCAACTTGGTGGGTCAGTGCTTTTATTGGGGTTAATTAGAGTAGTAAAGTTGAGGGTTTGATTATCAGAGAAGGAACGACTCAAAAATAGCTATGTCAATAAAACTCACTCTACATGGTTGAAGGCTCGTAATTTTGGTACTCTTCATATAACTTCAAGATCTATAGGCAGCTCAGCATGCCACAGTATCTCTTAAAAACTGTCTGGGCTTGCCTCACTCTTTAATACTTCTATAATTTTGAGTAGAGAGGGGCCATGCACAACTGATAAGTTCTAGGGACTTCCTGGGGCTTCTAAGTTATTTCCTATGTCTTAAAGAGCTCCAAAGGAAAATACTATACAAAATCAAAGGTATTTTCCAACTAAATCACAAAACCTCCTCTAAATTAATGAACTAACACAGGGAAACTAGAAATGTAATTTTGCCACTCCTTTGAAATAATTTACTGTCTAGCATTTTCCTTTACAAAATACAGTCTAGTCTACGGTCACATGTTAGTTTATCTTATTTTGTAGTATCTTTGAAGGAGAAATATTTTCTTGGATTTTATTTGTCTTAACAACTCACAGAATGATAATATGACATAATATCAATTAAAATAAATATCTATTGTTATCAGATTGAAATTATGGATTCTTGTCTATATACATGTGTGTAACTATATGCAATGTATCATTCATTATGAAATATATCAAGCGTATTTTATATTTATTTTTTCATTTTTATTATTATATTTGTGTTTTAATTTTACACATAATCCATGGGTTCACCTGTCGTCCCCCCTCCTGCCCCCACCCACACCTTCCCCTCAACCCCTCCCCTTCATTCCCATCTCCTCCAGGGCAAAGACTCCCCTGGGGATTCATTTAAACCTGGTGGATTCAGTACAGGCAGGTACAGTCCCCTCCTTCCAGGCAGAGCAAAGTGTTCCCGTGTAAGCCCAAGGTTCAAACCAGCCACCTCATGCACTAAAGACAGGTTGTGGTCCCACAGCCTGGATGCCTCCCAAACTGTTCATGCTCTTCAGTTGTATCACTTCTCCAGAGGGCCTGATCCAGCTGGGGGCTCCACAGCCTTTGGTTCATAATGCATGTGCTTCCATTCGTTTGGCTATTTGTCCCTGTGCTTTTTCCAATCTTGGTGTCAACAATTCACACCCTTATAGTCCCTCCTCTTTCTCGACAATTGGACACCTGGAGTTCCACCTGGGGCCTGGCTGAGGAACTCTGCATCCACTTTCTTCAGTTATTGGATGAGAGTTCCAGCATGATTGTTAGGGTGTTTGGCCATCTGATCACCAGACTAGGTCAGATCAGGCTTTCTCTCAACCATTGCCAGCAGTCTACAGAGGATATATCATGGTGGATTTCTGGGGACCTCTCCAGCACTCTGCCTATTCCTGTTCTCATGTGGTCTTCATTTATCATGGTCTGTTATTCCTTGTTTTCCATTTCTGTTCTTGATCCAGCTGGGATGTCCTGCTCCCCTAAGCTTTCTTTCCCTCAAACCTTGCCCTTCATCACTCCCACTCTTGGCCAGGTTGTTCATGTAGATCTCATCTATTTCTCTGTCATTGTGTGATCCTTGGGTCTTTCCTAGGGTCCTGTTTTCTAGGTAGCCTCCCTGGCGTTGTGTAGCAGTCTAGTCATTGTTGTTTTATATCAAATATCCTACTCTGAGTGAGTACATACAACGTTTGTCCTTCTGAGTCTGGGTTACCTCACTCAGGATGATTTTTTTCTAGATCTATCCATTTGCCTGCAAACCTCATGATGTCATTGTTTTTCTCTGCTGAGTAGTACTCCATTGTGTATATGTACCATATTTTCTTTATCCATTCTTCAGTTGAAGGGCATCTAGGTTGTTTCCAGGTTCTGACTATTACAAACAGTGCTGATATGAACATAGCTGAGCAATTGCCTTTGTGGTATGATGGAGCATTCCTTGGGTATATGCCCAAGAGTGCTACAGCTGCATCTTGGGGGAGATGGATTCCCAATTATTTCAAGGAAGCGCCATATTGATTTCCAAAGTGGCTGTACAAGCTTGCATTCCCACCAGCAGTGAAGGAGAGTTCCCCTTGCTCCACATCCTCTCCAGCATAAGCTGTCTTCTTTGTTTTTGATCTTAGCTATTCTGACAGGTATAAGGTGGTATCTCAGAGTCGTTTTGAATTGCATTTCCCAGATAATTAGGGATGTTGACCAATTATTTAAATGTCTTTCAGCCATTTGAAATTCCTTGGTTGAGAATTCTCTGTTTAGTTCTATAGCCCATTTCTTAATTGGACTGTTGGGCATTTTGATGTCTAATTTCTTGAGTTCTTTATATTTTCTGGATATCAGCCCTCTGTCAGATGTGGGGTTGGTGAAGACATTTTCCCATTCTGTAGGCTGTCGCTTTGTCTTGTTGACCATGTCCTTTGCTCTACAAAAGCTTGTCAGTTTCAACAGGTACCATTGATTGTTTCTCTCAATGTCTGTGCTACTGGTGTTATATTTAGAAGGTGATCTCTGGTGCCAATGTATTCAAGAGTACTTCCTACTTTCTCTTCTATCATGTTCAGAGTAACTGGGTTTATGTTGATGTCTTTGATTCACTTGTACTTAAGTTTTGTGCATGGTGACAGATATGGATCTATTTGCAGCCATCTACACATTGACATCCAGTTATGCCAGCACCATTTGTTGAAGATGTTTTCTTTTTTCCATTGTACATTTTTGGCTTCTTTGTCAAAAATTATATGTTCGTAGGTGTGCGGGTTAATGTCAGGGTCTTCAGTTCGATTCCATTGGTCCACATGTCTGTATTTATGCCAGCACCAAGCTGTTTTTATTACAGTAGCTCTATAGTAGAGCTTGAGGTCAGGGATTGTGATGCCTCCAGAGGTTGTTTTACTGTACAGGATTATTTTTTCTATCCTGGGTTTTTTGTTTTTCCATATGAAGCTTTGAGCAGAATCTTGGAAAGACTCAGTGCATTTGAATTTTACAAACCTCCAAGGAGTAGTTTTTCTGTTGACTTTACACAGAGATGGTGGTTTAAAGAGTCATTTGAAAGCTAATTAAATTTTTTCATTTTCTTTTTTAACATCTGGTCATGTATGGGAAATACAAATGTTCAGGGCCTACATAAAATGAACTATGTATTCAACATGGTGAATTACAGCTCGGGAAATAACAACCCTTTCAAAGTTTATTAAAACAAAAATCATTCAGCATTTTACATAAGGCAGAAAGGGGTTATGTTCTGCAGAGCACTGCTTGAGCTGTCTAGCAGTGAGGGATTTGTGGAGGAACATGGTGACCAACCACAGTATAAATAAAGATAAGTATAAATAGATCATCCAGAAGAGAAATGCATCCTGAAAACTTAAGGACACAGACATTCAAACCTGCTGGTATTAGAACATTTACAACACAAGAAATACCTAGTTGGATTAAACATTTGGCATGAACAAAGAAGACTAAACAATGTAAGAGCAACCACCATGCCATCACATGCCATGTGAACATCCTATCCTCTTAAATTTGTCCTCCAACTTTGTGGTTAAATTATCTACATGTTTCTTAAAAATGCTACATTCCATTTTTAATATTTTTTGTAATAAAACTAGTAAAACAACAATGTCAAAATTTTTAAATGTTTTCTCAAATTAGTGGAATATAATAGAAAAAATTGTTGTCCTCTCTTTTCATTAGTGTTTAATTACTTTATTGAAAGCTTCAGGAGGTCGGGTATTGGTGGCACATGCCTTTAATCCCAGCACTCAGGAGGCAGAGCCAGGCATATCTTTGTAAATTAGAGGCTAGCCTAGGCTACCAAATGCATTCCAGGAAAGGCACAAAGCTACACAGATAAACTCTGTCTTAACTCCCCCCCAATTTCCCCCCCCCAAAAAAAAAGAAAGCTTCAAGAGGGTTAAAATTATACTATATTCTCTAGGTACCTTTATTCCATGATGTGAATAGCAGCAATACAATCACCAGTGACTTCTTAATCCATGCAAGAGGAATTAAACATGACTGCTTATGTACATGAAGGTTCCCCAGATGTGCCTATCTGTAAAAATCCCATCCCATGAGGGATTTTTTATAATACACATGAGCATCTCTTTCTTTTCCCCCCAGTGATTCTGGCTTTTATACTAACATGTCATCTGCAAATAGGGAGAGCTTGACTTCTTCCTTTCCAATTTGTATCCCCTTAATCTCTTTATGTTGTCTTATAGCTCTGGCTAGAACTTCAAGTACTAAATTGAATAAGTAGGGGGAGAGGGGACAGCCTTGCCTTGTTCCTGATTTTAGTGGTATTGCTTTGAATTTCTCTCCATTTAATTTGATGTTTGCTGTTGGTTTGCTGTAGATTGCCTTTATTATGTTTAGGTATGTTCCCTGTATTCCTGATCGCGCCAAGACCTTTATCATGAAGGGGTGTTGGATTTTGTCAAATGCATTTTCTGTATCTAGTGAGATGATCATGTGGTTTTTTTTCTTTGAGTTTCTTTATGTGATGTATTACATTGACGGACTTTTGTATGTTGAACCACCCTTGCATCCCTGGGATGAAGCCTAACTTGATCTATGGTGATAATCTGTATTAATCTCTCTCATATTCGTGGTGGTGTGAATCTGGATGTGTTCCAGAAATCTGTATTTGTAACAGATGCACCAAGTGAATGGATCTTAATGTTCCAAGAAGTGATACTTGGGAACTAGTTCTGAGGCTACATATCATAAGCTGCAATATTTCCAGGGGAAAGATCCAGAGTTTCTCTTAGTAACGTATTTGGTGTCTAATAGACCTTGTAGTTAGAGAAGAGGCTTTCTTCACAAAACTACAACTAAATTCTCATGGTTCTAATTTCCTCCTCCTACCCTGGGTAACATCTGGTCTTTTAATAACCCTTTAAGATTATTGTTGAGTTACTCATCCATCCACCTATGCTTCTCCTAGCTAAATGGTTCCATTTATTCCCTAAATGTCCTATGAGCTGCACTTCCCAAGTCTTCCTTCTTTCAATAGTCTAATTTTTGAAGTAAGACTGACATTGTACGGTTGTATTGTGTTACATGATCTGAAGTATAATCTATTCAAAATTTTAAGATAGATGATATAACTACTGGGCTTTGCTTTGGTAAAATAGTCTAGAATGTTCTTTTTTTTCCTAAACAATGTTTTGTAGGTTTTGAATTTCTCTATGCAGAGAATGAAACAGACATGATAAAATTAATGGAGTATCAGAGATCTACACTCTTGTTTCTACTGATGGTTTATGTAACTTGGAACAATCTGTTTTATCATTTGTTCATTATCTCATAACAATTGGTAGGCATTCTGTCTAAATACTTGATTATAAAATTCTAAAAAGGGCTAACTAAAGGTGCTGTGAATCTGTATTTCTCTCATTGGTCGATAAATAAGCTTCTTTGGCCTATGCCAAGGCAGAATAAGGTTAGACAGAAACAAAGCAAACTAAGAAGGGGGAAAAAGAAGAGTGGAGTTGGTAGAGACAAGTTCCAAAGAAGCAGGATGCTAAAGGACTGGTAAGTCATGGACCATGTGGCAATGAATAGATTAATAGGAATTGGTTAATTTAAATCTAAGAGCTAACTAATGATAAGCCTGAGCCATAAACCAAGCATTTATAATTAAAATAAGCATCTGAGTGATTATTTGGAAGTAGCTGTGGGACAGAGAAAAGCCTCTATTTAGATAAAGGAATTGGGAAAAGATTAATTTCAGTTTTTATCTAGAATTTTGTGTTGGACCCTAGAAGGCAGGCTTAATGGAATCTTATAGAGAAATAGCAAGAGTGTCAGTAACTCAGTGATATATACACATTGTAGTATTACCCAAAAATGTCCAGTGTATTGGGCACAATAAAGACAAAACATCAGGGAAAGGCCTGGCTAGTCGAGCCAAACTTTAAAAGAGAGTGTTTCCCCAGCAAGCAAATTCATGAGTTTCTTGGAAGGCAGAGTCTTCTCTTAGCTTTTTGCTTCTCTTTACTCCAGTTCTAATTTCCCAGCATGGTATTCCTCAAGACACAATTGGAGCAATTCTGCTGTGATGTTCTACTACAGTCCAGCCAAAGCCATAATACTACACAATGCTTGTATAGTTGTGGAGTCAGCAAAGCAATAAGCTTTTCAATGGAGGAACCAGATATAGGGTACCATCTGTAGGAGACAGATTGATTTAGCAGTATATTATCAGCCATTCAAGTCAATCATCATTGAACAATAACTAGCATTTAATGAACATTATTGAATAACTGATCAACCTAAGGAACTGGGATGAAGATCTCTATTCTAAATGGTACCACACATGATCTTACTTAATCAGCATGTAATATATGAATTAGGGGTCATGATGTTTGTTCTCATGTTGCTGATAAACTGGCATATAAAGAAGTAAAATAATTTATATGAGATTCTAAAGATAATTAACCCTCAAAAGTAAATTTTGAATATGTAAATAAATATCATGGACCAACATTCTCACTGTCTAGTGTAGTGAAGATATTCTATTCTAGGGAAGAATACTTATGGTTCTGAAAGACAAACAGACATGAGACTGTGATTGCTCCAAACCACAGAGGAGGAAAAATATATATAAATCTGCAGGGAACCATGACCATGCCTAACAGTGACTTTGAAATCTTCAAAAAGATGACAGGATCCCACAATGATGATTCCACATGGACTATGGTAAAGCCATTAGCACCACAGAAAGATTGACTTTGGACTACAAACTGCTCAGGACAATTTTGAGATGGCTAGCTGAGATGATACAGCCTGACAGACTACTTGAACAAGGACTTGAAACAAGCCCTGTACTTTCTCATTGTGCAGTGGCTGGACAAATGATACAAGACTTGACAATTAACCCAAAAATTTTCTTTTCAGGATCACCTAAAGATGGAAGTAATTTTAAGAAGAAAAAGCCCATAGCCCCAAAAGACGGGATGGGAGGTTTCTGGTCATTTAGTGAGTTTTAGATATTGTCATTGTTTATGATGATTGGTTACAAGCTATTAATTGTTAATGGTCAGGAAAAGAGCTGAACATGGATATTAGATTCAAAGGTTTTGTTTAAAAAGAAAAAAGAAAACATATAGATATGAGGTAGATCACTGAATCTACTCTGAGAAAAAAGATGAAGAAATAATAGGATAAATGGGTAGATCACTGAATCTACTGTAAAAAGAAAAAGGAGAAGATATAAAAATGACAAAAGGTAGATTACTGAATCTGTTATGAAAAGAAAAATACTTTAAAAATGGAACTACTCATTTTAAATAGGATAAGTAATGAAAACTTTTTTGTATGATTTTATCAAATGTTACTGGACTAAACATTGTTACATATTAATGGAGTTGTTTACCTGAATCTGTCAAATGTTAATGGACTAGACATTGTTAATGTAATTCTTGACTGTATATATTGTATATACTTATTGGATAGTTTTTCTTGTATTAGTTATAACCTTTTTTTTTTAAACTTTAGACAAAAACAGGGGAAATGTGGTGGGTATTGTGTTCCCTGAAATATTGTGTGTTCCCCAAAATAAACATATCTGGGATCAGAGAACAGACAGCCACTAGAACAAAGCCAAAAATGGTGGCTAGAAAATGGTAAGAGTAAGCCATAACAGAAGTTGGGTGGTGGTGCTGCATGCCTTTAATACTAACACTTGGGAGGCAGAGCAAGCCGGATCCCAGTTCAAGGCCACTTTAGAAACAGCTAAGCAAGGTGACCCACGCCTTTAATCCCAGAAACCCAACCTTTAATCCCAGGGAGTGGGGGCAGAAAGAGAAAGGTATATAAGGTGTGAGGACCAGGAACTAAGTGAGTAAAGCATGTAGTTAGTTAAGCATTTGGTTGGTTAAGCATTCAGGCTTTGGAGCAACACAGTTCAGCTGAGATTCATGTGGAGGACTCAGAAGCTTCCAGCCTGAGGAAACAGGATCACCTGAGGAACTAGAAAGGTGAGATAGCTGTGGTTTGTTCTGCTTCTCTGTTCTTCCAGCATTCACCCCAATAACCTGCCTTAGGTTTGATTTTATTAATAAGAACTTTTAAGTTTCCTACTACAGTCTAGCAAGCTGTTATGATAATTTAGCATAGACTGTGTGATATGTGAACAACACAGTTCTATTTATTTATTTTAATTCTGGTTTCTTGATATGGAGATCACAGTGTTGGTATGATGGTGTTTGGATGATGACTCCTCTTTTCGATTGTAGAATGTCTTTATCTCATTATATCCTGACAGTGTATCACAGCCCATTCTACTCATGCAACTAAAAAAGTTTGGTTATGGAACCACACAGAATTGAAACTTGAAGGAAAAAGTAATGCTAGCACGTTCATCTTGTTCAAGGAAACCATTATGGTGGCATTATTGCTAGAAAATGAAGTCTTATGTAGTCAGCATTTAAAGTCTTCTAAAAATCCTGTTTACAAAATTTCTCACAATCTTATCTTTTGGCTGCCATTAATATACTTTCCACATACTCAAAGTAAAAAACAAATACTCTTCTTCTGTTTTCTTTCAAACTTCCTCAGGTCTTTATTTGCTCTGCCTGCTAACTTTCTTTATTATAGCCAAATACTCTTTCCTATACAAATGAAGTCATTGTCTCAGGCATAAAGTAGAAAATGTTACCTTTTAACTCTTGCCATTAATGACATCTTTGAACTTTGAATCTTAACATATGTAGTAAGGGCTTGGCAGTGTTAAGTATCAGTGGTTTGTAGAACATGTATCACTTTCTTAAAGAAAATGTAATATGTTTTCGTAAGCCTCACATCATTTCTGTGTTATGGGAATTACCAGTGACATTTTGTGAAGAGGAACAAAGATACATTTAGAGCAGCAGTTATTAACCTGTAGGTTTCAACCCATTTGAGTGCTGAAGAAGCCTTTCACAGGGGTCACATATCAGATATCCTGCATATCAGGTATTTGCATTACAATTCATAACAGCAGCAAAATTATAGTTACATAGCAACAACAAAAATTTTTTTTTTAATTTATTATATTTGTGTTTTAATTTTACATATCAGCCATGGGTTCCCCTGTCCTCCCCCCTCCCTCCCCTGCCCCACTCCTAGCTCCTCCCCTCCATTCTCATCTCCTCCAGGGCCAAGACTCCCCTGGGGATTCATTTAAACCTGGGGGATTCAGTACAGGCAGCTCCAGTCCCCTCCTTCCAGGTTAAAAGCACAGGGACAAATAGCCAAACAAATGGAAGCACATGAATTATGAACCAAAGGCTGTGGAGCCCCCAGCTGGAGCAGGCCCTCTGGATAAGTGAGACAGCTGAATAGCTTGAACTGTTTGGGAGGCACCCAGCCAATGGGACCCGGACCTCTCCTTAGTGCATGAGCTGTCTGTTTGGAACCTTGTGCTTACACAGGGACACTTTGCTCAACAAAAATATTTTTATATTTGGGAGTCACCATAACAAGAGGAACCGTATTGAAGTGTCACAGCATTAGGAAGGTTAAGAACCACTGATTTAGAGGGTACTTGAGCTTAAATCAAGATATTTCTAAATGTGAAAATTGTATTGTCCATGATCACATTATACCGTACTTCTCTTATCTGTAAACTTCTTAGAAACTTTGGCAACATCTTTTTTTGTTTTGTTTTGTTTTTGTTTTTTTGTTTTTTTATCTGTAATCTTTTTTGTTTAGGTATGAAAATATTGGTGAAATTATTAAGGCCACTCCACATAGTTAAAAGGGAGGTACATTTTGTGGGGTAACTTATAAGTGAAGGGATAGGTAACAAGGTCTTGGAAAGGTGTAACATAGTCCTGCAGTGTTCTATGGAGAACTCTGCTCTGTCTAGCTCCAGCATCCAGGGTCCAGGAACCAAGAAAGCTGGCAATTCCAGATCTGGGGTCTTCAAGGTCCTCTCTCAGCCCTGCCTTGTAGGCATGACAGTTGCCGAAGCCTCAATGGGGGTTGGAACTTCCAGATCAAAGTTGGAATGGCTACCCACTACAGGAAAATAATAACATAGTCATGAGTTTCTATTTGTATTGGTTACAGAATAAACATTTCATATGACCAAAAAAAGCTTGTTTTTATTTTTAATTATTTTTAGATGTTTCATATATTTTGATTACAGACTTTCCCTTCTCCCAGCTCTTCTCAAATCTTTACCTCCCAGTACATCCAAATTCTTTTTTTTATCTCTTTTACAACAAGCAACCAAAAATTTGAAGCAAAACACTACCTCTACACACACACACACATATACACACACACACACACACACACACACACACTAAAACTATATATAGTGTTTGTTGTATGTTGCCAGAGCCTACTGAACATGGGGCCTATCCTGGAGTGTGCTTGATGTATCCAGTGTTACTCCAGTGGACAAAATTGATTTTTTTTCCTTCCAGCATCTATCAGTTGCAGATAGCTTCTTGATAAGGGGTAGGACTTTGTTAACTTCCTTTTCTTCCTTGCTTAGGTTTTGTCTGACTTGAAACTGTTCTAGTCTTTTGTGGGCTACCACTGTCTTTTGTGATTCTACACCTGTATCAGTGCCATTGTATCTGGAAGACATTGTTTCATTGGAGTCAACCACCAACTCTGGCTCTTGCAATTTTTCCTGATTTGCTTATGCATAGATCCCTGAGGTTTGGGAAGAGATGTATGATAAAGACATACCTGTTAGGGTTGAGTTCAGTGATTCTCACTCTCTGCCTGAAAACTGTACAGTTGGTAGGATTCTGTTTAAATTCCTATTTACTTCAAACAGACACATCTCAGATCAGGGCTGAAGAATGGGCTGATCTAAGAGAATAGCAAAATGGCATTAGGGATCATTTTACTGCTATGTTCCTATAGCAGAATAAAAGTAATTTTCCCCTAGAACCATAACCTATCTAGTCTCAGGTTCTTGTCCTCATTAACAATATCAGGTATCTCATTTCCTCATTTTTGAAAATGATAATTGCATGGTTTTTGTTTATTTTTTCAGATATCTTTGCAAAAGGTACATATCAAATACTGTCTCATAATGTGAACTGCTGTGAAGCTGTCCATACATTCTCCCCACAGCATTGCCTGAAACTTTCTGTGCTTTGATCATCACTGATGAATGTCCCCTTGCTCATCTAGTCACATTAAAGTTCTTTATTCATTTCTGCTCTAAAGTGACTCCCCATGATCTCTCTACTGAGCAAACAATCTCTCATTTCAGCTGTTTGATAGCTGGCACGCCCTTCCTGTCAGCATCAATATTTACTAATGGACCCTTTCTCTTACAGAAGCTGTTTGCAATAAAAAAAAAAAGATAATAAAGAAATTACTTGACCTCAGACATGTAGCTATTGGTAACCATGGTCCGTGTCATTGGGTCTCTCTGCCATCTGTGCCCAAGCAACAGGGCAGGATGAACAAGAATGGAGACACAGAGACAATGGAGGAGAATTCAAGGAGAAAGAAGGTGGAAGATTCAGACAAAGGAAGGCACCCATCTTTATATTGTAAGTCAGTTTTATAGATACCTACATACCTTTAGTTTTCAGAGCAAGGCAAGCAGGTAACTATAGCTGATTATGTTGTATATTATTTTTAAGTAAAATAACTGAGGTATAAAGAAAGCATATGAAAAGCTCAATGAGATAGTAAAAAAAATGATAAAAACTGGGTATAATTATGTCTTAAATCCCAGGTTGATAATTGTCTAGGAACTGACTTGAATCTAGACTTCCACCACAAAATTGTTCTATGACATTTAAGGCTTGTGTGTGGGGATGAATGTATATACATGTGGATGCCTGACAGCATTCCCATACTAATGTTTTCATGAATAAAACTAGAATAATATCAAATTTCATGGTTGAGTAGGATTAAATGCAATATTGAACATAAATATTTAATCAAGCATCACGGAAAACATAACTGTTGCCTACAAAATAAACATTTTTATTCATATTCTTTTTAGTTCTACAATTAATTGATGGATCTGATATTTAAATGTGAGCTTCCTTAATGACTTATAAAGGCAAAGTCTTTTTTCTTTTCAAACAGGGTTTCAGAGTGTTACCATATAGCCTTTTGATGTACTGGAGCTCACTATGTAAACCGGCTAGCCTCAAATTCATAGAGATGCACATGAAATTCAGAATACTTAGCAAGTCAATAAATAAGGAATGTAAGAATGAAGGGGGCATGAATGAAGTATTAAATACATCCCTTTATCAATAAAACTTCGACTAGGATATAGGCAAAACCCCATTCAGCCAAATATTGTACTTATAATTCAGAACCTACAAATGCAGTTATACATCATCCTTCTGGGTGACACAATGCTACTCTTGTTCTGTGCTTAAATGGATTACAATATTCAGAGCAGTATTATAATAAAATTAACTTTTCATCAAATCAAGATATAATCACATGGGGGAGAATATAATGTATTTTACTCAGAGAATATAATTAATTTGGCCCAGAAAATTATTTTATTCATAGTATCAAAATATAGATTCTACTGTATGGATAGCTTTAATATTAAAATATATTTTCCAAATCTAACCCTATGAGAATGAAAGAATGTGAGAGTTAAACAGTATAATTCTAAAAGCCTGTTTTCTAAGTCTAACCTGATTATAAAATTTATGATTATGATTACAGTTTTCCATCACCCTATTGGAGTTTCCAAATCACTGGGAACTGTAAAAATGGACTCCTGCATATATTTCCTAATTAACTGTGATAATATGTATTTAGTATTTTATATAGCTTTAGTCCATGCATTGGTGTTTGATGACTTTCTCTTGTATTCATCTTTTCAATAAAAATAGCCTAATTTATTATTCAAATTTGGTATTTGTTTTTAAAGTGTGAGTATTATGAGATGAGAGGTTTATTACTATGTATGAAATTATCATTGATTCTGGGATAAATTAACAAGAGCTTAGTTCCTTCCATATTACAAAAATGCACACTAGTACATGCTTGCACAATCATTAAATTCTGGTCTTCAGTGGAAAAAAATAATAGTCAGGTTTGGCTATAATACAAGGGGTTTGACTCCAGGATAGAAGTCATAAATCATTAAGGCATAAAAGAATCTCTTGAAGGGCCTTGGAATTTAGGAGAAAAAAAATGGTCTGATGAGTTTTGAATTTTCTTTGGCTGTTTTATCAGTTTCTTACAAAATTCACTTTATATTATCCATTGTGGAAATAGATCTGACTGGGTTGAAACTTCAGATCATGTTGTCCTCCCTAGCTGTTGCATACAACCTGACAACCTCCATAGTTCTCGATCTAGGGAATTATGGGAAAATCTTGGATTTGTCAGGATGGTTGACCAGGCACTTATCCAGAGTGTGAGCGACAGTACCTGTGTTTTTTTTGCGGCTACTTGTTGTTCTCTCAGGGAGTAGGCACTTCTCAGAGACTGCTTGAGATGCCTGTAACTACATTCCCAATTAAAATGCATGTATCACAAGGAAATTGGGTATGAGGTCAGAAAGATGACACTGGCCTGTAGTCAGCATATCTGATCACAAAATTTTCCAGTGATAACCAGCTATGAGACCTAGAGCAAACCACTTAACATTTCCAGATCTCTGTTTTCCCTAACTACAAATTGAAGAGATTAGCTCATGGATCTTTCAAAAGTCCCATTAGGCTACAAAATTCTCTGAAATGGATTTAAAACAATATGTAAAAGAAGAAAAGAAGAGAAATGAATAGCTATTTCAGGCAGCTTGACCTTAAGGTGGACGGTGGCAATGCTGAAACTCAAATCAAAGGTTCTATAAAACTAACACCACCTTTTTCCAAAGGCTGTCCCTCCTGAGTGTTAGAAGACAAAAAGGAGTAATAAGCTTTGGATGATACAGAGGAATAAAACGAATGAAAATTATCTCCCAACAAGGTGAACCAGGTGTTGGGAGATGGTGCAGATCTGAAGTGAGCATTATAATGTGAACAATGAAGAAAAAATAGGGACCTGTTGTGATCTGAGAGACAGAACTCAATGGAATATAACTTAGCAGTCTGAAACTAGATGTGCTGTTGAGTGTGGCTTTTAGCAACAATACTCTCAAACTGACTCAGGTTACAAAGGATATTTATGACCCTACAAAGTGGGAATCTAGAAGGAGAAGTGCCTCAGGTCTACTTGATTCAGTGGCTCAGGGGTGTCTATAAGCAGGTAACTTTCTACTGTCTCTCTGCTCTGTCATCATTGATGCCAACTTCACATTTATCTTCAAGTCAAAATCATGCAGTTATTTCTCAGATTACATAATGGAAGGAATGATTATGTACAATTCACCCAGAAAAGGGAGAAATTGTATCTCTAAAGTATATAAAAACCCATTCTTATGATACATTAACCAAATTTCAGTCACAAAAACTGACTTCTAGATTAATTCCCTTAAGAAGACTATGATGTCTTCTGACTGCCTTAAGTCTCTATTACTCACATCAAGTACTCTAGCAATGGGAGAGGCTTCCACATTGAATCAGATAAATTGTGAATAGTATGAAAGTTGGACACAATTTTCCCTTAGCTTTATCTACAGTGTAGAAACGTAACATTGATACTGGGAGCAAGAACCCACAGCCTTGTAGTTGTCAGGAAAAAAAAAAAACAATCCAACCAAACCAAAAATTTCATGAACAAAATTAAAGCACATTTTACAAGTAAAACTAAATCCAATTGATTTGAAATCAATACACCAGCATCATGAAAAACATACATTTATAGTTCTTGGATTGCTAAAAAATTAAACTAAAAAAAAAAAAAAGAAAGAAAGAAAATATAAAATCCATGTTAGCCAATGATTGAAGGTCATGTCCTTTCAAACCAAAAGGAAATAGGGATACTCTGTTAGAGAGATGACCCAGCAGTTAAGGATGATTGATGCTCTTCCAGAGTACTTGAGTTTAATCTGCAGCACCTACACTTGTTATCTTACAACTACCTGCTAACTCCAGTTCCTGGGGATCTAATACCCTATTATAGCTTCATAGATCATCCACATATATGTTTGTACCTGGATATTTGTTTGTACTGTGTGAAGATGTGTCACTGTGATTAGTTTAATAAAAAAGCTGAATGGCCAATTGCTAGGCATGACAGAATAGTTGGGATTTCAAGGGAGAGCGAAAGAACTGGAGATAAATTAAGGCATGTGAAAGGTGCCAGTAAGACATACAGGGAGTTGGACATACACAATGAAGGACAGGTTAAAAAAACTACTCAGCAGGATGTAAATTAATAGAAATAAGTTAATTAAGTTTATAAGAGCTAGTTGGGAACAAGCCTATGTGTTATGGAATAGAATATTTGTCTAACTATGTAAAGGTGTGTTGCATTTGTTTGTGTGCAGAATAATTGTTTAACTGTGTAAAAATGTTTTGCATTTGTTTATGTTACATTTGTTTAACTATGTAAAGATGTGTTGCTATTTTACCTTGCTTGCTTAAGGCTCATGATTGTTTTAATAAAAGCTGAATGACCAATAGCTAGGCAAAGGAGGGATAGACAGGACTGGTGGGCAGACTGAAAAGGGTAGCCAGCTTCAGCCATTGACCATCCAGCTGGCAGCCATCCATCCACACATAGAGGAAGCTGGAAATCAGGATGGACAGAAAGTACATGAGGTAAATAAGCACATAGATTAATAGAAATGGGTTAATTTAAGTTTAAAAAAAACTAGCTAGAAATAAGCTTAAGCTAAGGCCAAGAATTCATAATTAATAAGTCTCCATGTCACAAAATTAGGGGGCTGGTAGTCCAAGAAATCATCTTATACCTAAGCTAAAGGAAAGATTTCATAATTATTATTAAGTCTCCACTTCATTACTGGAGAGCTGGGGCCCCAAAGAAAGTTTGATAAGCATGTCCAAAAAAAATTGGTGCTCAACATGGGGTATAACCACACAGACAGAGAAGTTATGCCAGTTTGCACCACTGCACTCACACCCTGGGCCTCTCTGCAGGCAGCGCCAGCAGTTAACTCCTGCTTGTGGGGAAAGAAGGCTCAGCAACTTCCCAGAATCAGTAGGCTTGTTGAGCATTAGGTTTGACAGGCATGAGGCTCATCTCTCACAGAAAGGCAAACAGGAGCTGCAGCCTAGAACCAGTGGGGTAATCTGCTGGACCTACTGAACTAGCATGGAACTGTGCTTAGATGATGAAGAAAGAACAGAAAATAAATGTAGACATTCTTAGAAGAAATAGTTTAAAAATAATAAAGTCTGAAATAGGAGTAAGAAATTTAAAAAGAAAGTAAGATATACAAGGATAGGAAATACACAGGGCATCTTCAACCTGCATGGTGTTTTGTTGAATTTAATTTTTTTAAAAATTCTGGTAAGATGAATGAAGAACAAAGGCTGCTGAGAAACACTGGATTGTAGAAAACCTAATTAACTAAAAAAAAAAAAAAGTTTATATATTTTAAGGATGTCTTCACTTCAGAATGAAAGCCAAGAAGTGTATTGTTTTGGGAGAGAGGTTATTCCTTTGTCTCTACAGAAAACAAAAATTAATGGATTTCTTCAAAATTAATACAGATCAGATTTGATTAGAGGAGGCCTCCTGAAAACCTTGGCTACAGACAGAAAGAAAAAAAAACAATACAAGAAAATGTACAGTGCAGGTGTGATATATGCTGATCCCTCTACTATGTGAACAGCTCTGAGACTAGATGAGACATAATAAATCTTGTTGGCTACAGAGTCCTAATGACTTATTATTACATGTCATCCTTTCATATGGCATGGATGAATATCTCTATTAAATTTTGGTTATGCAGTTCAAATGGACATAAAGTTGACAGATGTCTTTTACCTGCTCAAACATAGGACAGGGAATCATCTTTAGCTGATTTGTGCATAGCACACATTCTGCACTTGTGTTACTTCAGATATTTATGTTACCTTTAAACATTTATGTTAAAAAAAAAAAAAAGATCAGACACTATTGAAGAAAACAAGTAGCCAAGGTGATCTAACCTCTCAGAATGCCTCTGTTTCTGGTTCCTCAAAAATCTGTATTTAGAACAACTTCAAAGCAGCTAGCTGAGATAAGGTAGCCTCACATACTACTACAGCCTGGACTTCAGATAAGCCCTGAAATTTCTTATTATATACGACTAGAAAACAAATGATAAAGCTAGCTCTCTTAGCACTTGACCATTTTGCCAAGTTTGTCAGGGTCTCCTAAAGATTACATTGCCCTCAGACAAAAGGAAGTAATATTAAGAACACAACACCAACATTATTCAAGAGGAGGGGTGGGTGGTTATCGGTTGTTTGATGGGTTTATAGATGCTTATTATCATTTAGGGCAATTTGGTTGTAAATTGTTAATAGGGCCATGGAGGAAACTAAACAAAATAGATTAGATTCAGGGATCTCTTTCTGAAAATATAAAAATTGGGGGATATTACAGTGATAGGATAAAAGAATAGATTATTAAATCTGCTTTTAACTAAAAAGCAACTATAATTCTCAAAAATTTACATTGGTGTAGATTTTGGATATTGATATAAATTTAAGGTTAATTTTGTTAGAACATTATATATATATATATATATATACATATATATATATATATATATATATATACATGTTTCTCCTCTTATTTAAGATATTTTTTTCATATTGATGTAAATTTAAGGTTACTTTTGTTATAACATACTCTATATGTTTCTATTTTTGTTTAAGATATTGTACTTATGCAGTACATTTAAATATGCATGCAAAATTCTAGTCCTTTAAAGCTATTGCTACAAACTATTTAGAATAATTAAGAAATACAGGTTAGTAGTTAGTCATTTATAACAATCAAATTTGTAGTCATGTTAGATATGTTCTCAAGGTCAAATAAAGATAAATTTTATATAGATAGATAGTCTCCAAATACTTCAGAGATTTATAAGATCTAGTACTTAAGATATTTTAATAACATAAGATTTGTCGTGATGGTGAGGCACATCTGCTTCTGGCAGTACCAGTTTATTTCAAAAAAGGTAAACTAGCATAAAAGGTGATTGGCATAAAAGGACCTCCACAAGGAGTTTACTTTTGTTGTGGCAAAGTTAGCCACTGGGCAAGAAAATGGACTTGCCTCGACTTTTGACAGTATGCTGTCCAAACTGGTCAGACAGGTCACAAAGGAAGAGGACTGTCAAATTTGACAAAGACAAATTAGGATAGTCCTTCAAAATTCTTGATTCACAGAAAACTCTGTCAGATATTCTAGGCCTGTATACTGAAGATACACGATCCAATGATGCAGACTTACCTTAGGTGACTGTTCAGGCAGCCAGATGTCTCTATTGTTTCTACAGTTTTGGAAGTAGTTTGCTCTGCACTTCCTGTTTACTCAGGTAACATTATGTCCTTCTTGGGTCTCTGAAGACTAGATAGTCATAGTTACAGTTTTCCTTGTCACCAAATTTAGAAGAAAAAACCTTAAGCTGTCTAAGAAAATTATTCAAGGTCTAAAAAGGTATTTAAAGGTGAATAATGCAAGTTATGATAGAAAATGTTAGGTATAAAACTTTGGACTAACCAAGATAGGATACATAATAGAACAGATTCTCTATATTTGACAAATACAAATGGAATGAACATTGCAAATATAAACCTTAATTGACAATTCTTTTTATTATATATGTTGTTTTCCTGTATTAGAGTTAAAAATTCCTTTTTATTCACACAAAAGGGGGAAAATGTGTGTGATATTTGTTTGAAGATGTGTCACTGTAATTGGTTTAGTAAAAGCTGAATGGCCAGTAGCTAAGCAGACAGGACTTCCAGGGAAAAAGAAGAACTTGGTATAAATCTGGGCATGTCAGAGTCATCAGCAAGATGAGGAGGTAGTCATACATATAGAATGGAGGAGAGGTAAAAAGCCACCTTCCAGAATGCAGGTTTATAGAAACAGATTAATTTAGGTCATAAGAGCTAGATAGGACCAAACCTAAGCTAAAGGCCAAGCTTTCATAATTAATAAGTCTCCATGTCATTATTGGTAAGCTGGCAGATCCAAAAGCAAGTCTGACAAGAAAATCCCACAACACATGTGGTATAAACTCACACACATAGAAATACACATAAATAAATATATCTTTTAAAAGTTATGATTAGGTGTTTGATATTCACTAGCATTAATCATGTTACTTGTTTCATGGATGCTGGAACAATAACTTACAGTTATTGAATAGGATTTCCAAGTTCTGCACATTTATTGCATTTGCACAAAAGTGAAAATAGAGACATTTAACAGCAAATTAAGTGAAACCCACTTAAAGGTAATGGACAAAATCTTTATTGTATTTAGGAACCAATTTTTTTCAAGAGTAAGATGTTTAGAAGGCAGAATGTAAATATCCTGACCATCTTTTCCAGATAGTAGTATATGGGGATATTACTCCATTTCGCATTGTGATAGCAAAGTTTCTGAAGTTGTGTACTTGATAAAGTGCAAGTGTTCACCTGGCCTATGATTCTGGTAACTGGAGGGCTCAGGTAACAGGACACATATGTCCTATTGAGGATAACTCTTTTTAATCCTACAGGACACAGGGATTTGCACACCACATGCAGTGTTCTTGTTTAAGATGGCTGGCAGGACTCCCACTGTGAGTGAGATGCCAGGCTCCTGGAGAGACACTTCAAGCAGTATTTGCTTCAGTGGAACAGGGTTACTCTAAGAATTTATCTGTCAGGTAGAAGGATTCATCTAACAATGAAGGATCAAGATTTACACAAAAGAAAATCAAGGTAGTTGCTTGTTTTCCTGACCTATATTGCAAGCCCATGCCTTTTTCTGATCAAGGCTGATCAGGCAGACAACCTCATAGAGCATCTTTGGGTCCATCACTCAGTTTACATCTTCACTGATGAAGATCATTTGCACAGGCCAGAGAGGAAGGGAGAAAAGAGAGAGCACTTACTTGTAACTTCTAGTTTAATTCAAGGACTGGATACCTGAGTCTGCAATGTACCATCCTAACAAAGTAAGGGACCACTATTGCCAGTCATTTAAGAATCAATGTTTCATAATAAAACATTCCTTATGTGGGCAAAGTTAACAAGGCACCTCTTTTGTCCTGGATCTCATTTGATTCTGCCAATGACCCTGTATAATAGGAAGACTACAAAAGATTGTATTCTTATTTTGCACAGGAGTCCACTGAGATTTGCAGAGACTTATAACATCCCAGAGGAGTTTGGTACCATTTTGATTAGATGCTAGATCCCTCCATTCCCATTTGAATGCCCTTTCCTATTACACCACAATTTTCACCTAACAAGATCCATCTTCTATTTCTTTCTTAAATACCACCAGCCACCTCAGCTCAGCCCCACTTTATCACTTTCTATGTTTTATTTTTCCCGTTCTGAAACATAAATTCCTCTGTTACAATTGGGATTGTCCAATTGCTAGCACAGTCTCTGTTTCATTCCTTCTGGTTCCTCATGAGGAACACATTTGGAGTGAAGGGCTCAATATTACAACCACAGAGGTTTCTATATAAGAGAAGCCCCCAACCATATATATTTCTTAGCATAGAATATCAAGCTTAGATGTGTAACCAGAGCAAAATATGTGCCAATGAAAAATCTGCCTGCTATTACTTCATCTTCCTTGCTGAATATTATTACTGAAACCTTTTATTTTCATTTTTAATTTTAATTATATCAGTGCATAAATGTTTTTCAGATTGCCTTCACAGCTAGATTTGTGGGAGTGGCATCTAATATTTTTATTTTTTCAAAGTATGATTTGGCATGGGAAAAATGTTTCTGTTTACTGCCAAACTATTATGCTACTACTTTCTTTTTAAATAAAAAAAACTCTGATAATTCATAAGTACTACATTTTCTCATCTCTTTTATTCCTTAAACTTCTATACCATTCCCACATTTCTTCTCAATCCATGTCCTCATATTCTTTGATTATTATTATTACATACATACATACATACATTTAAATTTATTAATACAATATTCTAAGTTCACTTTATATCTTACACACACACACACACACACAAATTTAGAGTTAACATCTTGTGATTGGAGAACTTGCCAGGAGGCTAGTATATAGAGAATGCTGATTTATTTGTCCTCTATCTTCAGATATTAATTGCCTAAAGCTCTTCATCTAGAATATACCTTTGTGTGATTCCCTCATTCATATTGGCATGTAAATTTGTGTTGCTATTTTAAATCTTATTTAGACAACCATATTGTTGAGCCTTTATGGACACAGCTATTTATCATATATAAAAGACAGCACCTCATAGCAGGTATCTCGGTACTCTAGCCCTGACAACTATTGTGCCCTGCCGGGCAGGGATGACACATGCCTTTAATCCCAGCACTCAGGAGGCAGAGCCAGGAGGATATCTGTGAGTTCAAGGCCAGCCTGGTCTACAGAGCGAGATCCAGGACAGGCACCAAAATAACACAGAGAAACCCCGTCTCAAAAAACCAAAAAACCAAAAACAGTCATTGTGCCCCTATTATGCCTCATTATTATCTGAGCCTGAGCTTAGTGTGTAAAGGATGGGCATCCCACAATCAGCTGTTCACTAAATTTTGATCTGACCAGGTTTGATTTTTCTCTCATACACACACACACACATACACACACACACACACACACACACACACACACACACAAGCATTCTTCAGTGCAGATCTTGTATATTCATAGTTTGGGAATTTTCATTTTGGAATATGGGGAACAGGGCAGGGCAGGAGTGTGTAGTTAATTCTTGTGATGGTTTCAATGACCCCCATAGGCTCATAGTGAGTGGCATTATTTGAAATAATTAGAACATATAGCTTTGTTGGTACAGGTGTGTCCTTGTTGAAAGAGATTTGTCATTGGGGGTGGGATCTGAGATTTCAAAGGCTCAAGAAAGGACCTGTGTCACTTTCTTTTCTTGCTGCCTGTCAATTAGATAAAGATCTTTCAGTTACTTCCATAGAAAAATGTCTGCCTGCATGCTACCATGCTTACCACCATTCTTTCCACCATGATGACAATGAACTAAACCTCTGAACTGCCAGCCTTAATTGAGTGCTTTTTTATATAGGAGTTGCCATGGTCATAGTGTTTCATCACAGCCATTGAAACCCTCACTATTCAGTTTTGCAAATCGTATATTGATGTCTGAGTTAAAAATAGGGAGTAGGTAGATAAATAGATGGATGGATAGATAGATGATAGATAGATAGATAGATAGATAGATAGATAGATAGATAGATAGATGACAAGAAGCAAAGACTTTGTATTGACAGGAACTGCACTAGTCAAGTATCTCTAGATTAGCAGAACTTATACAATATTATATATAGTACATCTGAGATATATATATATATATATATACGTATATATATATATATATATATATATATATATATATATATATATATATATATATATATATGTTTGTCAACAAGGAAAGAACAAGCAAACAAATACCAAAAGTTGCTGTTTTAATGTCCTTATATGGCATTCTAGAAGAAAGTATGGCCCAGACTACTACAAGATCTGAATCAAACGTATATGTCATTCTCCTTCTAAGGTCCAGATTAGAAGTGGATTCAACAAGTTATTGGGAGCTTTCTTACAGCTTCAGAGAGTTAGAGTACATGACAGTCATGGTACAAAGAACATAGCAGCTGATAGACAATCAGACAGGGTGGTAGACATGTTAGTGGAGCCATAGCTAAGAACTTAAATCTTGCAAAGCAAACACAAATCAGAGAGAACTAACTTGAAATGACAGAGATTTTTGAAACCACAAAGCCCATTCCCAGTGACACACCACTTCCAACACTGCCAGATGTTCTAATCTTTCCAAAAGAGTCCAACCAGCTTAGGACCAAGCAATCAAATATATGAGCCTATGGAAGCACTTCTTGTGCAAGCCAACACAGCATAGCTATTTGCTTTTGGGAATAATTGAACCTGGGGTAGGCTGCTTCTTCTGGGGGAAAGTTTAACTTTTTTTTTCCTAATCCTTCCCTGAGTGGTCAATAGAAAGGTTGGGCATGGGAAAGAAGAAAGAGAATATAATACAATTTAATTATAGAATATTTATCTGCTGCTGAGTAAATCATGGCATTTCCTAGTCACCAACATAAGCAAGATGGTGGGGAGCCGCTTATTTCAAAGCATACTATATCTGGAATTCCATAAAGCTGTCCTCTTTTTTTAAAAGAAAAGTTATTCTTAATATAATGTAGGGAAAGTAGGATAGCTAGAGATCATCATAGTGATGATAATCTGGGAGACACTGGCAGGGTCTGTGTAAGTGCCAAGTATCAACTCTGGAATTCCAAAATCACTAAGCAAGATATAGAAACAATTCTGGGCTGGCTCTTTGTGGTGGTGCTTTCGAGGATATTGAGATAAAGTACATCAGAGAGGTCAGCTCATGCTCACACTCAGAACAGCATCAGCATTCAGATCAGCAGGGTACTACTCAGTGTACTCTTCTGTCATTCTTTGGTGCTATGTTTTGTTCTCAAACCCAAATATTGATTTGAGTTCATTGAGTTGTTACATCAACCTCATCTGCAAACTTAAGCGTTGTTATCTCTGTCATACAGATGCCTGAGATGGGGAAACATTATAATCCAGGAAGAGAAGACACAACACAGTAACCTAGTTCAACTCATTTTCAAGGCCTGCATTTCATGATAAAGACCAAAAATAACAAGAATTCTTCCTCAATAGACAGTAGTGTTTTCAGAGTTAAATTTCAAATCCCACCTGTCTTTGAGATCTGCACTTGCAGTCACTCTACTGCACAATCTCTTTCAAAACCCTTTGTTTAGAAACTCAAAGTGCCAGCATATAGAAATCAGTGAGGGCTGGGTAAACAGCAAAGAACTGTGAGACAAAAAGAGTCGCACAAAAATGTTCAGGAAAGAACAAAGAGTGTTAAGAAGCCAAGCAGGGAAGCAGAGCATAAAACACTCAATAGTTATGACAACAAATTCACTTTAACAAGCTTGTTTACCATTCTTTCCCCCTAGCTGATCTGCTGACAATCTCATTCCAAATAAATTCTCTTGTGTCATACATCTCTGTTTTTCCATCTCATTTTCTCTCACCTATTTTATTTCCATTCCACTAAACACTGCCTCCTCTTCCTTCCTGACCAATTCATTTTTTGCCTGGTGTCAGGATACTCCCCAAGTGGAAGACTCCTTCAGACAATGCAGTCTTTTCCATTATTAGGTCACTAATAGCTTTCTTTTGATCTATTGGTCATCCAGGGGCCAAGGCAGGCTTTATTCTGGGGAAGGAACTACTGTAGATGGCATCAGGAGAAAGGAATATATAGAAAGGAAAAGAAGAAAGAAAAAGAATATAGACATAAGATGATAGGAAGGAAGCAATAAAGAAGATATCAACCCAAAATGGAAGGTGCAAATGAAAATGCATGACAAATTAATAGGAGAGGGGAGATGATTTTTTTTTTTTTAATGTAAAAGAGGAGAGAGATAGGGAGAAAACAAACCTGATATGCAAGAAAACATACTAAATGAAGGGGATAAGAGAGGAGAGAAATATAGCCAGGTCAAGTGGGCTGAAAAATGAAACAAAGACATCAGATTTGTTGAAAGGGCAGTGAGAGACATAGATGGTCAGTATGCACATGTGCATGTGCGCGCGTGTGCGCACACGCACACACACACACACACACAGAGAGAGAGAGAGAGAGAGAGAGAGAGAGAGAGAGAGAGAGAGAGAGAAGGAAGTAGATAAAAGTAAGCGAAGCGAGATTGAAAGGAATTGTTAGACAAAACGAACAGGCTATTTATTTTCAAGCCTGTCTCCTGCCGCCTTGTCTCTACAAACACACCATTTCATTTAACAACAAATGAGTGCATTAAAATAGCTGAAAAAACAAGCAAGGCCATAGCTCTGAGTATGCTGTGGATATTATTTGGTGGATGATGTCTCTCAGGAGGCCCAAAGTTTTCATCTAAGCTTTCAGAACTATGCAAACATCATCACAGAAGCTAATAGGAACTGAAAATGGACTAGGTGTTCACACTGTGCTTAGCACATTGTGCATATTGGAATTCTCACCGGTAAATCCATGATGGAGTTACTATTAATACATTTGCCTGGTAGACAAGGATTTGGAAGGTTAGAAGGGACAGAAGAGAAAAGAATGAAAAAGCCTAAATTGCACAGGTTTTGATTCTAAACCCTGCATCAAACTTAAGCAATCTAATAGTCCAAGTTCATGCTTTTAATACTGATTCCTCAAAGCAATCACATTGCCTGGGAGCACAGTTCCTAACTGCACAAATTCAAACAGTGACTGAGGATGATTGTTTATGAAGCACTTTGCATTTTGTGGTCAGGAGACTATATAAATAAATAAAACAGAATCCTGGCTTCCAAGAGAGTGATGTGGTAGAGGCTGGGGAAAAGATAAAGAAATATATATGTTGATATGGGAAAACACAACTCTCAATTAAAAAGGAAACAGAGACACATTGTTCTAGCACCATGTATGACTGAGTACGGCTTAACAACATGGATTCAGGTTGTCCTGAAAGACGTTGTTTCATTGTAGAAGGGGTTACATGACATTTTATTGGTCACAGATCAAAGTAATGAATCAAAGCATTTGCAAACAAATCAGTGGCAATCACAGACAATGTTTTACAACTAAAAAGAAAATTGCACAAGGTTTCAGGCATACCTGATAGCCTTCTAAGGTACATCATTGCTGCAACATAGCTGTTTACTGGGAATATAGTGTAATAGTTTTGATAGTGCAAGCTGTTGTATAGCTCTCAAAGGGAATAAAGAAATGGCTAAGCATAATCTCACTTTGGTCTGCAACACTTTAACTCTCCATAATAATAACAAAGTCCAGTCATTCCCTCCTGTATATTCTCTAACACAAGGGTAGTTTTAATTTGTTTGTTTGTCTTTTTTCTTGAGAGCTTCAATTTAAATCTGCTTCACACTGAGTAGGAATCATACCTTTCTGGCATAACAAAATAAATGTTATAGAGATTTAGCCTAGTTCTTTATAGACATGGTTTGAATAAGGGATAGATGTCCTTAGCAAACATTTCTCTACAAAGTAAAACATAAGTAAATAAATAAATAAAATAAAAACTCACTTTAGGCTGTAGGAAAATCCTGGATCTGTCACACTTACTAAACTTTTTGATTTAGCACCAAAGTCATAGGCATTACATGAACAAATAAACAAAAATACAGGTGTCACAATAAGTCTTGTGTGAAAAAATATTCTTATCTTGCAGTTTTTTCACCATTTTTAGTAAACAAATGTCCTTTGGATAAGGCATGTGTAGTATGAATCTTAAAGTGTTCTTATTAATAAGAACAAACCCGAGGCAGATTATTGGGGTGATTGCTGGAAGATCAGAGAAGCAGAACAAGCCACGGCTATCTCACCTTGCTATTTCCTCAGGTGATCCTTTTTCCTCAGGCTGGAAGTTTCTGAGTCTTCATCCCAATGGCTCTCAGCTAAACTGTGCTGCTACAAAGCCTGAATACTTCTCCAGTTATGCTTAACTACATGCTTTACTCCTAGTTGCTGGTCCTCACGCCTTATATACCTTTCTCTTTCTGTCCCCACTCCCTGGGATTAAAGGTTGGATTTCTGGGATTAAAGGTGTGGGTCACAATGCTTAGCTGTTTCTAAAGTGTCCTTGAACTCAGAGATCCGCCTGGCTCTACCTCCTTAGTGCTGGGATTAAATGTGTGTACCACCACTGCCCAACTTCTGTTAGGGCTTACTCTTCCTATTTTCTAGCCACCATTTTTGGCTTTGTTCTAGTGGCTGTCTGTTCTCTGACCCCAGATATTTCGGGGAACACACAATATTTCAGGGAACACAATACCACCACAGGCATGTCCCTTAAACCATGCACTCACTGAATCTTTGGTTACCTTCATAAGACTAGTAAAAGACTGATGCCTTCAACACTTCATTATGGATGGAAAAGGGTACCATGAAGCCTACTCATCATAAAGATAATATTAGAGGTTCAGAGTTATTGGGAGGGCAAGATTGCCATTTCTTCAGGAGTTTATCTACTGGCAAGTTCTCCATAGTCCAGCAGATAACCCCTTATTCATTTCAAGCAAGGAACTCAAAACTCAGTGTGACAAACATGAAGAGGATGTGAAAGCAGGAGAATTGTTGAGAAGTGTTATATAGCAGAAAAATGAGAAGATTAAGAAAGGATACTGGGAATGGTAAAAATAACCAAAAATAACTAAATAAGCATGTAAAGAAAATGAAGGGAAAATCTTTTTTTTTTTTAATTTCCGTAGGGTTGGACTTTATTTAGTCTAAGAATTGTAGCCAACTCTGCATAAAAATGAGCAAAAGTATTCTCCATAGAAAGAAGCAGGCTCAAAATTAGAGTGACATGAAAGAATTTGAGGTTGTCTGATAATTTCTATTGCCTGCCATAAGAGCTAGTTATGGAAGAGATCAAGGAGAGGATTAAGACTAGAGATGTGTATAGGGGCTAGATTATTAACCATGTAAATTCTAGATAAAGACTGAGTTTTATGACACTGTGTGTGGGGGGGGGTTAAGGTAACTTTTAAAGAGGATTTATCACATCTCCATTCAAATTTAGGCATTTGTTTTATAACAATTTCATCCAAATTGAAACATTCCCTCTGTAGCAGAAGTTTCTCCAGTCCCATCTGGCCCCATGGTACCATAGCCACTTATAAAACACTCATTCAGAGGCTTATACTAATTACCAACTGTATGGCCTATGGCAAGCTTTTTGCTAGTTAGCTCTTTCATCTTAAATTAACCCATTTCTGTTTATCTATGTAACGCCACATGTTCTGTGGCTTTACCTGTGTCCCATGAAATGTTGCTCCTTGGATGGTGGTTTGGCATCTCTCATTACTCTTCTTTCTCCTTCCACTATCTCTCCTGGATTTTCCTGCGAGCTACTATGGCGGGTTCCTGGCGTGTGCGTGCGTCTGACCTGCAGTGTGGCGGGAATGAGGAATCTATAAGCGGCACTTTACTCTGCTGCATGGTGGATTTAGCCTTTGCTAGTTTAAAAAAAAAAAAAAAAGAGATTTCTGGGCTATGTGCTGCTTTAATAGAACTGCTTCTGATAGTTGATATTGTACACATGGCTCCAGACACAGAGCTGGTGGTAAGCTGAACCACCGCCATGTTGGGAAGCTGAGGTGGGCGGAGCCAGCAGCCACAGAGGCGTTTCAATCTTACAAAGATGGAAATTACACAGAGAATCTGGTTTGTCTTGTCTTTGGGACTTTTAACTACAGAAAAAGATTTGATCGTAAAAGCTGTTGAGTTAAACAAATATGTAAATTTTAAAGGTAACTTGACTTCAAAATTTGGATATAAGGATATGTTGCTTTGGAAAAGAGTCTCTGCTTTTGTTTCCACAGAAAGCCAGAGGCTGTGGATTTGTTCCAGATTAAGATACATCAGGTTTGATCAGCCAAGACCACCTGAAAGGTCTCTGATGACACCATGGCCCAGATGATCCAACATCCAGAATGCTTTCAAGGCAACTGGCTCAGAGGTTCACCCTAATGGACTACTCCATAATCTTAAAATTTTCTTTGTGTCCCCATAAGATACAGCGCCCCCCTCCAGCAAGAAGTAGTAAGAAAAACTATGCCCAAATTCCCAGCTGGCTTTGGAGATGGAATTGGCTCACTCCTTCTCTAAACCCAGACATATTGCTAAAAAAAAAGGTTAAGACCTGCCTGTCTCCATCCTGCCCTGCCATAAGCCAATGGAGCTTTATCTATCAACCAGTCAGAGCAACACATATTCACAGCATACAGAAAGACATCCCACAGCATCCCTACTGGAATGAGAAGGGAGATTTATGACACCCAGGAAGTAAACAACTCAGAAGACTCAGGAAACTCTCAAAACAGGTATGATTAACAAGGCTACAACCCCAGTATTACTGTAAATACTGATTGAATTAGGAGACACTATGAACTGCTTTCAAGTCATGCAGAATTTTCCAGAGATGAAGTCATCATGCAGGGTAAAATGGATTTTCAATGATGCAGCTGTCTTTGAGAAGTCCATGCTCCTACTACTTGGGACTTGTTTTTGTTCTCTACCTATATAAGCAGGTATTTGTTCACACCTCCTCAGGAAAAGTCTTGTACAGCAGTATTATAAAAATGATGAGGGACAGCAGAATCTCTTGAAACAGTTTCAGTGCATAACACAACCAAAGGAGAAACAAACAACATGGAAACAGGGAAATCCTGACCATTTAAGAACTGTATTTGACTTGGTTTAGCTATTGATAATCCAAGGCAAAACAACAATAATACCAACAACAACATAAAAAAAAATGTAGGACTCAAACTAGGCCTGTAGTTGGCCTATAATCCCAGATACACTAGAACAGTGGTTCCCAACTGTATTAATTAGAGCCCTATTGCTATAAAGATACACCATGACCATGGCTATTCTTTTTTTTTTTTTTTTTTTTTTGGTTTTTTGAGACATGGTTTCCCTGTGTAGCTTGGCGCCTTTCCTGTAACTCACTTGGTAGCCCAGGCTGGCCTTGAACTCACCTTGAACTCACAGAGATCTGCCTGGCTCTTCCTCCCGAGTACTGAGATTAATGGTGTGCACCACCACCACCACCACCAGGCAACCTACTCTTATAAAGAAAACATTTAACTAAGGGTAGTTTTCTTAGAGTTTCAAAGGTTCAGTCCATTATGATCATGAAGAAGAGCAAGACATCACATTGGCTGAGAGTGAGAGTGCTATATTTTGAAGGCAACAGGAAATCAACTGACTTACTTGTTGTATCTGCATAAGAAACATCAAAGCCTGCCCACACAGTGACACACTTTCTCTAACAAGGTTATGTAGCATGAATCTTAAAGGTACTTGTTAATAAAACTCAAACCCGAGGCCATTTATTGGGGTGATTGCTGGAAGATCAGAGACACAGAACAAGCCACAGCTATCTCGCCTTGCTAGTTCCTCAGGTGATCCTGTTTCCTCAGGCTGGAAGCTTCTGAGTCCTCCTCCACATGAATCTCAGCTGAACTGTGTTGCTCCAAAGCTTAAACTAATTACATGCTTTTCCCTCTCTAGTTCCTGGTCCTCATGCCTTATGTACCTTTTTCTTTCTGTCCCCACTCCCTGGGATTAAAGGCATGGGTCACCATGCTTAGCTGTTTCTAAAGTGGCCTTGAACTCAGAGATCTGGCTAGCTCTGCCTCCCAAGTGCTGGGATTAAAGGTGTGTACCACCACCGCCCAACTTCTGTTATGATTTACTCTTCCCATTTTCTAGCCACCATTTCTGGCTCTCTTCTAGTGGCTATCTGTTCTCTGACCACAGATATGTTTATTTTGGGGAACACACAATATTTCAGGGAACACAATACCCACCACAAGGTTATACCAGCTCCAACAAAGCCATACCTTCTAATAGAGCCACTCTGTATGAGATTATTGTCGTCAAATACATTCAAACTACCACATTCCACTCCCTGGCCCCCATAAACCTTTAATAATATAATGATGCAAAATTCACTTAGTCCAATTTCAAAAGTCCCCATAGTCTATCACAGTCTCAACAATGGTTAAAAGTCCAAACTTCAAAGTCTCTTCTGGGATTCATGTAATCCCTTAACTATAGTCCCCTATAATATCAAAATGAAAAAGCAGACCATATAGTTCCAACATATAATGGCATTGGATATACATTACTATTCCAGAACAAAGGGAAGGGAGCATAGTTTGGAAACACTGTACGAAAACAAGGCCAAAAATCAGCTGGGAAACCTCCAAACTGCATCACCACATTTTTTGTCAAAATGTTCTTCAGGTCTCCAATTCCATTCAGATTTGTTGACTACAGCATGCTTCTTTCTCTTTATTCCCTATTAGAAGCTTTACTTAGCAGGTATCCCAGGACTCTGGAGTCTCTAAAATCTTGGGTAATTATAAAATTCCAACGACCCAGTGGCTGGGATCACTCATGATCTTCTGGACTCCTCCAAAGGGCTTATGTAACTTCTCCCACTCTGCCCTGTTCAGTATACACAGCTCTTCTTCTAGGCTCAAGCTGGTTTTACTCCACTGCTACCATTGTTCTTGGTGTTCATCCCATGACACTGGCATTTCTAGAATATTGGGATCTTGGATGCATTTTCATCAATAGCCTCTTATAGGATCTCTTCACAGTGCCAACCTTCAGCTGCTCTCCATGACCCCTTCATGCCTTCAAAATCAGTAACACCTGGGTGATGCTTACACATTACCAAATCTAGCTGCCAGCACTAGGTAAAACCTTGGCCTGGAATATAGCTTCTCTGTGTTTTCACTTCCAAGAAGAATTCACCTCCATGATGCTGGTCTATTCTTAATCACTGCTAATTTCTTATCTCCAGGTGACTTGCATCAAGTATATCAGCAAAGTAAAGTTTTGCTTTAGTAGTTTTGGTATCTTGTCAATCACAGCTGACCATTCAGCCCCAGCTCACCAGAACCATTGGATCTTAACTCCTTTCTTCTATCCTTAACTCCAAAGCCAGAACCACATGGCCAAAGCTGCCAAGTTCTGCTGCTTGCTAGGACTGAAACATGGCCTCCTTGTTTAATTACATCTTCACCAGCTATCTGTCTTTCACTGTCTAAGCTTGACTGTTCTTAGACTTGCTCTGTAGACAAAGCTGGCCTTGAATTCACAGAGATTTGTCAGCCTCTGACTGCCTCTGCCAAGGGAGCACTTGGATTAAAGGCATGTGTCACCATCACCTGAGGTCACCACTCCCTTTATTCCATTTCTTTTCTTTCTTTTATTTTTCTGAGACAGGGTTTCTTTGTGTAGTTTTGATGTTTGTCCTAGTTTTGCTCTGTAGACCAGGCTGGACTGGCACTCACAGAGATCTGCCTGGATCTGACTACTGAGTGCTGGGGTTAAAGGTATGCACCACTGCTGCCTAGCTATTCCATTTCTCAATGTGTTTATCTCCTTGAATAGAGGATTTAGCACCTTTCAACTTTCTGGTGCTTTTTTCTTCTCAAAATATGCTTTTTGTAATTTATCATGCTCAGCTTGCTACTTTTCATTATAAATCTTCATTAGAGTTACCTCTAATATCCACATGACAAGGTCTATACTAGGCTGTTTTGAGATTTCTTCTGCCAACAAAATCAATCCAAAACTCCTCACTTTAGCCTCAGGAAGACTCTTTGGAAAATAACAAAAAAAAATCAGCCACATTCTTCACCAAAATATCACAAGAATGATTCCTAGACAACTTACTAGAATTCTCTGAATCTTCTTGAGTGAGCCTCTTCAGTTCAAGTAACTTTTAGCACCACCTTCTTCCATGGTGCTCCTAGTATGCCCCACTAAGCAGTGCTTAAAGCATTTTATTGGTTTTCTAACCTAAAGTACCAAATTCCATATTACTCCAAACAAAAGCATGGTCAGGACTATTATAGTAATGCCCTAGTCCCTGGTACTGTCGGTCTTAGTTAGGTTTCTATTGCTGTGAAGAGACACTATGACCATGGCAACTCTTATAAAGAAAATATTTAATTGAGGATGGCTCCTTTACAGTTTCAGTGGTTCAGTCCATTATGATAATGAAGGGAAGCACAGTATCCTTCAGGCTGGCAGGGTGAGGGTGTTGAGCATGCTATATCTTGTAGGTAATAGTAAATCAACTGACTCACTGGGTAGTATCCTGAGCAAAAGAAGCTTCAAAGCCTAGCTCCACAGTGACACAGTTCTTCTAAAAAGGCCATATCCACTCCAACAAAGTCACTGTCTATGAGCTTATGGTGGCCCAATACATTCAAACTGCCACAACATTCTTATTGCTGCAATCCCTTAATATAATTCCTTCTGTTATAGTGACCCCAATAATAAAATTAGTCCCATTGCTACAATATAACTATAATTTTGTTACTGATATGAATAATAATGTAAATATCATATATGCAGGATATGTAATATGTGACCCCTCCCCAGAGGGGTTGCAACCTACATGTTAGCCACTTCTTTAAAAGCTAAAAGATAGAAACTCATATATACAACATGCCTGGAAGAAAAATCCTCAGTGTATCAGCAAGCACAAGTCCAGATAGCTTTTTATTTGGCTCACAAACATTTTCCATAGAGAGATTATGGAAGAAAAACATTCAATATTTGTGTCCATTGAATAAAACAAACCCTGATCCTTTCCACAACCTTAGGTTCAAATTAAATAACCAAGTTCTATGTCTTCCTTTACAAAGACACTGTAGGTAGAAGTTTCTGTTCTGCCAAATACCCAGCAGATGTTTCCCAAATTACCACACAGAAGCTTATATTAATTATAACTGCTCTGCCAATAGCTCAGGCTTATTTCTGACTAGCTCTTACACTTAAATTAACCCATAATTCTTATCTATGTTTAGCCACTGGCTTGGTATCTTTTCTCAATTCGGCATTCTCATCTTCCTTGCTCTGTGGCTGACTGGTGACTTCTGATTCTACCCTTCCTCTTAGCATTTTTAGTTTGCTTGCCTCACCTTTACTTCCTGCTTGGCTACTGACCAATCAGTGTTTTATTAAACTAATTTGAGTGACAAATCTTTATAGTGTACAAGAGCATTATCCCATAGCAGTTTTCCTTTTTTGTTTAATTAAAAAGGAAGGTTTTAAACTTAATATAGTAAAACAAAAATAGTTATTAAGTAAATTCCAGGATCAATATCCAATGCATTTGCATTTGCCAAAAGTAGAGAAAATACTTCATTATCTATCTTATCTTGGTGAGTCTAAACTTTCTTTCTGACATTGGGGCATCCATTTTTGGCATACAGGTCTAGCATATCTGACAGACTTATCTGTGAAGCAGGATTTTTAAAAGACTTTCCCACCTAGACTTGTCAAAGTTCTGCAGTCCTTTTTTATGCCCTCTTGTCCAATTTGTACAGCATAGTGTCAGCAGTTGAGGCAAGGGCTCTTTATTTACTTACATGGCTAGCTTTCCCATAAAGAAAACAAACTCCATATGGAGTTTCTTTGATGCCAATTATCCTCTTTGAAATAATTGGTGATGCCAGGAGCAGATGTATCTCATTGTTAAGAAAAGTCTAAGTTCATAAAACATTTTTAATGCCATATTCTGTAGTCTTTGAAGTGTTTGAAGATTGCCTATCTATGGGAAATATATCCCTGTGTGACCTTGAAAACACACCTAACATGATCATAAGCTTTCAATTATAGATGACTCTCAATCTGTATTTCTTAATTATATATTCCATTTTAAATGAGCTTCCTAAACATAATACCCTAAACAAGAGTGCTGTGCATGATTGATTGATAAATACAATGCTGATTGGCCAGTAACCAGGCACGAAGTATAGGCAGACAAAGAGAAAGGAGAAGTCTAAAAAGTGAAAGGCTGAGGAGAGGAGATAACAGCCATCAAGGGAACAGCATGTAAAGGCAGCAGATAAAGCCATGGAACATGTGGTGACATATAGGTTAACAGAAATGAGCTGAGTTTAAGTGTAAAAGCTAGACAATGGTATGCCTGAACCAATGGCCTCCCAAATACCCAGTAGCTGCTTCCAAAATTATCACACAGAAGCTTATAGTAATTACCACTACTCTGCCATTAGCTCAGGCTTATTTCTGACTAGCTCTTACACTTAAATTAACCCATAATTCTTACCTATGTTTAGCTACATGGTTTGGTACCTTTTCTCAATTTGGCATTCTCATCTTGCTTGCTCTGTGCCTGGCTGGTGACTACTGACTCTGCTCTTCCTCTTCCCAGCAATCTTAGTTTGCTGCCCCACCTTCACTTCCTGCCTGGCTACTGACCAGACAATGTTCTATTAAACCAAGTTAAGTGACAAATCTTTAAAATGTGCAAGAGCATTATCCTACAACAGGACACAAACAGTTGACTGCCTGGCAGGACAAGAGTAATTCAAAATCAACATGGTCAATTTAATGATGTCAGCAAATAACAACTATGTGCATATACATGGACAAAGCCAAAACAGAGAATCAGTGTGCAAAGTTTAGTCCTGGGCTGCTTGGAGCTGGGAGATTTATTGAATGATACTTCTTTCTCCATGATAAGCAGAGTTGAACTTGTAAACTTCTTCAGAAATTTTGGTAAAACTGAGAACCAGCTGCCTGCACTGAGGGCAAATGCAGAAATTAATTGGTATATTTTCCTTTTCTTTCTCTGACTCATCTTGGTGATGACTCACTCTTACTCTCTGCTATCATTTCTTAGAACTCTACCTGCATAAAAATCTCTTTTCCAGGCACTTAGGAGAGTTTAAATAAGGACATTAGATTGGCTATAGAAACTTATGCTTTGCTTAGATAATTTGGAAATACATGTTTCTATTCATCCCAAAGCTTCCATAGTAATTGAAGTTTTTCCCACTGCGTGATTGACTAATTTTAAAACCTCAGAGTGCTCTTTAAGGGACATCTAATCCTTTCCTCTTGTATTTATCCTCTCACATTCCATAGGGAACCCTGGAATTACATGGCCCTACCTAGAAGTAAGGAGGACGTAGAAACAGCCCCTGCTGTGTAGGCTTTACTTAATGCAACTCTAAATTATAAAAGAAGAACCATGTATTATGGTGAACAGCTAGACATTTCTACTTCAACAATGAAAGTAAAAAATTTGAGAAATAGTGAAAGAATGATGAATTCACTTATCTCCCAATCATTTAGAATCAGCCACTCTGTTATTTCTATCTAAACTTGTTTCAAACAACCAAGTATTGTTATTCATAGATTTAGAATTCCTACAGTAATTATAGGTTTATATCCTGAGTTATTTTTTTTTTGTTTTGTTTTGTTTTTGTTAACCTATTCCTCATTTCATTTATATATTTCTTGAGATGCTTAGAATGTGGAATTAGAGAGGCAAATAGAGAGAAACTGCAATATACTCAGATGTGACTTGCAGTCTCCAGAGAAGATAAACCTTGGCACAAAATAAAACTAGTGTTCTAGTACAAAAACTCATGATGACTCAAGTGAGCGGCTGTATGGCTGCCAAAGACTGTACCCTAACCTCAGTCATATAATTGACTATATTTTGTCTTTTGAAAGTCTACTGAAAATATTTCCTTTGACATTTAATATTACGGAAACAAAAATAAATTCTAATTTAATGAAGTTGCCATTTGTCATTTCTCTGGTTCAAGGTTTGTAATGTAACTCTATATAGAGTAGTAAGGAAAAATGGGAAGCTGCAGTAATATTCCCATATGTATACAGTGGTGTCCCCCTGAAGTCAAATACTCAGGCACACAGGGATTTATGGGAAGTCATGGGATTTATCTTACACGCAGCCAAGGATGAGATAAAGGAAAGCCTGTCTATAATGAGAAATGTTCCAATTCCCAAGGATGAATACACTATTCTGCTTGCAGTAAGAATTCTTTATTTAGACATTAATATTTTTTTCTCATTGGATTGCATATCAAACTCAAGCAGAGCAAACTCAACTCTAGGGGTTTTATGATAGCTATCCTATTTACACTAAAGTTATTATGCAAACAAATATTCAAAATCATACTGTGAGCCCATGTCCCTGAAGACACATTCCACCATTGTTCTACCACAACACATAAAGTACCATGAGAATTCCAAGGTGAAAATTGTGGCATCTGTTAGTGACACAAAGTATGCAAAAATATTATCAGGATTCTTCCTGAGGAAGGCTGCACTTACTTTATAATGCTTCAGAGTACATATAGTTACTTGAACAGATGATTAAGAAATTTCTCTAGAGTTGCATTGACTCTATTAAACCCTGTACTAACCTTGCCAGAATTCTGCATATCCTCTAAAGAGATCCTAGCAACAGGAATTCACATTGAAATTCTATGAGACATGCATGTAACAAAGCATACAACTTATTTACTTATTTTGTTTGTGTGACTGGACTATATGTTTGTATAGTGTGTGCATATGTGCTATAAGTGTTCATATGTATTTGTAGGTGCTCATGTCTGTGGTTGCATCAGAAGACAGAACATATCAAATACCATGTTTTATGATTCTCCATCTTATTACATGAAACACATTGCCTCACTGAACAAGGAGCTAGGTTGGTGACCATCAAGTACAAGCAATCCTCTGTTGGTTGTGTCCATGACAAGGTTTTCACATAATTCTGAGAATCTGAACTCATGTCCTCATGCCTGTACAGTAAGTGTTCTTATATGCTGAGCCATTACTCCAGACCTTGCAAAACATTTTGCACAAACTTTGTGCAATAACAAGAACCCCCAATGTCTTTTCAAGTTTGAGTGCTAAATACATACTGGATGACATTTACAAAATTATTTCAATTCCTGAAATATTGGAGAATGCAACGTTTACTTTGGCAAATTTTGAAGGTTTTGACAAATATTCTTAAAATGTACATAGAAAAATAAAAGTTTCCAAAGACCTAATTCATTTTTTCAAAAGATAAGCAAAGAAGTACAACTGTTCCTATCAGTCATGAAGACAAAATTACAGTAATAAAAAGTGATGCATTTAAACACCAGTGGACACATAGACTAATGGATGGGAGAGGATTTAAAGACTCTTAAAAAGAGGATAAAGATTTAAGAACTTGAAGTATTTCTAAATGGCATATTAGAAGGACATAAAGGTGGAAGTACCAACCAAAGACGAAAGGACATGTAATTTAATAGAGGGTACTGGGAAGTTGGAACATGTCTGTGTGGGAAAATAACACTAAACTCTGGGCCAGGACAATCTATAATATACATATATGTATATTATATGCAGTAAATGATAGCTTTCAAAATCAGGGATTTATAAGCTTGTGTTAGAAAGATTCTTTTTATAAACTTTAAGGTCTTAGAAAAAGTAAACATTATGTCTTTCCATTAGCAATGACATCATAGACAAAGCTAACAGATGAATCACATTTTGTAGGTGCCATTTGCAATGACAAAATATGATTATCCAACATTTCAATTGTAAAGGCATGACATCAGCAAAGCAGCAGAGTAGAGTGTCCCCACATTCATCTCCTGCTACCTTAAACAACAGAGTGAAGAGACAACTAATTTCCAGTGGCCTCCAAGGTACAATAAATCAATAGCAGAAAATGAGTGATTCAGAGTAGCCGACATAACCCAGAGGAAAAGACCAGAAACACTACATGAGGCACATTATTCCTCACTTGAAAACATCTCAAAGTCAGAAGGAGTCTTCTCAGAGGGATGACTTATCAAAGGTAAAAGATAATGAAGAAAATATACGCATGTTTTATTCTCATTCAAATTTATAATGCCTGAAACACTGAGGATGTCGAAAGTGTTTGCCAATGCTGAGCCCATCTGAGATATGTGCTGGAGTTCATACTTGCACTTGTCCAAGATGAACAAGCATCACTTTACCCCCTGTTCTTCATGATCACAGTTGTTACACTGCTCCTTCTTACCAGAAACCAAGGTCTCTTCTTTGATATGCCTTGAACTAAATAAGCTTCTTTCTGGATCATTCCAGGAACCATGCAGTTGCTATCTCCTTCTGCTGTGTTCTGGGAATATACAGTGTATTGATTTATAATTCTGACTTTATATTAACCCATGTTCCCCAGAGTTAATCTGATACAGAGAATTTCCATGCCCAGATCCTAAGATGATATACCCCTCACTTAGGATCTGCATTTGTGGGACCTATAATTTTAGGCCAGCTCTCAGGACCTAATGTTTTGTGACACATCATTTTAACAGAGACTATAATTTCCCCTTCCTTCAGGAATTAAGACATAGTTTCAGCCATTTCTCCTAGGGCTGCACTACAAGAATATGCCCCAGTGTGATAAAAATCGGCTCTGAGATCACTGAATTCATCCTTTTGTCTCACTCAATGGGTCTATCCTTAAGGATTCAGCTGTCATAATCGGATCTCAGAACTCCAATCCCACAGCCAATAGGGAAGTTAGTGTTCTGGTACCTGCTTATACTATAGCTGATGCCTAGATATATTTCCAGATTAAGATTCCTTCAGGTAAGATTATTTCTGGAGCACAACCCATCAGTCCTCTCTGCTGCTACCAATGCCATAGGCACAAACAGTCTTGAATTCTCAGAGAATGACAGGAAGTTTTATGGATATTATAATGTAGTGATTCCTAAAAGAGCCACCATCCCTCATTCAACCAGTGATGTTATTTATATAAATAAGAAAAGATAAGTTTTCTTTGAAGGCAGTATATAATAATCTGCTAGAAATGACATCAGTAACAAATAATTAGAGATCATAGCAAGGCAAGAAGAAACAAGAAAAATGCTACATCAAAGAAACTCAGAATTTAATAAATGGTCCCCAAAGCATACATAAATATATTGTCTGAAAAGGAGTGAAAAGCATCAGCAAGATGCAAATGAATACATAGATAACACAACTAGATTAAGAAAAAGATGGATGATTAAAATAAGAAATACTAAGAAAACAAATCAGGATAAATAAACAAGAAGTTATCCTATACTGGAAGAAGGTAATTATTGAAATTTAAGAATGCAGTAGTCAAGCATAAAGAGTAGACATGATCAAACAGAAAAATGGTAATTATGAAGATGTATATTTTGAAATTCTTCAGTCAAAGATAGCAAAAAGTAATAGGCAAGAAAAAAACGTCCCAAAAGGGGGCTAAAGATTAAGAGAAAGCCCATGTTCCCACAGTTAGGAGTCCTACAAGAACACCACACTATATAAACATAACATATATGCAGAAGACATAACTGAGATCTTTCCAGGCTCCCTGATTGTCAGTTGAGTCTCTGTGAGACCCTATGGACTCTGGTTAGTTGATTCTGTGGGCTGTGTTATTATGGTGTCCTTAATTAGTTGATATCTCTGGAAGGCATGCTCTTTTCTGAAGAGAAATGGAGGAGGAGTACATCCTGGGGAGAGAGGACATAGCGGGAGAGGAATTGGGAGGAAAAGAAGGAGGGAAAACTACTAACAGGATGAAATATATGAAAGAACAATAAATAAATAAATAAACAAAAATACAAGTAGTAGGGGAAGCAAAGCTTATGAAGGTTAAGTGGACAGAATGAAACAAAATAATATTGGCATTATGAAAGCAGGTGAAGAGTGATTAACACATTCAAGCATTGAGTACAGGAAGTATCAAAAAGTTTAAAAAACATATGTATCTGGGGCAAATAAAATTGGAAACACAGCTCATTATTAAAAACTTGTTAGATACAACAAAGCATTTCTAAGAGGGGAACTTTAATAGCAATTACCTAAATTAAGAAGACACAAAGATCAGAAATTAACACCCTAATTTTGTAATTTAAGGTGTTAGAAAAAGAATGGGCTAAACCTAAAGTTAGAAAAATGAAGGAAATAGCATGATAAGGTCATAAACAGTGGAAATAGAAATGAGAAAAGCAATAGAAAGAAGCAACAAAGTTATGATTATGTTTGAAAAATAAACAAAATTGGCAAGCTCTTATGTAGAGTAATAATACAAGAAAAGACTCAAATAAATAAGATCAGAAATGAAAGATGCCTTAGATAAGATCCCACAGAAGTGCAAAGAGACTTCTTGGAGGAATAATGTACCAGAAAATTGGATAACCCTGAAGAAATAGACAAATCAAGAAACAACTCCTGCAAAGACTATACCATGATTAAACATAAAATCGGAACAGTATAGAACAAGACAGAATTGGACTCAGAAAGAATTCCCAGTAGGTGAAAGCCCAGCAACAGTGGACTTTTAAGGATGAATCAATTAAACATTTAAAGAAAAATGAATAACAATACTCCGTTCTACTAAGATAAATGTGCTAGACTTACTCCCAAAAGCAATGGCAGGGAACAAGGGACTTCTCCAAACCATTCTGAGCAGGGTCTTATTTTGATCTTAGAAAAAATATGATGAAGCACTATTTAAGGATCTTCTGTGCAGGAGGTATGGGCTGCAGCATGTTTTGCTGGTATGAAATGGACAGGCAATGTCCTACTACATATTTCTTCAACAAGAAATTCAGGTTATAACCCTGCTTGAAAGATTTCAGAATTGTGATTGGTACAGGAATGTTGGTAGTGTGCAGGTTTAGGAAACCCTTTAAGGCTATTAGCCCTGAGCTAGAACACTCTCCCATTTAAGGTTTAAGGTTCTAAGTAATATATACAGCATCCCAAGTCCCAGAGAGTTCCTATGTGTTTTATCCAGTAAATTAATGTTCTAGTAGGTCACAAAAATCTTCCAAAAGGTTAAAGTGTAAAAATATTCCTAAACTCACTTTATGAAGCCAACATTATCTGGAAACCAAAATTAAGTAAAAATATTTTAAGCAAGAACAGAAAACATGAATCTAAATTCCTGAAAAATATAAAAATTCCTAAAATGTTATTAATGGCACTATATTAGCATTTTAAAGAAGCGTACACCGTGACTATGTAGGATGCACCCCAGGGTTGCATTGCACACTTTCACTCATACAGATCAATTACTCATACACACTTATAGAATGAAAGCCAAATATTGAGAGCAACTCAAAAGACACTCAGGAACTTCAGACCAACAGCTTTGGAGCCTCCATGGACTGGACTAGGGCCTCTGCATGAGAGAAAATGACATGACAGAAAATTCCAACTTAAAGTGTTTAACTACATCCAAGAAGACAGAGAGAATAAATAATCACAGACAAGCAAATTAAAAGGGGGGAAATGCACACATGCCACTACCACCTACATCAACAGCTACAACAAAATAATAGGAATTAATAAACACTGCTCCCTGATTTCTCTCAGTATAAATGGTCTCAATTTGCAAATAAAAAGACACAGACTAACAAAGTCATTGTGAAAACTAGATATATTCTTGTGCTGCATCCAAGAATCACCATAATAGCAAGGATAGATATCACCTCAGGATGAAAGGATAGAAAAAGGTATTCTAAGTAAAAGGACATCAGAGGCAAGCTGATATGGCCATTTTAATAGCTGACAAAATATACTTCAAAGAAAAATAATCAGAAGAGAAAGGAAATAACACTATATACTCATCAAAGGAAAAATCCACCAAGAATATATTGTAATTTTTAGCATCTATGTATCAAATAAAAGGACAGTGAGTTCATAAAAGAAACCCTAACAGCTTAAATAACATATTTATCTTCACACACTGCTAGTGGGGTATTTAAGTACCCCTTTCTAGCCTAAAGACAGTAAATCCAGACAAAACTAATCAAAAGATGTAGGAGTTAACTGACATTATTAGCCAAATAGACTTAACAGACATTTATACAACATTTCACCCAAACACAAAATAATATATCTTATTCTCAGCACCTAATAGAACTCTCTGCAAATCTAACCACATACAAGAAACAAAGCAAGTCTCAAAAGATACAAAAAAAAAAAAATCGAAATAACACAGTACTCTTATCTGAGTACCAGATTAAAACTGGATATCAACACCAACAGAAACAACAGGAATCTTATCAATCCAATGAGGCAGAACAGCTCACTATTGAATGAAAAGTTGATCGATACAGAAATTGAGAAAAAAAATTGAAGACTTCTTATAGAATTGAATGTAAATGAATACAAAACATACCAAAACTTACAAGACACAATGAAGGTGGTTCTCACAGGCAAGTTCATGACACTGACTGCCTACATTTAAAAAAATAATAATTAAAGAGATCTCATAGTATCAATTCAACAGCACAACTGAAATTACTAGAACAAATACAAGAAACAGCCAAAATAAAGAAATGGCAAGAAATAATCAAACTCAGAGCTGAAATCAAACAAAATATAAACAAACAAAAACAAATATAAAAAATCATTGAAACAAAGAGTTGGTTCTTTCCAAAAAATCAGTCAAATTGACACACCTTTCCCCAAATTAATAAAAAGGCAAAGGAAATAACCAAATGAATAAAATCAGAAATGAAAAGGAGAACATAACAACAGACACCAAGGAATTCCAGAAAATCATATTGGCATATTTTAAAAACCTGTACTCCACCAAACTGGAAAAATTAAAAGAAATGGATAATTTTCTACAAAATACATGCAACTTACAAAAGTAAATCCATATCAGATGAGCAATTTAAACAGATCCATGAAGCCTAGTGATATAGAAGCAGTAATTAACATTCTCCCAACCAAAACAAATAAACAAAGAAGCCCAGATTCATACTGTTATAAGAGAATTCTATCAGACTTTCAAAGAAGAGTTAATGCAATTAACTAGTCCACAAAAGAGAAAGAGAAGGGATATTGTCTAAATCTTTTTTACAAGGCCACAGTAACCTTGATAGTCAATCCACATAGAGCCCCAACAAACAAAAAGAACTATAGCCCAATTTCCCTTATGAACACAGATGTAAAAATTTTCAATAATATATGGCAACTGATTATAAGAACAAATCAAAACAATCATCCACCATAAGTAAATAGGCTTTATTGCAGAGATGCAGAAAACAACCTGAAAGAAAAAAAAACACATGATTATCTCATTAGATGGAGAAAAAGCCTTTGAAAAAATCAGTATCCTTTCAAGACAAAAGTCCTGGAGGAATTAGGATTATTAGGTATATCCCTCATCATAATAAAGGTAGTTGACAGCAATTGCATAGCAAATATCCACTTATATGGAGAGAAAACTCAAAGTAATTCCAGTAAAATACAGCACAAATTAGATGAGCTTGTCCACTCTCTCTATACCCATTCATTACAAATATATGTCATACTTGGAATCTTAACTCAAGCAATATGACAACTGAAGGAGATAAAAGAAATACAAAAAGAAAGGAAAAGAAGTTAAAGTATCTTTATTTGCAGATGATATGATAATATACATAGGTGGCTCTATAAATTCCAAAGCCCTATAGATGATCAACAGTTTCAGAAAAGGAGCTGGATACAGAATTAACTTACAGAATAAGTAGTAATTTTATAGAGAAAGAACCACAACTGAGAAAAAAATCAGGAAAATATTACCTTCAACAACAGCCTCAAATAAGAAAATATTGTGGGGGTAAATCCTACCAAGCAAGTGAAGTACTTGTATGATAAAAGCTTTAAGACAATGAAAAAAGAAATAAAAGATACCAGAAGATGGAAAGATACCCCAGGCTCACCGTTAAGTACGTTTAAGATAGTAAAAATGTCTTTCCTTCCAAAAGCAATTTACAAGTGCAATCCAATCCTCAAAAAAATTCCAATACAAGACTTCACGGTTTTTGAAAAGATAATTTTCAGCTTCATATGTAAACAAACACACACAATCACAAACAAGCAAATAACAACAAAACCCTTAGATTAGAAACAATCCTAAAACATGAAAAAACGGCTGGAGATATCACCATCCCTGACTTCAAGTTGCACTAGAGCTATAGTAATTAGAACAGCATCTATTAGCACAAAATAGACATGACGATGAATGGAATTGAACTGAAGACTCACAAATAAATCCACACAGATATGGACACTTGATTTTTTTTTTTTATGAAGAAGCCAAAAAAGACACTGGAAAAAGCCTGTATCTTCAATTTTTTTCTGGTCAAACTGGACAGCTACATGTAGAAGAAATGAAATATAAACATACTTAACACTCTGTACAAAGACATAAATATAAAACCAGATACTCTGATTGAAGAGAAAGCAAAGAATAGCCTTGAATTTATTGGCATAGGAAAACACTTTCTGATTAATACAATGGTTAACATAGGTACTAAGATCAAATATTAATAAATAGGACATCGTGAATTGAAAAAGCTTCTACATAGTAAAGAATACCATAGTTTGGGAAAAGTGGAAGCCTACAGAATGGGATATTATTTACACCAATTCCATATCTGATAGATGGTTAATATCCAAAATATATAAATAATTCAAAAAAACTAGATATCAAGAAAACAAATAACTGAATTTTAAAAAACAGGGTTCAGATGCAAAAAGGGATTACTCAAAGGAGGAAACTTGAATGCCTGTCAAATGCTTAAAGAAATGTTCAATGTCCTTAGCCACCCTTAAAACACAAATCAGTAAGAGACCTGTATGACAAGAACTTTAAGTTCTTGAAAAAAATTGAAGAAGATAACAGAAAATGGAAAAAAAAAAAAACTCCCATGCTCATAGATAGGTAGGATTAGCATAGTAAAAATAGCAATTTTACCAGAATAAGTCTACAGATTCAATGCATTCTCTATCAAAATCCCAACACAATTCTTCACAGACCTTGAACGAGAAAATATTCAACTACATATATATATATATATATATATATATATATATATATATATATATATATAAATCTAGGATAGCTAAAGCCATCCTTTATAATAAAGCAACTTCTGGAGGCATCACCATCCCTGAATTCATGCTCTATTATAGAGCTATAGTAATAAAAACAGCTTGGTATTGGCACAAAATCTGACACGTGGACCAATAGAATCAAATTGAAGATCCTGACATTAATCCACACACCTATGAACACCTGATTTTTGATAAAGAAGCCAAAATTTTACAATGGAAAAAAGAATCTTCCACAAATGGTGCTAGCATAACTGGATGTCAATATGTAGAAGATTGCAAATAGATCCATATCTATCACCATGCACAAAACTCAAGTCCAAGTGGAAAAAATACCTCAACATAAATCCAGCTACACTGAACCTCATAGAAGTAGGAGTAGGAAGTAGCTTTGAACACATTGACACAGGAGGAGACCACTTCCTAAATATAATACCAGTAGCACAGACACTGAGAAAAACCATCAATAAATGAGACCTTCTAAAACTGGAAAGCTTCTGTAAGGCAAAAGACACGGTAAATAAGACAAAATAACAGCCTATGGAATGGGAAAAAAAATCTTCACCAATCTCACATCTGACAGAGGGCTGATCTCCAAAATATATATAGATATCAAAAAACTAGACATCAAAATAGTAAACAATCTATTAAAAATGGTCTACAGATTTAAACAGAGAATTCTCAACAGAAGAATCTCAAATAGTCTAAACACATTTAAGGGATTGCTCAACATCCTTAGTCATCAGGGAGATGCAAATAAAATGACTCTGAGATATCGTCTTACACCTGTCAGATGGTTAAGATCAAAAACACTAATGACAGCTTATGATGGATGGAAAGGTTATTGAGCAAGGCAAACACTCCTCCACTGTTAGTGGGAGTGCAAATATGTACATCCACTTTGGAAATCAGTATGGCAACTTCTCAGAAAAATGGGAATCAATTTACCTCAAGACCCAGTGATACCACTCTTGGCTATATACCCAAAGGACACTCAATCATACCACAAGGACATTTGCTCAACTATGTTCATAGCAACATTATTTGTAATAGCCAGAACCTGGAAATAACCTAGATGCTCCTCAACTGAAGAATGGATAAGGAAATTGTAGTACGTATACACAATGTAGTATTACTCAGCTGTAAAAAACAATGACATCATTAAATTTTCAGGCAAATGGATGGAACTAGAAAATATTATCCGGATTGAGGTAACCCAGACTCATAAAAAGAAACATGGTATGCACTCACTCATAAGTGGATACTAGATGTAAAGCAAAGGATAATGAGACTAAAGCTCCAGAGAATCTAAGAAATAAGGAGGACTCTAAGAAGGACTTGTGGATCACCTTGGGATAGAGAAACAGGTGAGATCTGAGTAAACTGGGGGGAGGGTGTCAGTGGGGTAATAGAGAAGAGGGAACTAGTGATGAAAACTTGAGGGAATGGGACAGTCAAGCTGGGAAAGGGATGAAGTGGAAGAGCAGTGAAAGAGCTATCTTGATAGAGGAAGATTATGGGCATAAGGGAGAAACTGGGTGCTAGGTAACTTCCCAGGAATTCACAAGGACAACCCCAGATTAGACTACTAGTAATAGTGGAGAGGGTTCCTGATGATATTCAGATTGGTGAAAACCCTAACTGTAGTCACAGAGCCTTCATCGAGTAGCTGATGTAAGCAGATGCAGAAATCCAAAGCCACACACCAGGCCGAGCTATGGGAGTCTGATTGAAGAGAGGAAAGAGAGTATATGAGCATAGGGTGTCAAGATCCTGATGTGTAATTCTACATAGACAATTGAACCATGCTCACAGCAACTCATGAACTTTAGACCAACACCTGTGGAACCTGCATGGGACCAGACTAGGCTCTCTGCATGAGAAGGACAGTAGTATAGCTTGGTCTGTTTGAGGGGACACTAGCAGTGTGTTCAAGATCTATACCTGGTACATGAGCTGTCTTTCTAGAGCCCTTTACATATGGTCATATGCCTTGCTGACCCTTGATGCATGGGGGAGAGGCTTGGTCCTTCCTCAACTGAATGTACCATGCTTTGCTGATGCCCCGTGGGAGGCTTTAACCTTTTGCATTGTGGGGGAGGGGAGAGGATGGGGATGGGGAACAGGAAGAGGCATGAGAGGGAGATCTGTGGTTGGTGTGTAAAATGAATAAAATAATTTTAAATAAAATAAAAAAGCAAAGGAACACTAATCAAAACTACTTTGTAATTTCATCATATAACCATCAGGCTATCTACGGTCAGTAAAATAAGTCACAGCTCATACAGTTGTAGATATCAAGTGAGGGAAAAATTCATTCATTGCAGGTCAGAGTGCTAACTTGTACAGGTACTGTGGGATGTCCTGTATGCTGTAAATATATGTTGCTATCATTGACTGATAAATAAAACGCTGATTGGCCAGTAGCCAGGCAGGAAGTATAGTGTAAGTGGGACAAGGAGGAGGAGAATTCTGGGAGGTGGAAGGCTGAGGCAGGGAGACATTGCCAGCCGCCACAAGGCGAAGCATGATGTAAGATACCAGTAAGCCATGAGCCACATGGCAAGGTATAGATTAATAGAAATGGGTTAATTTAAGATATAAGAACAGATAGCAAGAAGCCTGTCATGGCCATACAGTTTGTAAGTAATATAAGCCTCTGTGTATTTACTTGGGGGATGTGAGTGAGAGAGATTTGTCCTGACCGTGGGCCAAGCAGGACCAGGAAAACTTCACCTACATACAGGTAATATGAAAATCAGTGGGGTGATTATTTAGGAATATGGGAACTGAGCTACCTCAAGATCCAGCTATATTACTTTTGAGCATATACCCAAAAGATGCTTTATCCTACCACAGAGATGCTTACCTAACTATGTTCATTGCTACATAATAGCCAGAAATTGGAAACAATCTAAATGCCCCTTAACAGAAGAATGGATAAAGAAAATGTCTTTGAAGATTACTTGTCTTACAATGTCATGTCCTTATTTTTGTATTTTTCTTCTTTATTTTTACACTGCATGTCCTTTCCTTATACATTATGGCTTCCAACTATTTTAATGAGATTCCTGAACATGCAAGTGAGTGGGTCTCTTTACCTTTTCCCTTCTCTTGGGCTCTTTTCCTTCTGTTTATTTTCTTCTATTCTGTTTTGTTTGTTTTTGTTATATTATATTATATTATGTTATGTTATGTTGTTATATTATATTATATTACATTACATTATATTATATTAAACTATACTATATTATATTATACCAAATTATATCAATCATATTGTGTTGTATAGTATTATATTGTATTATTGTCCTTTAGAATATTGTCTTGTTTATTTTCAAATGAGATATGATGAAGGATGGATCTGAAGTAGAGGGGAGGTAGTGAGGAACTGGGAATAGTTCAGAAACTAAACGGAACCAAAGTGAAAACAAATAATTGGAGATACATCTATTTTCTGGAGTAAACATTTTCTGCTCCACAAAGAAATAACAAAATGGAAAAACAAACTATGGAGTGTGAGTAAATATCAGTAAACCTTGTAACCAACAAAGTCCAATATTGAAAATACTTAAGGATATTATGCAACTCAATAGCATCAAAGAGACACACTTATATTGTTTAAATGACATGACAGGAAAACATGCGAATTTATTTATTTATTTACTGTATTTCCTGTTTTTGAGACTTTCCTATATGAGTACAGAATTGATAGCATCCCCCTCTACCTTCTTCAGTCCAATTCTTCTTGTGTCCTACCCTTTCCTTCTCAAATTTAAGACGTATTGTTCTTTATAGTTGTCTTTGGTGGTGTTGGTGTTGGTGTTGGTGTTGGTGTTGGTGTTGGTGTGTGTGTGCGTATGAGAGAGAGAAAGAGAGAGAGAGAGAAACAGAGACAGACATTCAGAGAGAAAGAGAGACAGACAGACAGAGAGACAGAGACAGAGACAGAGAGAGACAGAGATGAGAGTCAGTACAGGAGTAACCTAGAGATAGACATTAGATGCCTGTGGAACTGGAGATACAGAGGTTTGTGAGCCACCGTGTGGGTACTTGGAACTGTATATAGGGCCTCTGGAAGAGTAACAAATGCTCTAAACTGCTAAACCATCTCTCCAGAAATATTTCTGAAAGTAGACATAGAAATTATCAGCAGCACTAGACAAATGTGTAATATCACTGCACATCAAGAAGCATACCCCAAAGCTAGAAGAGGTGTTAGAAATCACATGAAAATGATGGATTTAAAATGTAATAAGAGAATTCCAATATTCCCCCATCTTTATCCAGGATAAGTTTTCTGTTTTTGATATGTGCTTTGTGTGAAATTCATAAAAGTCCTCAATCTTTCACTAATTATAGTGTTTTATCTCTTCCCTCTCAGTATAAATATGGGTATTGTGTTCTTATTAGATTTTTTATAGAGAATATATAATTTTCACTTTTTTCCTATCAACTCTGATAAGGTTTTTATTTAATATAATTGAAATATTCTTATGAAAGCTGAATTCTCATGTACTTGGATTGATTTATGAAACATAGGTAGCAATTTTATTTATTGTTTACTCTGTACCTCTACCTTTTTGTTTGTTTATTTGTTGTTGCTTTGTTTTGTTTTGTTCCTTTGTAGATTTTATACATGATTTAGTCTTTCATATGCCTAGAGACTTGAAAGTCCAAGTGCAAGCTTCTGGGTTGTGGTGTTTGGTTAAAAATCCAGCCTCTGCTTTCAAGATGGTACTGGGATCATTTTGTTTCTGAAAGAGAATGATATGGTTCCTAACACAGTGGAGTAGAAGGCATTTAGTCCCACAGACACTATTCATGATGGTGCTGCTTGTTTGCATAGATGGAACCTGGAGAACTAATGCCTCTCCAAAAGCCAAACTTCTCACTACTTTTACCCTGAAAATCAAATGTTCAACCTGTGAATTTTGAGGGTCACATTCATACCACACCAAGTCCTTTCTGCTATTATGTGGTTTGATTTTCTATTATACTTCCCAGCAGGATAATTTTTTTCAAATTCCTTGTTCTGGTCATTGCTGAAATGCCATATCTGAATTTTATTCTACTGTTGGCTTTTCTCTTTATATGTATTTCATTGATTTTAAAAATGTTGTAGCTTTTTGTTGAAAGTCAGACATAATAAGTTGGGTAATAGAGACTGACATAAATCTTAGTTAATATGAGTTTTAATGCTAATCTTACTGAGTTGGATTGGGTTTAATGCTTGCTATCTGTGATACATATTTTATCTTCCTTTACTATGCTTTCATTTGGGGATCCCTCATGTGAACTCTGGGCTTCTCCCAAGACTCTCATTTAGAAATAGTCTGTGTCTTGCTTCTAGTTCACAACATGACTACATGGAAGCCCTGTTGATACAATGGGAAACATTTATGTTAGGATGAAATCAACTTTAGTAAGTCTTTATTTCTGGACCATATATTTCAGATACTTTGTATAGCTTACTCCCACCCTTGTCTACAATTTTTGGAAGGTTTACACATGCTGAGATAGATAAATAGTGCTCTCTTAGTTGAAAGGGGTCTGAGAAAGACTCTCCCTTGGGAGAGTGAATCTGCACGTTGGGAACCATCTCACTCTCCTCTTCCACTCCTGCCTTTGCTCTCTATGAGGATCTAACCGGGTTTCCTGAATGGAACAAAGATAAATCCAGTAAAACTGTGACCCAAGAGGTGTATCACTAGAGTGTTAATCAGTTTTGAGCCTCTAAAAATTAATGACATTTAAGTAGTTATTACTATAGGTTTATAATTCCTCTAGCATTTACCCCAATGTAAAACACGTTTTATATTTGCCTGTGTTTCCATATTAAGAGAATTGTTTAGAATAAAGAGATGGCTGGGTGAGAGTTTGCTGTGAAAATGCAAGCACTAGGATCCTAAGTATCTGCTTAAAGCTAATCTGTTATTTATAATCCCAGCAGACTTAACAAAACACAAAATGGACATAAGGAACCTTTGGAAAATTGTGGGCCTGTTGTCTTGATGTGACAAACAGGAGATCCTGTCGCAAAGAAGTGGGAAGATGAGGATCAACACCCAAGGTTGTCCTTGGACCTCTATATCTGCTGGCATTCACACAAATGAAAATATACATACATATACATTGGGCACATGCACAAACACACATAAGATTTTGATTTAAGAAATAGTCAATCTCCCCAGTAACCTCAGCTCTCTGAAGACAAAACTGTTGTTTTAATTGCTCACCCTCATTGTGCTCTAAGGCTAGCTATCATAAAATCATGTTTCTTTAATGTCAGAACCTAAATATGTAACTTCAAATTTACCATCTGTAAAATATGTAACAAGCACAGGGTATGGATACCATGAATCAATGTAATATAATACATGATGATTAGAGGAAGGAAAAGGCATCAAGGGAAAAATAAAGAAAAACATTTTTGTGAAATGAAAGAAGTTGATTTGGACTGATGACTATAGTATGCTATGAGCCAATGCAAGGGTTTAATTCAATATTTGCACTTAATGATCCACATATGCATACATAAAATTTGTCATTTGGAATATAATGAACAAACATACATTTTAAAAAAGTATAAATCACAATGTTTTTAAATTGACATACTGGTCTCTGATTCTACTCTTTATATCTGACCTCTCTCTCTCTCTGTCTCTCTCTGTCTCTCTCTGTCTCTCTCTGTGTCTCTCTGTCTCTCTCTCTGTCTCTCTCTGTGTCTCTCTGTGTCTCTCTCTGTCTCTCTCTGTGTCTCTCTCTCTGTGTCTCTCTCTCTGTGTCTCTCTCTGTGTCTCTCTCTGTCTCTCTCTGTCTCTCTCTGTCTCTCTCTGTCTCTCTGTGTCTCTCTCTCTGTGTCTCTCTCTGTGTCTCTCTGTCTCTCTCTCTGTCTCTCTCTCTGTCTCTCTCTGTGTCTCTCTCTCTCTGTCTCTCTCTCTCTCTGTCTCTCTCTCTCTCTGTCTCTCTCTCTCTCTCTGTCTCTCTCTGTCTCTCTCTGTGTCTCTCTCTGTGTCTCTCTCTCTCTGTCTCTCTCTGTCTCTCTCTCTCTCTCTCTCTGTGTGTGTGTGTGTGTGTGTGTGTGTGTGTGTTTCCTTTTCGTGTTTCATAATTTTCCACCCCCTCTTGAGCTCCAAAATTCTGACTCTGTGTAGTTATCACAGAACTTTGTGTAACTCTTTATAATTTTTCCTCTCACCACTTCCAACAGCAGTCCAGGTTTGATTTCCTGTGCAAGCTCCACCAATTGGGTACTTAACAAGAACAACTGGTAGACCACCTAGGGAGAAAACCAATGGTGCCTTGCCTGGAAAAGGGGCAATAATAGTGGAAGAAGGAAGAATTGTAGGCATCAAAGCCTTAGACAAAGATCACTAAGAGGAATAAAAGTAGGACAGAAACTTACCAGAGATTCTACTATCTTTTTGTTCCTATTGACAAGGTAGCAGATGTATGAGGGCATCAGTTTTCATATGACAAACAACTAGTCTAAGTAAAAGATAATCTAACACATACTATCCCAGGCAATAGTTATGGTTCTTAAATTCACATGTCTTCTCACACTGAGAATGACCATGAATCCCAGAGGTGAGTTGAAAGCAGGACAAACTTACCACATTAATGTAGGCACTGAAAAAGAATAGTGTGAGAAGCAGGATGCTGGGCAAAAGCAGTATTAGTCTGAGAATTGGCAGACTTGTCTTTGATTCCTGAAACCTCAGCTAACCTTGGAATAACCTTGAACAAGTACTGAAATATCTCTTGGCCTTTGTTTCTTCCTGTTGGATCTGAATAGATATGCTTTAGACACACAAGTTGAATAAAAGTGAAAAGAAGTTGGCTGAACAATTATTATTTTACTGAAAACTCAGTATTGATCTGTGACATAATGTAACTCTGATGAAAATAAGGTGATGTTAGACTGTCTAAGGAGGGAGGTATCTGTTCTCTTTTTTTTTCTGAGATGGTTAGGTTGTCTGAGATAAAACACTGATTCTGAATCATACTTTTGGAGGGCATATACAGGGCAGAGTAATTGGCACATAAAAAGAAAACTCAGAATTAAGGACATATACAATCAGGAATAAAGGAAATATTAGAGTTATTTTGCTGCCACAATGTTGAAATACTGTCAGTTGGCTAGACATAACTGTTATAATAATAAGATCACAGTATCTATGCCTACATTCACAAGAACTGCCACAAGATCAGGAGAGGCAAAATCCTCCTATTATAGAGAAAGGGACTTACAAAGACTCTCCTCTAAATGAGAAGCCAGTGACCACACATTTGATACCTTCTGGATGAGGGGGAATCAGTCTTTTTGGGGAATGTGGGCCAGCATTTTGCCCATATTCCAGTGTATGATCCCAGACCTATGAATACCTAGTTAGTACTACTTTGATTTGTGATGTTATTTTTTTAAAGACTGATTCATTGCAGTATTTCTGATATTTTGGTTCTTCCAATGTTTCTGACCCCTCTTCTGATATGTTCTCTGAGACATAGATGCTAGCTGTGAGGTTGATGTTGTTTGGCTCCCCACTATCTGTTGATCTTTGCAGTATGTTCATGTGTAGCTTGATATGAAGGTACACATTTGCTGAAAAAGTGGATTCCTTGATATCGAGTAGTGACCATACTTATCTGTGAGCAGAAGGATAGAATTTAGAATGATGTAAGGAATTATGCTGGTCAAGCAAGTGGTAGTAGATTATTTTGTAAGTACTATGACCTCATTAACCCATGATATTTGGATCAGAGTCTGGTAACAGGTATGATTTTCCTCATATTGATGTGCCTTTTAGTCCAGTTAGAAAGCTGGTGGTTCCCATAAACATGTGAGTGCCAATTATTGACTTTAATGAATCTATTGGCATGGTTGTCTTTTTTGTTGTTCAGATGTGTTGGAGCTGGCATTGGCTACTAATTTCTTCCCTCTTTTGGTAACTTGCATACATATTATTTTCAGATATGATAGAAGCAATAGGCTTTCAGGTCATATCCAGCTTGAAACATCAATATCTTCAGTGTTGGGTGTCTTCAGGGATAGGGACCTACTCTCAACACCTAAGAGGCAACAAAAGAGCTACATCAAGAGTAGATACTATTCTAACCAACCACTCAAAGGAATTTTCTTGTGCTTGGTCCTGTGCTATGGGATGGTCTTTCTGTATGCTGTGAATATGTGTTGCTACAATTGTTTAATAAAGAACTTGTTTTGGGCTATGGTAAAATGGGTATAGACAGAAAGGAAATCCAAGAGAGATACAAGGAGATGAAAGGTGGAGTTGAGAGACTCCAGCCAGCTGCCAAACAAACAAGACATGTTAAAATGAGGTAATAAGCCATGAACCACATGGCAAAGCATAAACAGAAATATGGGTAGATTTAAGTGTAAGAGTTAGCTAGTAACAAGCCTGAGCTACCAGCCAAACATTTATAATTTATATTATGCCTCTGAGTTAATTATTTGGGAAGTGACTGGAAACAAGTGGTTGGGAGAGAAATGTCAGACTACAGTCTTGGATTTTTAGTACTCTAGGGTTCATGTGGGAAATATTTCCAGGCCAAATGTCTTATCTTCCTATTATATTGACATAGTATACACATGAATTATATATAATTTAAGTTAAATATAGTATGGTTTATTGAGGCTTTATCACAAAACCTTATTGTTCTTTGTCTCTCACCCCTCCTTTTACATCTGTATTAACCTCCTTCTCCTCTCTTCAGTTGGAACTCTCTCCTGGTTATTCTCTTTAACACTTTATTTCATATGTATCCTTTCTCATTCTTCTCAATCCCACCCCTGTCTTCCACATATGGTACCTTCATACTTTCATTTTTCTGGGCATGACTAGAGGGAAGAATGTGAAAGGGCAAAGTATTATCATTCTATTAAAAGTAAAAATAAATTTAAAAATATTTATTATAACTTTGTTTATAAGAAGCAATGGCTATTATAAATTGAATAGAACATATTTAATGAAATTCATCACCATTTTAACAGCAGTGTCTCCTCATCCATAAATGCTAGAAATAAGGCAATCTTTGAGATTGTTCAGTGTTCTCAGGACGTCCACATGCATCTGGCAACATACTGTGTGTGAAAGACAAAGAGGCAGAACTCCCAGTGGAGTCCTTGCCTGGGAGGAGATGGAAATGGGAGGTGGTCTGGGGCAGTAGGAGGAGGAAGGACAAGGGAATCCATGGCTGATACATAAAATTAAAAAAAAAGAAAAGAAAAGGATGAGCAAATGCTTAAAAAAAAAGAAAGAAAGAAAATAGGCAGAACTCACCTGGCAAGGCTAAGAGGTTCCAAGGATAGAACTCAGAAACTTATATATGCAAGGTTTGCCATCTACCACTGAGCTATACCCCATGTGTTGCTTAAGAGCCTTGGAACAAATGAATGTATATGACAATTGGATGGGCTGCCTCACTAGATGTGGAATTTTTCATGTCTACTGGAGACATTAGAATAAGACGAAATTATGTATTTACATGGGAAGTCTTTATGTTCATTCATGAACAATACATGATTGTCCAGAATCAGTATACTTTCTATCAATAAACATTCAATGCTCTTTGATAATAAGTTTCACAGGTATATTTCCATGGTGTAATGATTAGGACTCTGAAAAAGACTGTCGTCTGTTGGCTTTAACAATTGTACTCCTAAGACTCCCCAGGACACATGACAGCTTTGATGATGGTTAAATGAAGTTGTTCTACATATTCCTCCCTTTCTGAGTAATTTACACATTTTAATCATCATAACAAGGTCCTAAAAAGCATATTTTGAAATGATTAGACATCAGGATCTGGGACAGTTGAAGATTAGTTTCTCTAAGTTCAAAAGACTAGAAAGCAGTGTAAGAGGATTTGGAATGCAGGATTACCTAATTCTGAATTATTCCTTGCCGTTCTATGGTTCCATTATATTTGCATTGCCCAAATTTCTCACTTCCATGAGAAATTTTAAGCATATATTGAAATAATTCACAGGGAATAGGTATCATGTAGGAACCCTTGACTTTTATCCCCAACAAAACACACACACACACACACACACACACACACACACACACACACACACACAGACCCCACATACTAATAATCATAGCAGCCTCTTATGAATTAGCTTGAATCCTATTTTATAAATACCAAACTGAGACATGAAGTGAATCATTGTGCTTCAGTTGGTTATTCATATAGGAGCTGGTAGAACTAAACAAATCTTAGCAAGTGTAGGTATTGATAACTTCAAAAATTTTGGAAAATCTGAACTCAAATATAATTTTTAACCCTTAATCAGTTCTCTTTTTATTTTTTACACTCACATGATGGTTGATTATTGAATGTCAGTTAGCTTTTGTGACTCTATTTGTAATGGTGTGATGGTTGATACTGATTGTGAACTTAACAGGGTCTTGACTCACAAAGGAGACTTTTCTTTGCTCATGTCTATGAGGAGTTCTATAGATTATATTAATTGAGTTGGATGGGCCCAATTTAAAATTCAAATATCATTCATGTTCTAGGGTCCCAGATTGAATGAAAGGGAGTAAAAAAGAAGAGATCAAGCTGAAAAGAAGCTCATAGCTCTGTTTCCTGACTGCAGATGCAATGTAATCAGCTGCTTTCTTTTCCTCCCACCATTACAGCCTTCCTATAATAGACTGTATCTCTGGAACTGCAAGCCAAAATAAACCCATTCTTAACTTGCTTTCATTGGGTATTTTGTTGGGGAAATAAGACAAATCACCAACGCAAATCTCTAGTCTTTCAAATCTAAACTTTCCATCCGTTCAAAATCTTTGGACAAAATTAATAAGTATTGGGCATATGCATTGTAAGTATTATTAATTATAAAGGAGTATTAGAGTAATGTATTTAGTAGATTGGATGATGTCCTAAAGAAAATAAAGCTGAAGTTCAGATATCTCTCTTTTTTCTTGAAAATAGATTCTTCTCTCATATACCCTAATCACAGTTTCTCATCTCTCTACTCCTTCCAGACCCCCTCCCACACATCTCATTTCCTCTGGATCCACTCCCTCTACATCTCTCTTTATAATAAAGCAGGTCTTCAAGAGTCAACAACCAAACACACACACAAAAAAAATACAACAAGATCAGGCATAAGCTTTCACACTGATACAGAACAAGACAACCTAATAAGAGGAAAAGAGTCCAAAAAGCAGACAAAAGACTCAAAGACACACCCACCCCCACAGTTAGACATCACACAAATCATTAAGCTAATAGTCACAACATGTATAAAAAAGATGCTGAATTGGACCACTGCAGACCCTGTTCTTGCCTCTTCAGGATTTGTAAACCCATATGTGCCCTGCATAGTTGACATAATAGGCCACGATGTCTATCCACTCTGACTCCTCCAAATTTCCCACACCATCTTCCTTAGGATTACCAGAATTCTGATGGGAATTATGAGATGGAGACCTCCAGTTTAAACTCTCTCTGCCCATAATGTCTGGCTGTGAGTCTCTGCCCATTTGCTGACAGAAGAAGTCTCTCTGGTGGCAAGGCTCTGATTTAGGAGTATAGCAGAACTTCTTCAGGAATCACTTAATTGATTATTTATAGAACACTAATGCTTGGTCCTTCCCTAAGTCTCAGGGCTACTAGTCTTTGGTCCTTGGCCACCTAAGCAATGTCAGCTATATGCTCCCACTCATGGAGTAGGCCTCAAGTAAAATCAGACATTGTTTTACCACTCCCTTAAGTTCTGTGCTACCATTACCCCAGCAAACCAAGCCTATCTTTAGGCAAGACAGATTCTAAGTAAATATTTTGTGGCAGGGTTGGTATACATGTCTTTCTTTCAGTGGGATGCTGAGTCCCTTTCTGCACCAAAGAGGCTATATTGTAAGAGTGAAGGCTCCATGTAGGCACTAGCTTGCTTTTTCCAAGTTCAATGAGCTTTGTGGTATTGTCCTTGGCAATGGGGCCCTTCTGTCAGGTTTTGAAGAGCAATCCTCTGTCCTAGCATCAACCTGAATTGTTTGCAGATATCTACAGGACTCCCTTGGCCAGCAACTTGGCCAGAGACAGCCAGTTCATATTCTGCATCCCCCATTTATAGGAGTATTCACTAAGATCACCCTCATAGATTCCAGGAAGTTTTTTCAGACATCTTTTCTTAACAATAGGGAGGTAAATTGGTTTTCAAGGATGACTTTTTTTCTGCTGAGTTCAGATTCAGCACTTGAACTCAAGGGAAAAAAGAAGAATTGACTTCCAAAGTACATCTTGAAAGAAGAGCAATCTTTTTCTTTGAATTTTAAAAATAGCAGTGAATAATCCTTACATGTATCAGGAAGACAGGATCAACCATTCAAACTCCCATGATCTCCTTCATTCTTCTGCCTATAATTGAGGAGTTTCTCAGAAAGCAGAGCAGAGTACAAGCAAAGCACACTATTCTAAGGCATCTGGATTTGGAGGAGGGTCAACTGGCTCTTCATAAGCAGAATGCTGGGAGACACTGTTTTCCCCACAAGAATGCTCTGAAGAAAAGTAAGGGTCAGAAAACTCAAGTCACTTTCATACTTCTACTTGAATGTTTTCCTGAAGGTCACCTTGCAACTTCTGGCATTCCTCAAATATTTGTGTATGATACTTGTGATAATTTGATTCAAAGAATTCTTAAAATTAAAAACAAGAGTTTGGGATTTAGCTCAGTGGTAGAGCGCTTGCCTAGCAAGCGCAAGGACCAGGGGTCGATCCTCAGCTCAAAAAAAAAAAAAAAAAAAATAAAAATTAAAAACAGGATCCCAAAGAATTTGCCTTCTTTTCCCAGACATTGTATTATAAACATGTATTCATATCATAGGCTATTCAGGGCCACATTCATTCAAGCTTCATGTTTTGTGTTACTATTCTTTTTGACTGAAATGATTTCCCATCAGTGTGCTGAGTAGTTTTCCAGTATTTCCACAAGCTTGAATGAGATGTTGTACCTAACATGGGAAAATCACTTGTTACATAGCTTTATTTAAGCAGGAAAGACCGTTCTGTTGGTATGAGTTCTATGTTCATGATTGCAAAATATATGTTAAATGAACTGTTTTTTGCCGAATCATATCTGCAAAATGGTTATATAGTGATTAGTTTAGCATGGTGCCTAGCTAGGAACTTGCAGGAACCAAACCTAACCATGCATTTTGGTTATGAGCCTAGCCTTTAACGGCTGAACCATCTCTCCAGCCCTAACCATGCATTTTGTGATGGTGCAATATGTAGACTAGTTTGAGTTTGAGGAAGTACATGAGATAACTCCCACAAATGGAGAACAACCAGATATCTACTTTAAAGAAGTTATTTGAAACTAAGTTAATTTAAATAAGAAAGCTGAGTTTGAGAATCATGTTTGTTCTTATGGCCAATATTTGAAATCAGTAAAAGTGAGAGTGGGGGGTTATTTTTCTAACAAAAATTTTCTGGATCACTGAAATGGTTAATATTTTCAATTTGTCATAATCTAAAATCTCCTATGAAGCACAACTTCAGTCCTGTCTGTCAGGCAGTTTCTAAATTAGATGATTTGAAATTAGAAGACTTACCCTAACTGTGCATGGCATGGGGCCAAGGAGTGGGTAAAAATGAGAAAGAGAGATGAGAATCAGCCACTGTCTCCTTCTACTTTCTGATGGAAGACACAATGTGAGCTTCTGCTCTGTGTCCCTGCCCTGATGAGTTTCCCACCATAGTGGTCTGTGCCCCTGACCTGGGAGCTGAAATAAACTCTTCATTTCTTAAATTCCTTTCATTTGGTATTTTTTGCCACTGCATAAAGAAAGCCACACCTTTTCTAAATATTGAATCAGTTATGGAAACTTATTGCTTTATCTCTCAAAAAAACTGCACTTTCCCCCCTATGGAGAAGGTGCTTTGGAGGAAACCAGGGGACAAGCACTTTAAAGTCCATAAAGATGCTCACATTCTGAAAGAGGAATCGCTGAATCATTGCCATTGCTCCTGATGACAAATAGTGAGGATCACAACCTATTCTGATTTCCTCTGCTACTGTAATTCCATCTGTCAGAGAGAGAAAAAAAAATCCATTTAATATGCACCCCCACCCCATTACCCACTAATAATGAAAAAATAATGACCTTTCTTCCCATGTTGGTGAATATTTTCCCTGTCAACTCTGATATTCTCATAATATGTACGGACAGATTATTTATGACCAGGGAAATTAAATATTATTTCATTTCTCCTAATACAATCTGTAACATCTCCCTGCTTCCAATTCCTTCTCATTAAGGTTATTGTCTTTTCTGCTCCAATTGGCTGTGTACTGTTGGGTTGTGAGAACACTAGCAGAATGTGTGCTCGCTTGCAGGGTAATGGAAGTGGGATAAATGGTGTCATTTGCCATGCTGCCTTCCTGTCTCATCTAAATGAAGACATTTGGCCCCCAAGAGTCAAAACCCATTTTGATGAGTCTAGACACATTTTGAAGCAATGGAAAAGGACAGCTACATTATAATCGACTTCCCGGACTGGGTTTTCTCCTTTCTCCCTCAGAGTCACAGGATCTCAGTATTGGAAAAAAGGTTCAAGATTATGTGTTTCAAGTCCTTCATTGTGCTTAAAGGGAAACTGGGGATAGAAGAGAGGGGGGTTTCCTTTTTTTTTTTTCCTTTTTTTACATTTCATTTTATTTAAATAACATTTTTTTTTCATTTATTTTACACTGAGACCACAGTTTCTCCTTCCTCCTCTCCTCCCGGTTCCTTCTCCTCCACTCTCCTGCTTCCCCTCTACACCCTCCCTTTCCACTCCTCATCATTCTCCATTTGGAAAGGGGCAGACTTCCCATGGGCTTGAGCAAAGCATGGCCCGTTCACTGAAATCAGAAGAAACATCGTCGTCTTACATTGTTTAGAAAGTGCATTACTTTTCGATATTGGCAATAGTAGGTTCTCTTCTGGACTTTATGACTCCTCTAGCCATGATTACTTGTATAGGTTTACAGTATCAGGCCTGGATTTCCTCCTGTTTCATGGGCCTTAATTTTGCTTGGAAACCTGACAGTTAACACCAAGATCAAAGTGCCAGTATTATACTACTGTAAACATCTTGCTTGGTCAGTCATTGTTGCTGTTCATAGGCTTCATTCAGGTGGTCAATGGTTGCTGAGAGAGGGAGAATCATAATCACCCAGAAATGAACTGTGGCATATGTTGTCCACTCTCAAGTTGTCTTCCTTGGACATGTTCACATAGGAGCAAAGCTGAGCAGACTCACTCAGTTGCATATATATCTATGTGCATATATGTAGACATATATGTGCATACATTCACAAACATGCAAATACATGTACAATAATCATTTTTAAAGAAATAGTGAACTTGGGTTATGGGAGAAACTAAAATTGGGGAGGTATAGGTGGAGTGATATAGGTGCAATGCTTGTATATGAAGTTGATAAAAACAGAAAAATAATGAATAAGAAAGCATAGTAACATAAAATGTTTAAAATTAATCAATGCATAAAATTAGCTTAAATAGTTGGGGAACTCCCGGAAGTGACTTGGAATTTCTTTCTTAGGAAATTCCTTCCAACTTTGTCACTTACCTGGAAACAGTAAGAAACACAAAAACAAAAATTTAAATAACAAAAAACATCTAGCCATTTCATAAGCCAACAGGATAGTGTATGAAATGATCAAATTACATTATATATATGCATAAAAATCTCACAATGAAACAATTATTGTATGTAACTAATACGTGTTAAGAAAAACATTAAAAATTGGAATTACTTCTCTCTTTCTTGATAGCCAAGCATATTAATACTTATCACTTGTTGTTGTTTTGAGACAAGGGTTTGCCATATAGCTTAGACTGCCCCAGAACACACATCAACTCCAGCCTCTGACTCCTGAGAGCTGGGAGTACACACTTGTGTTACAATACTCATCTCTATTTTCTCTATTTTTCTTTTCCTTTTTTAAAGTCAGTGGGCACTTTTTGTTTGTTGATATCCCTCATAAATGTATTCTCTTAATACACCATACACTCACAAATATTAAAACTTTTTTCCCCAAATATTAAATGCAACTGGCAGAGCTTTGGATTGGTAGATCACATGGAGATTATTGAAAATGTTGATGTCCCAATAAAAAATTAAATTCTACTAAGTCCTCTCCTTTTTTTTATTAGATTACTTTAGCTATTTTTGTAAGATTGTCTTATTTTAAATGATTAAAGCAAGAGCTTTGCCTGTATACTAAGGCAAAATTCTGCAGCAGCATTAAGTACTAATCCTTGTCTATAGTAGAGTTCCATCCTTCAGTAAGGATGACAGTTATTTGGTACCTTAAAAAATTATTCTGCCTGGATGGATGAGACATTCTTAGGAGACAGTAGTACAGCTCGAAACTGTCAATCATAATCCTTTTTTTACCTGTGGTCCAAATTATCTTCCTCTTCTTCCATGGACCACACATTATGAAGCTAATTTATGTGGCAGATTAGTCAGATAATGTTATGTACACTCTACTTCTTGTTGAAAAACCTGAGATATCCATCAATCATTATGCTTCTTTTTCAAGATGTAAGCATAAAAGGTGTTACCCAGACATGCCTTTTTTCTTTAGGTGTTATCCATCTAGTACTTCAGTGGAAGCAAACTGAGGACCATATGAAGTATATCTAGCTTCCATAGCTATAACATGGCAGGAGAGAATAAACTACTTTCTACTCTGAAGATTGGATGAGCAACCTGTCATCAATATGGTAATAATAGCAGTGGAAATTCTATTTTTAACTGGTATCTATTGAATGTTTACTACAGTCCAGATATTGTTTTGAATTCTTTGCACAGATCAAGTAATTAAACTTCAAAATAAGTCCATAAGGGAGAAGTTTTAGGTCATCCTTCTTTAACAGTAAAGCAATTATGTCATCAGGACACCAAGTCAGTATCAATACATCAAGGTGTGTGTTCAGCATCACATTTTATCATCAAGTAGTATAGGTGAGATAAAAACAAAATAATCTCTCTGCAATCCCAATACTCCATTATTACATCTGCTTACAATAAATACACATGAAAGCAAATAATAGTAGATTTAGTATATATATATATATATATATGTGTGTGTGTGTGTGTGTGTGTGTACACACATATATGTATACACACACATATCTTTTATCCATCACTTGGTTTCACATTAAAATCTATAAAGATGTTAATTCTTCTGAAATCTAAATTTCGTGTCATATAAGATTATATATTCAATTGTCATATGTTTTAGATTTATGACTAGAGAAAAAATATTTCTTTCAATTTATTTAAAGTATGATTTTCAAATAAAATCACTGAATATCAGTACATGTTTTAAGCTATAGACAGAGAGATTTATAGTCTTTACCATTATAATTTAAAATGTTGTACATGGTAGATATGCCACCACACTGTTCCTCTGCTTCACATTGCTTTATCATCCTGCTAGTGATGCTCCTTGTGTATTGACTGTAATGGGTAATGTATTCCATGCACAGACAGGTAATTCTTTAATTACCTCTTGCATTATGCATGTCATAAGTAGCCAAATATTTTTTTATGAATTTTAACAGAATGACAGCTGCCTCACACCTCAACTAGGTCAGGAAATGTATCACATTTGTTGTTGTTGTCATTGTTCTTCTTCAGAAACATTCCTGAAAACTCAGCCCCTGGAATCTACCTCTGGGTCATCCATGGATAATTGTTGAAAGCAGCAGAAAGAGAGTGGATAGTTTGATGAAGTAAATTATTAGAAGTATATATATATATAATACAAAATCAATATAAAACTAACCTACCATGTTTTGAAAACATGGAGGGAACAAATGGAGGTAGGCTAAGAAGTGTTTTTGTCAACTATACATACCTAAAATTGATCTCAGCCAACAAGGGAGGAACTCTGGGTATCTCCATTTAGCACAGAGTCTTCAGCATCACAGGAATCTTGATGGATGTATTCTTTACCTTTATGTATCCTTTTATGTCTACATCAGTTTTTCAGCAGCCACTGTTGTCATAGGAAGAACCATACTTATTGACTTACCATCGCCCAAGTAATTCATAAATCAGTGCTTTGGCTCTAAGGATAATTGACCCATCAGATGAATACTGTCCTGGTTAGATGATTCTTCTAAAATAAGCACAAATTTTGAACTTAAGAATGTGAAATGAATCCCAAATTTCAGTATCAGAAAAAAACTAATATCTAGGTTTCAAAAATTGACAGATGAGCTGGGCAGTGGTGGTGCACGCCTTTAACCCCAGCACTCAGGAGGCAGAGCCACAAGGATCTTTGTGAGTTTGAGGCCAGCTTGGTCTACAGAGCGAGATCCAGGAAAGGTGCAAAGCTACACAGAGAAACCCTGTCTTGAAAAAAATGATAGATGAATAAAATTAATAGACATTTTCATAAGAGATGAAGTAGATGTGAAGGTTATTAAACACCTATCCCTTAAAATGTTCTACAGTAGTCTGTCTCATTCCGTCACCAAACAAAGTCTTATATGAAATCAAGCTTTAATTCATTGATTTCAGAAGTACTTATGAAGAGCCCACTATCTAAGTACTGTTCTGTGGAGTACTGTAAACTTGCTTCATCTGTTTTTCATGTAGTTACTGTCTATAGTGACTCCACAGAAAAAAATTAATCTCCGTCATATCATAGGTTTAGAAAAGTTGCAATTATTTTCCTATTGCACTAGAAGGTAAACTCATATGCTTGTCACTTGAATGCATATACCTTAATCTATACTTAAACAAGTGGAAAGGTTTTTATTAGAAAAACAAAGAAAGAATAAATTGGTGTGGAAAAAACTGGATGAGGGTAGAGATTTAGGTGTTAGATACGCTGTTAGACTTTGCAGTACATCAGTATACCTTAGATTCAGATTCCTGGTGTGGTAATTGGAATAATATTCAGATTAATTTGTGATATATAATATATATATATGCATAAATATGGAATGATCTATGTGTGCTTCATTGAATTATTATTCTTCCAGGTAAATGAAGAAACACCATGTGATAGAAAACAATTGGAAAAATGCTATTACAAGCTCTTCACAAGTTCTTCACATGATGCAAGCTCTATAGAGTTTAATTATTATAGAAATATTTTCCTTTTTAAAATAATTCACTAATCTTAAAATAATTGCCACCACCTATATGTATAGTTTAAAAGTATGAAGTGGTCAAATGCTAAGTGTTCTATTATCCTTGAACTCTAGTTATGGGATAAGTCTCTCCTATTATATTATTTCCCTGTAGGCAATGAGGTCTGCCTTCTAATCAGGACTAATTTTAATTCTCCTTGCCAGAACAGAGCTTGCATTCTCTGATCCTTATAATCAGAAAAAAGAAGAAAATTCATCTTTTTCAAAAGAGTAAAATTTGGAAATGGTTTTGATTTTTCTGACCCTATTTCTTTCTCATCAAAAGGTAGGGAAGTTCCTTAATTGATAGGGAGAGAAAAGGAATTCAGTGTGATTATCTATGAATGTTCTTGGAATTCTCTCACAGAATGTCTTTCACTCATTTCTGTCCTAAACTTAGAAGGGAATGAGTGATGGATTAGATCCTAAATATCCCTGAGGCTATGGTGCAGCTGTGTCTGCAGATGAAGTTACTTATTCTAATACCAAATTGTCTCTTACACACTGAAATTTTGATGTCTTTCTGACAATGACCACACACTGGGTAGTCATTTAAAGAATCTCTGAAAACTCCAACCTATTCCATTTGCAACATCAGTTTCATTGAACAAGTGCTGTGTCATCCACTGAAAGCCACATTATCTGCAAGTGGGAATGATTTCCAGAAAAGCAACCTTCTATCTTAAATGTGGTGAGCACTACACATTCTCTCTCTTTTTTTCCTTTACTGTAAAACATATAGAAGTTATTTTAGGACAGACCTTGTAGATCTAGATCATTTTGTCTTCCTTATTGGAACACCTTGTTAATCTTATCTTATCTCTCTTTCTAACAAAGAAAACAAAATCTAACTATATAGCTATATATCAGTGCCTCTTCCAGGGAAAACATAAGACATAAAGTGATGTTTAACAAAGCTTCCTCCAGAATCCTACATGTAGTGACTATCAGGAACATATGTGACAGAAATACCACAGATTATCTGGGTTACAGTGTCCAAAATAATCTTTTCTTAGTGATTGGCATACTTTCAAAAATGATACTTGAAATTATTATTTTTAAGGTCTCTAGACTGTTCCCCAAAATACAGTTAACCTATTATTATTAGATTGCACACCATGGAGTTATTTTTGTTTCATTGTAGCAGTTGCTGCTTAAGTGCTTGTATAATATTTGAATAGTGAAAGAGAAATTTGTCTTTAGCAGTGTTAGACTATTGATGGTTAATCTGCACATGAGTAAACTAGTCCAAACTTGTTAATACAGAATGCCATTCTTTTCAAAAGAAGTTCATTAATTCATTCTTCATCATACCATAAAAATTCCAGGACAGTTGAGTTTTTCCATTTTTTTCAGAAGTACTGAAGATATAAAAATGAGACTAATAAAGCATTAAATTCTAGTGTGAAAGAAAGAAAAGATAAATGATTACATGTATAAAAGTAATATATTCTAGAGACTAAACTAAAAGAAGAAACTTCAACACACAAAAAAATCAAGTTTTAATAACTTTTCAGTATCTTTGAATCTAAAATTAAACACCGTTTTATTTTTAGAATGCAATGCAATATTTTAGTTCCTAATCACACTGAGTAATGATCGAATGTGTCATGAACTTATCCATCACCTTACAGATGTTTATTTATGATGAGCACATTCATAAATTGTTTCTTTTATTTTGAGATTTATACAGCATTGCTTTTCATTACATCCATTCTATTCTGCCCATAAAATATTGGATCTTGTTTTAAACAAACTATAATTATAGAGAATTCTGTCTTTGAAAAAAGACTGTAAAGAGGAGGTATACATATATGCCAAAAAAGTTATAAGATGAACGCAAATTTTAGTTCTGATACATATTACAAGAGTGAGCAAGAAGAGTCTGCTATGATTGAGCAGAGCTGAAACATAAGTAGGAAATAAATCCATACTGATAATAGGACAGATAGCACCAGTTTTGTAGTCATGGTCTTTGCAAGCACAGACTGAAAATGCCACTGTAGCATTCTCCTTGTTAATTCAGGCTGATTTGAGAGATTGAAGGTACATAGTCAATTAAAATAATAATGTAAAGATGAATAAAATTTAGAACATCATGGTAAGGAGAGGACACATTGGGTAAGAGCATTTGATATACAAATATGTGGACTGGATTCTAATCCCTAAATTGATATAAAATGTTCTAAACCCATGCCTATAATTTCAGAGCTATGAGCAGGCTGTGGAGACATATACATAAACATATGAGTTCTGATCACCAATATGTGAGTTAGCAATGTTGGAACCAATTATAATGTGCAATTCTCAAATATTTAGAAGGAAAATGACAGAATGGGAAAGACAGAGAAAGATAATCCATGCAACAGAGAATTGCAGACTAAGAGGTTGGGGAGCAGCATTAAGAAAATAAGGAAAAAAAAAACCTCTGCCATTAAAATGGGGGAGGTTATTTCTCATTATGTATTTCCCCATTGTCAAAGTGAATATATGGTCCATAAGGTACATTGAATTTAAATAATTGCAGTAATACAAGAAAATTGTGACTGGTTGAAACATCAGTCACATGGTTTTGAATCATACCAAATGATTTCAAATTCACTTTCTTCTCTTTCTTCCCATAAACTTCACCCAGACAGATCATTTGATTTAGCAATCTACCATGGAGAACTGAGAGCCATTACATCATTATAGTGTCACATATACATGTATTATTCCACTCCCAATAGTGATATGGTAGAAGGAAATCTGGATGACATCTGATAGCTAGTTTCTACACTCCCTGGCTGGTTAATTTTTGAGAATAAACATGGTACATGAACCAACACTTGCTAGGTATCATCTAGGGATTGACAATAGCAATGTTGTTTTTATAAATTTAAAAGTATGTGATAAAGGTAAAGTATCCTATATTTAAAAATCAGATCTCATTACACACATGAAGTTGACAATGGTTTAATTGAGTGTTTGATCATGGAAAATGAATTTAATATCTTACTCCATTTTTGTATTTCTATACAATGCCTGGTTATTGTCACTTTTAAGAAGAAGAGGTCTGTTTAAGTCATGGTTTCAGATGTTAAAATCCCAATATTGAGCAACCATTAGTATCTGATGAGGTCAGATTTTACCACAAAGCTGGAACAGAGGCATGCATGGCAAACAACGTGGACAGAAGGCACCAAATACATGAAATGTATTTTCTTTACAGCAACCAGGGCTCACAGAAACCATCCCGGTAACACAAGACATAATCCATTTCCATGGTTTGAGCACTAGGCTAAATTATCAACTTGACACATTCTAGAATCACCTGGGAAGAGATGAAGGACTGTGTGGATTAGGTCATCCTTTGCTCATGTTTGTAGGGGATTGTCTTAAGTGTGCTAAAGACAATGATATGGCAGGACTCAGACTACCATAGACAACATAATTTCTTATGTTTGTGGTCCTGAACAATACAAGAGGGGAGAAAGTGATCTAAGAAATAGGTATGTGTACATACATGCATTTATCTCTGTTTTTGCCACTGGATGTGATACAAGCAATGCTCTCAAGTGCCTATTGCTGAGACTTCCCTGCAATGGGGTATTATAGGACAGAATTATGAGCTAAAGCAACACCTTTCTTTCCTAAATTGCTTTTCTTCTGGGTATTTCATCACTGTAAGAGAAAAAAATAACTATGACAAGAAGTCAAGAATTAATTTTCTCTGAAGGCAATGTCTTATAACACTAATCACCTTTGACTAAGCTCTATATGTTAAAGGTTCTACTATTATTCAGTATTTAATGGAGGACTAGGCTCCCACCACATATATCTATGAGATAAATAATATCTAATACAAGGAAAAACTGTATGACATGGCTCCCATCCTTGAGAAGTCTTCTCAGTGACTAGTTATTTGTGAGAAGACCTGCAAGAGATATCAGGAGCAGTTTTGTGGAAGGTTAGAAAATGAGAACAAACCAGATGTGAAACTTTCTCAGGAGACTGATCTAAAAATGTAATATTGATTCAGAGTAACTTCTATTTGGAGCAATTGGAGTTGCTATTCACAGTCATGAATTATACAGAAAAAAATGATTGAATGGCTACCTTATTAACTCACTAAAACCAATTTACTAAGGTGACTTTACCAATTACCACACACCAATGGCTTCAATAAAATAATGTTTTACAGAATTCTATGAACTATACACATTCATATTCAGCATATGCATAGGTCTTACCTCTCCAAAATGTTCAAAGGGGGATCTATCCTTGCACATGCTCGCAGTTGATAGTCACTTGTATTCCTTGGCACATGGCAACATGTCTACAGTCTTCATTTGATCATCCTTTCCCTGTGTGTTTCTGTTCTCATGGGATGACCTTCTCCTTCTTCTTCTTCCCCCTTTCCCTCTCCCTCTCCTTCTCCTTCACCCAGTGAGTCATTTTGACTTCCTGTTGCTTCTTAGTCAAGATGTAGGACTCTCAGCTCCAGCACCACATCTGTCTGCATGCTGTCCATGTTCCATATCATGATCCTAATTGACTGAACCTCTGAAAATGTAATTGATCCACCCACAATTAAATGTTTCCTTTATAAGAGTTATCATGGTCATGGGGTCTCTTCATAGCAATAGAAAACCCTAACTAAGACACTTCCCCTGAAAAAAATATTCCTATTTTTATAACAGTTCCATTCCTATTAAATTAGAACCCAAGGTAATGACATGAACTTAACTGATATCTTTTCTCAAAATTCAATTTACAAATCTAATTTATAAATTAAATATATCATTCCTTTGGTGCATGGCATGGAACTTAATCCATGTTGCTCCTGAGAGTTGAATATGACAGAATGTACATGGGGCATATTTGGAAAGAAAGTGACTGAAACACAGATTGTGAAGAACGCAAATTTCCATGTGAAATTTCCATCAGGTATATTTCAGTAGGTGAATAACTGGAGCAGATATTCCTAAATTTTTTGACAATGAAAATAATGATCCAAATAGAAGTGACAGTTGTAAGTGGAGCCCATCACAACCATTCATGTGAAGAGTAAGAAGTGGATAGACCAGAGCTTAGGAAAATTTCTCAGATGTGATGATAATTGATCCAATGTTGTCAATTCAGGAGGATTGACTATAGGATGACCCTAAGCTTTCCAGGTTTCCAGTATCAGGAATCTAGCCATACTATCAATATATGTGTGGAAACCGTGTGATCAAGTTGATTTGAAACTGTACTAAGGAAGCAAGTGGAAATTTGATCTGATAATGAGGTATTTAGGAAAATTAAATTTAAACCATATCTATAAGAATAGAAATGATAAATGTATTTTCCATTTGACTCATGCAGACATAATTAATCCTTTAAAAGAGACATATTTTAGTAAAAAAAACAAAGGTAAAACTTATCCGGTATATGTGAATTTTATGTTGCTATATAATAAATTACCACAAGTGGCTTATGACATATATATCTATTAAGCCACAGGTACTGTTTGTTAGTCAATCTGGCTTTCTGTTCAGAATCTTCAAGGCTAAAATCAAATGAGTTTAGAGTTTTCCCTGTTTTCTGGTTATTAGTTGAAATAAATTGTTTGCTATAGGACCAAGGTCTCCATCTCTCAGTAGCTGCCCATGATCCCTGATCATATGTGCATCACCAAATGCAGATAATTCACTCACCACTGCAAGTATAAAATACTATTTGTGTTTGGTGCACTGATGTCTGTAACATATTATACAAAAATCCACCAAAACATCAAAACTAATATATTTTCATTAGGCAGTGACTTAGTTGAATTAATTGTAGAAAGGGGTTTCTTGTTGAGAACCCTTTAGAATTCTTCCCACTACAATAGGTAGGATAGGACTATACATCTTCTTTTCTTATATCAATTTTAATATTACTTTCCAACATGAAATTTTATTCCTGTGGATTCTGCCCGATATCTGTGGAGGACTGTGACTAAACTGAGCAACAACCATTAGAATACCTGCAATAAATAAGGTGGACATTCTTAAACATAATCTTGGATTTTATCTTCCTTAATCAGGAATAATGATTTACTTTGCATCTACCAAAAGTAAATCAATAACCACATAAATATACTATCAGGAAAAGTCTCAAAATAAGAGAGTTGACACATATTTTAGAAACATTTTCTGAATTTACATTTTGTAGGCATTTCAGAGTCCTCTCAGTTAGTAGTAAATTGGAGCAATTAATAATAGTGGTGACAGTGATGATTATGCTTAATTTTTCTCCTGTAATGCTTTGTAGGCATTTTCCTAAGTCAGCCTTACAGTAACTGGATGGATTCTATTGAATAAACTCTTACTTATATTCAGCTGTATGCACTGTAGAAGGTTCTTTGCATATAAAATTCCTTGGATTTCATTTTTCATTCTTACTACTTTCAATGTTTAGTTAGTTCAAATATATAGGTGATATTCACGTAAGAAAAGAAACAAAGTCTGTGATATGGAAAAGCAGGTCAGACACTTTCTTCTGAAAAGACTTAAATTCAACTCCCAGGATCCATGGTGGGAGGAAAGTCCTGAGAACCTAAAGTTTTCCCATGATCCCCACATGTGTATCATGCCATTTGTTTACCTGAATTCACACACATAGTATAATAATAATAATAATAATAAAACACTAAGCAAAGTGTTAAAAAGGGGACACAATGGAAAAAATGCTACATGTTTAATTAAATACCAGAGATTATGTGTTCCAACATTGTGGACTTGGTTTTGCATCACAGATCTCCTCCTTGCCTCATATTCCCAAATGTAATGGTGACAGAGTAATCTGTTAATCCATAGACATTGTTATTCTTTGGAATAGAGCTTTAATGTAAGAGAAATTATGGAAATGGATGCAAAAGTCATGCAAAAGTCCACTGAATTGCAGCTGCAAAGGTGGAGAGATGGAGTGTCAAATAAGAGTTTTTGCTTACTCTTATGGACTACCATAGATCAATTTCCATCATCCATGTCAAGTTGTTCACAAATGCTAATAACTCCAATTTCATATGATCTAATGACCTCTTCTGTCTGCACTCATAAATGGTCATATACACATATATACAAACAAAACAAATTAAATAACCCTTACACCCTTAACTCTATGTGATTTCTCTTCAGTAATACTATATTGTGATTGAAACTCAATAAAATTCAGTGAGGAAGCAGCTGACACTGGTCTATGTGCTGTGTGGCATTTTTGTTTTTTAAACCATCTGGAGCCCTGAATAAAAAAAAAAAAAAAATGTTGGATTGTTCCACAAAGGTCAGAAGAAATTTCCCAGAGAATTCTAGATGAATAGAAGAGCAGTCTAATTGTCTGGGTGATTCAGAGAGAGAGAAAAAAAAATTCAGAAAGAAATGAATTTTTGAGGCCAGCACAAGAAATCCTGCATCTTCAGGAAGGAGTTAATTTACTACTAATAATACTCCCCAAGCAGTTGCCAAAAAGTAGCTAAATAATTTTGAGAATTATCTACTGTTTATTTAGAAAGGAAAAAGGAGACGTCCAAATGATTATAACTGCATTTCTGTGAAAAACCATTGACATCTTTCCCTGTTTTTATTGTCCACTGTCTGTGTCTTGTTTCTGTCTGTCTCTCTGTGTATGTATGTATGTATGTGTGTGTGTGTGTGTGTGTGTGTGTGTGTGTGTGTTTTCAGAGTACAGTATATTTGAGTGTGGTGTATGTACCTGTATTGGTGAAATTATTAAGGCCACTCCACGTAGTTAAAAGGGAAGTTTATTTTGTGGGGTAACTTACAAATGAAGGGGTAGGTCGCAGAGTCTGGCAAAGGTATAGGGTAGTCCGGCGGCGTTCACTGGAGAACTCTGCTCGGTCCACCTCTCGCGTCCCGGAACCAAGAGAGTGAGTCCTTCCCGATCCTTCGTCTTCCGCTTCCTCCTCTGCCCCGCCTTGTGGGTGTGACCATTACCGAAGCCTCAGTGGGGGTTGGAACTTCCAGGCCAATGTTGGGATGCCTATCCACTACATACCTGTTTAAATATGTTGAGGTCTTGTGTGTCCTGTTCTATCACTTTACACCTTGTTCCTTTGAGACACTTTTTTTGTCTGTTTTTGTTTGTTTGTTTGTTTGTTTGTTTTTGTTTTGTTTAAACTGAGCTTTGTGGCCAGCAAGCACAAATAATCCTTGTTTCCCTATCTTGTAGGCTTGTGGAGTAATGGGTCCAAGTTTTCTATTGTCTACCAACAAGGCCCACAGCCTGGCCATCAGTTAACCCATCCTAGCATCTACCCCATCTAAGACCTGCTGGAGCTCATAAACGTCAGCAGTATCTCCAAGACTCAGGATTGCCACAAGATATCATTGTTATACAAATTTGAAATGGTCTTATTACAAAAAACAAACCTGGAGCCAGATATTGGAGTAAATGCTGAAAGATCAGAAAAGCAGAACAAGCCACAGCTAACCTCACCTTGCCAACTTCTCAGCCGAACCTGTTTCCTCAAACTGGAAGCCTCTCAGACCTCATTGGAATGGATCTCAGCTGAACTGCTGCTAAAAAGCCTTAAAGCTTAAAAGTCTCTAGTTCCTGGTCCTCACACCATATATACTTTTTTTGCTTCCTGCCATCACGTCCTGGGATTAAAGGTGTATATCACAGTGCCTGGCTTTCCAGTGTGGCCTTGAACTCACAGAGATCCAGATGGATATCTGCCTCCCAAGTGGTAGTATTAAAGGTGTGTGTGCCACCATTTTCTGGCCTCTATGTCTAATCTAGTTGCTGTTCTATTCTCTGACCCCAGATAATAGGGGATACACAATATATTGGGGGACACAATATCATCACACATCCTAGAGAAATTCTGATGAGGATCCTGAGAGGATGGTGTACCAAAAACCAGAGGCTTTGAATGAGACCAGTGTCTCATTGCAATGAACATCTGCCAGAATAGCTGATGAGACAAAGAGGTATACTATAGTATATGGCACACCAAAGTCTCCAATGCTACCAGGACAAATGAAGAGGTAAAGGAGAGGGGGTGGGGAGGAGAAGCAAAGAGATTTTTCTGTTGTTGTGGTTTTTGCTTTTTGCTTTTGTTTGCTTGTTTGCATACTTCATTTTGTTTTCTTTTGTGCGAGGAGGTACAGCAATGATGAGGGGGCATATGTAGGGATAGGGACATGAGCAGAATTGGGGTGCATGAAACTACCAAAGAACAAATAAAAAAGTTTTAAAAAAAAAGAATTCTGTATTCAGGTGGTGTCCCTGGAGGGCCTGCTCTTTCTGAAGGGAAATGAAGGAGTCCATCTGGGTGAGAGAGAAGATGGGAGAAGTGAAGGGAAGGAATACTGCGCTTGGGATGTAATGCATGAGAGAAGAGTCAAAAATGAATTCTGGAGATTTGAACTCAGTTCCTCACGTTTGCACAGTAAGTGTTCGTATCTACTGATCTATCCTTCCATTACTAGGTTTTCTCTTTTTGACTTTACCACATCGAATTTTTCCAACTGCTGATTGGGTAGGCTTACAGCACAGTGGTTGTCTTTCATTGTTAACTAGAGAGAGCAAGAATATAAAAAGAAATTTCAGAAAACAGTTGAAATTTTTTTCTGAATACATGTAAGAAACTTTCCTCTTTTTCTATTTTCATGAAGTTATTCAACTTCACTAATGATTAGGCAAAAGTAATGAATTGCTGGCTAATTAAATTTGCAGATGATAATCAGTAGTGAGGGTATATAAGGATAAAAGAATAATGCAGAGAACTCAAAAGCCTTGTGCTCTGGGTGTGAGAGAAAGGGAGGGCATGAGTCAGTGTATGCAATTACATCTGGCAGCTAAAACAAGAGTGGAAGGGAAGCTACTGGATAAAGAAGCTCCTGAACAGCAGCAAGAGGGTACTGCAGCAAGAACACAAGATAGACAAAAATAGCTCTGTGATATCAGTGAGATTGCTTGGGTTAGTTTATGCATTGGTGAATGAGCACCTCCTTCATAAATTATCTCAAAGAGATACCTACAAAGCTGCACCCTTGGTGGGACTTTTAACAATTGACAGATGAGTAGTTTGTCATATCTCTGGGACACCATAGTTTCTGAGTTAGCCCCTGGCATGTCATCTATTGTGAATTCAGAATTTCCATATTAATTGGGGATCAGACATGTAATTTTTTCACATTTATATGAGTATAGGTCAATTGTAGAAAGCATTGGGCTTTATTGTACCAATTCCATACATGTTTATTGCTTACTTTGACGCTAAGTAAATTTGCATATACCTATCCTCTTTCTTCATTTTCCCTTCAACATTTCAAATGGCTCCCCCCCCCCTTTTCCTTCAAATTTTGCTCTAAAGTGCTTGGGTGAGTAAATGCATGACACTTCTTTATGTCTCTGGCTTATTTTTTGTTTAAGGTGATAATCTTCAGTTTTCCCTGTTCTCCTGAAAAAATTTAATTCTCCTATGGTGAGATGAAACTCCATGGTTCATAAATGTAACATGTTATTTATTAGTTCATCCACCGATGGGCATCTAGGCTAACTAAATAAATTAGATACTATCCATAGTAATTTTCCTAATGTGATATCTTGCTTACAGCTAGTATTGATGTGATGAAACATCATGACTAAAACAACTTTAGGAGGGAAGGGTTTATTCCGCTTATGCTTCCATAGGCTGAGATGCAGATTGAGAGAAGAGAAGAAGGGAGGAGAAAGCAGGGGAGGAAGCAAGGAAGGGAGAGGACATATGTTGCTTACATATGCAATCTTATGTATTACTTTGTAAGAGGCTAATGTATCTACATATTTTGAGGTGTGGTGTGCAGGAACCAGTCCCCATAGGTACAAAATAGTATATCACATTGAAAACTAGGGACTGGGGAGATGGCTGAGTAAGAGGTCAGCATCAAAGGAAGTCAGGGCAGCAACTCAAACAGGGCAGGAACCTGGTGACAGGAGCCAATACAGAGGCCATGGAGGAGTGTTGACTATTATTTGGCTCCTCAAGGCCTGCTCAGTCTGTTTTCAAATCCAGGAACAAAAGCCCTGGGATGGCACCACCCACAATGGGCTGAGCTTTGGCTGATAAATCATTAATTAACCAAATCCCCTATAATCTTGCTTATAGCCAGATCTAATATAGCTTTTTCTCAAATGAGGCTCCATCCTCTCTGATGAGTCTAGCTTGTGTCATGTTGACATGAAAGTAGCCTGTACACAGGGGTATTCAGATGACCCTACAGGAAATTGAAAGTGTATATTTATATCAAATGTTTGTTTTCCTAACCATAATATGTGATAATGTGATATAAAAGGTAAAGTTCTATATGTAATATGTATTCTTCAAGTAATTTCAGATCAAATTTTTTATATTAGCACCACACAGTGTAGTAAAAAGACAACTTTCATGTATTTTTTTCAATACAGATCAAAAATTGAGGAAGATTTTTCTTATAGACTACATCATGTTGGTTTACATATAACTAGATTCTCTAAGAGTACATATACTTATATTGCCTTGAGATCAGGAATATTACCATGGAAAAGTAAAAGAAAGGCATTTTCCAAATATGTCCATTATATTAAAAATTGCTTGATTAATAGATATAATCACTTAATTAAATATTAATATACTGCCTATGTCTTATCAGTTTCCTCAGGGTAATGGAGAATCTACTTATGTAAGAAACCAATCTGTATTCTTAAGAATTCACATTCATGACCTATATTGTCATTATGACTCTTCTTACATATAATAACTTAACATGATTATATTTAGGGTATTAATAATTGATTTTAATGAATTTTTTCTAAATAGTTTGGAACAATTCTATTGTTAAGATCTGAGTAGGCAACAGCTATAGATGATCATTTCTGTACTGAAGCATTATATTTTATGTTCTTTATAATGATGACAATCTCAATAGGATGTGATGAGTTTTTTCATGAGAAGTAGAGTTCATGGGAATGACTTGGCAAGTTAGTTTAATCTACAGTGAGTGACATAAATCTCAGAGGAAAGAAATGGAAGCCAAATTGATGTAGAGAATATGATGAGATGGCTAGAAGAGAAACCCTTTGTTTCATGAGGAGAGGTCACATTAGAAAGCCTGAGGTAAGAAGTGTGGGCTACTTTTGACCATGTGACAGACAGCTACTGGCTAGAACATGTGATGAAGAAACAGGCTTTAAAGAAATAAAGCTGTATATATGGATATACTAACAGAGGCCCTCACAGGTCAAACTTGTTCATTATCTGCCCAACATCTTGAGTAAGCTGAGAGATTACAAAAAGTTTGAAATGTATGTGTAGGGGGTAGTGAATATAACCAAAGTAATCCTAGTTTACTATGGACAATAGAAATTAATGAGGCAGAAATGGAGTTAGTGATAACAGCTGTAAGGGTATTGCAAAGTCCAGATTACAGAAAAAATTGTCAGGGTGGGCACAGATGATGCAGTAAGATGGGTTTAGGAGACATAAGGAGAATGAAGTCACTCAGAGGATCTGTTGATCAGTTAGAAATGGGACTAAGGCAGGGAGGAAATTAATGATGGGAGTGGGTAAGGATTAATATGCCACTGCTACTGTTTGATGAAGGTATGGATGAGTATGTTTTAGACATCCTGACTCTACAGTGACATGAAGCATCCAAGAAAAATGAATCAATGAATGACACAGCAGGCTTCTGTGCCTCCAGAAATGTCTGGGTTTTAATCCTTCATCTTTGGAAATAGGGTTTTGTTGATTTTTTTAATAGTAATCTCTGTGATTGACACATTAATTTATCAACACACACTGCCCAATAGATTAGATTTCCTCTAGACAATGAGGTTCAGCTTCTTCTTATAAGAGCATGGAGCAACACCTTATCCTGTCATTATTTTGAGTGTAAATCCAGCCTTCCTCTGAGAATCTTCTAAAGTGATTCACACAAAGACTTAGAACACTAGTTTTTTTTTCCTTTTTTTTTTAAGTATGTAGGTAGGTCTACAAATTAACAAATTTGGATACTTGCATTTATTCCAACTCTCCGTCCTTACACTTAAGAATGCAAAAGCATCTATGTCCTCTAGGCTTTGGACTTAGTCCTACTCTTCCCACAGATCATGAAAATGGCACAGTTGCTTCTGTCTGTAATGGCACAAGTTTCCATACAGAATCTTCCTCTGTACTGACAGAAATCCAAGGTCTATTTGAACATAAGGCTGAATCCCCCCTTACCAACAATCACTGTCATAACTGACCACTCCAGCAGTGCTGCTGGTGAGGAGAAGACAGGTTGAATGACAGGAAGCGAAGATCTCCTGCTTACACAAATCTAGGTAGGCAAGGGATAGAAAATAGGTGTGCAGGGCCTGTCCAACACCGACAGCTTCTGCCAGACGAACATTTCAATCAACACTGCGTTAAGCCAGCCATGTGTCACTCAATAAAGTCTCCTTGGGTGGCATCTCAGAGGACTATTGTGTCTCTGTGCTGCTAGAGTAAGGAGGATTACTAGGTCCATCAGTGACATCTGCAGCACCTTCTTACCTTGCCAGATAATTAAGATGCAATCTATTTGGGTGACTTTATCCTGTCTGAAGAAATGACAGCTAATACCTGGCTTGCAGAGAAGAGTACACCATGGTTTATAGTCACTGCCCACATCAGCAGGAGCTGCCCAGTCTATCCAAAAATATCAATTTTTTATGCTTTCTTTGGGTAGAAAAGGGAATAACAAGACTACAATGCAAATATAACCACATAAGCACTTAGTTACAGTTGCAAACATGACTGTTTATATAGGCATATAGTTGCACAAGGACTAAGGCACAAAAAAAGTCCCTTTTCTTCTGTTAGCAAGCATATACATTTGTAAAACATCTATGTTAATATGACTGATTATAGGTCGACATCTTCAAACTTCCAATGTAGATCCAACTATACAGAACATGCACATATATACCAAATGTAACTACTTCATACCAAAGTGCACACAAGCATTTATATACCAGATCATTCATGTAATATGAGCAGATTCACAAATTCATAGTACCAGATAAATGCAGATATAAGTGCATATGGATTGCACCAACATGGACCCTTGAGTGAGCAGATATTTCATACACACACATAACCAAAGAGCTGTTCTCAGGAAACTTTTGTAACAAAGAGAATAAATAAAAAGAGTCTATTTACACATTGGAGTTTCTCACTCTCATTGCTTGAATCATTTCTAAATTGTAAAACAAAAAAGAGGAAAAATCAATTCCTGACAGGAGAGGTTCACAAAGCAGTGAAATCAATTATATTTTATTTTCAAATATTATTCAGAGAAGTTTATGCTCATTCAGGAAAGCCTGGTCCTGCCTGTGGGGCGGTGGGGGCAGGGGCAAAGACCTGGTTAGAAATGGTAATGGGAATGACACTGAAAAGTTCAAGGCACAGGTCAGGGCTTGGATCAGAAATGACACTTTCATCTTCTCTGGCAGTAGAAGAGATTTCAAATGCCCTGATTCAAATAATGGCCATGAGGGCTATCTAATGTGACATTTGTCACCTCATTGATTGCTAAGTTTGACTTGGTCAATTCACATTAAAACATAAATGTACATGAAAGCTGGGAGGAAAGTTCCTCTTTTCTTTGTCTAAAACAATGAGACAAAGAAGCTGAAAGAAGCTGTTTGACTTCCGTGTTATGATCCTAAGGAGGGTACAGAGTTTAGGACTGATTCCAGCTACCTTTCTGCTTTGTCCCTGAGGCATGTACCTTAAGACCATCTTACTCCAGGGAAGAACAGAGTTCTCACAGTACTTTATAAACACGTGATTGAATAGTGAATTCAGTCCATCTTGGTGATGTTTATTTTCAGATACCAGACAGAGGGCTTATGGCTGAACAGGGTCATCACTAGAGCCAGATTCAGGTGGCATGTGCTGAAGAATGGCTTCTTATATGAACCTTCTCACTGACCATGAGATCTCTTTTATCCTAATGCATGGTAAATTTATAGGGTCTTCCATAACCTCAAATGGGATCTTGATAACATAGCAGAAAGGTGCTGGGGAAAAATATTGGAACTTGGAAGAAATCTTTATAAGCAATTGAATTCAGTGTGAAGTGAAGGGACTAAGGGGTGGAGACAGAGAGGTGACACATTTAAAACAAGCTTCAGATTCTATGTTTAAAAAGAAAGAAAATCTAATATAGAAAGTTAAACATGAGTGGCTGAGAAGGGCTAAATTAGTCAATACATTTGCAAATATCTTGTGAAACTGCTGCACAAACACAAGAAAGCTATTTTCCAGATGTATTCTTTGTGGTGTTGGCCCTTGCTGCTCACTAAGCTGAATTTGAAGGTCCCTTTGCAGCTCTTTAATAAGCTGCCTATCTAAGAACCATGGGGGTGGCCCATTTCTCTGATGTAGTTTCCATCATCTTCCTTTCTGTTTCTGGGATGTGACTCTAAGGGATGTCACGTATTGCCATGTCTGCACAGCTTTTAAAATAAAACAATTTAACAAAATGAAACAAATGATATTTTCCTCTTATAGATTCACTAAATACAGAAATGTCTTCCAAATTTTAAGAGTCCTTCAGAAAAGCATCTGCTTGGCTTTGATGGGCACTGTACTTGTAAGATGTTGATGCCCGTCTTCCTCTGCCCACTGCTATGTTTGTGTTTTAATGCTGCATGTCTTTTAACAACACAACAACAACAACTTTCTCCATAGATCACAGCTCTATAATTTTGAGGATTCTTGTTCAAAGCCCTCACTCTACAACTTAGAGAACAAAATCAAAAGAATAAATTAAGTTAACAAGACCAAATACATGATGAGGAAGATAATGATGATGGCAGTGTTTTTTGATTTCTGAGGTTTAAACCTCGAGCCTTGAGCATACTAAGCATGAGCCCAATTGCTGAGCTGTACACTCATCTCCACACTGCAGAATAATTGGAAAACGTCAATTCTTGATGCTTTCCTCTGGTTGTCTCTATTAGACACCGCTCAGCACTGGATTTGCTCTGCTTTACATGTTACTCTTTTCTTATTTGCATGCACATTTTAAAACAAAGTAGTATTTATAAAATCACTCAATGTAGTTTCTGAAAACATTTCAAGCATTCAGCAAATGTTAACTTGGTGCAGTTTATGGAGTTTTTCCATGTAAATCACAAGCCCTTGGGAAAGTCCAAATTTTATATTATTTCAGGATGTCACAATTACACCCATAGCCTCTGCAGACAGACTCCAGGCACTAGATACTTGCTTTCATATTTACTGATTGAAACAGAGGCAGCCACAATTCTGTGCTCACTGGAGGGAAGGAGGAAGCCTGCCATTAAAGCAATAAAACAAACCATTTCCCCTACAGAGTTAGTCTAACACTAATAAAAGCTGTGTCTTGCACTGTCATCCTCTCTCCCTATTATTCTCATATATTTCATGCTGAATGTAAATGTCAAGATTCTTTATCTGTCTGCATGGTCAGGGAATATACTGCTACTGAAGGGACACACATTATGTTTCCAGAAAGGGAAACCGTGTCCTCAGAGACCCTTTCCTTCCTCCACATGCAGGGTCATGTAGGGATCACAGAAGAGTAGAAACCAAGGAAGTAGGTCCCAGTCTTGTTTTCCTGATTCCAACTCTTCCTTCAACACTCTAGAGTATAAAGCAACAAAAATGTTGATTTTTAAGCCACTATAGTGCTATCTCTGCAAACTAACTCTCCTAAATGAAATCATAATTTTGCCTATGCAGTCTTTTTATGAACAGGTGATGGAAAAAAGAATCTCTTCTCAGAACCAGAAATACATGTGATTTATCCGAACCTGTGATTTTACACCTAGTGTACATCAAAATTGTCTGGAGGTGCTATTTATCAGTTTCTTCTGAATTGAAACATTACCTTCAGGGGAGAGAGGAGGGCTCATGGATTAAGAAGGTAAACAAAGGTTGAATTTCTGAGTAAGTATAGGGTTCTTGAAAGTCCCTCCCCAGCTTTATAAAAGGAGTAAACAACTTTGAGAAAAATGGATAAGACTCTGACCAGCTAAGCTGTAAAAAGAGATGATTTCTATATGTCTTCAAATTGTGCCAGGAGCTCCAGGATTTCAGGTTTCCTAAGTCATTATCCATGTTGACGTGGGCTTTTGGTGATATATCAGCTTTTGAGTCAGTTTCCTGTAAGTAACCTTCCACATATATTCTTGCTAGAAACTATAATAAACCCATTGATTCATCGACTTGGGCTTTGGTGCAATGGTTAATTTGTCTGTCATGGGCTTAAATTTCTAGGTGGTAGATATGTGCATGTTTTATCTCCCAGGAAACAGTCTTTCACACAACAGAAAGGCTTATTGAAAGTGAGATTTCTATGCTCTGGCCCAAAGGACTCTATCTCATTGGTGAGGGAAGGGTCCCAGACATCTTCATTTTTTATAAGTTTCTCAGTGATGCTGCTGATGGGGACCATACTTTCTTGAATATTTGTCCACACCCCAGTTGGATGGTGATTTATGTTCTCTTCTTGTTTTGATGTGATGTGTTAACTCAATTTTCCAAAACAAAACTGCAGTAGAGCTTTATGTGAGAATAGTTAATTGGAACATGAATATAGGAATCACTATGATAAAGATTGTGGTGAGAAATGGGAAAGAAAGCAGGCAATCGCTACTGCCCTCATCTTCCTTATGAACTACTTGGGGGTTATTGACATTCCCATTAAAAATTCAGAATTCACCATGAACAAGGAATTAGAAGCCAGTATCAGAGTCCCCATTCCAGACTTATTGAGAACAAATCCTTAAGAATTTACTTCTCTGATATTTCTATCCTGGCTTATGCATGGGCTGAACACACTCAGAGCAATGCTCGTTTATCTTATCAATACAGTTTTCTGAGGCTGAAATCCAAGGAATATACAGGGCTAAACCTATATTTGCAAAAGACATAATGATAGACAAATCACTGTGTTATGGTAATCCCTCTGGAGAAGGTATAATACAGATCTTGTCAAGGGAGTCTGACCAAGGTATGTTTTGTTTGTTGTTATTAAAAAAAAAAAAAAAACTTGCATAAGTGAAATATTTTTCTTTGGGTGTTGACATATCTGAATAGAATACTATTTATCTACCCATATTATGAACATATATAGCCATACAATGAAGCCACTGCCAAAGAAATCTGAGTCAGAAGATGGATAAATAGTAACTTGTTTCTTTAATTAAGTTATTAAGATACTAACAACCTACAAGCATAGCTACAATCTCTTTGGATTGTTTGTCATAATAGAAGATAAACAATGCCATTGTTTAAGACAGTCTCAATTGGGGTTTTCTACCTATGGTTCCTGAAGCCCATATTGATTTTTCAAAGTGCAAAGCAAAAATGGTACAGACCACTCAAACTGTAGTCCAACTTCTAGAAGCAGCCTCTATTGACTTAATAAAACTGCAGAATCATGGAAGTCACACAGTGCCACAGAATCAATATCTTCATGGAACATCAATATGGAACTCTTCATTTTGGTCAGGTTGAGAAACATTGACACATTAGCCATTTTGAATGTTACCATTAGTGTATTACTGACACCTTGGTGCCTCCTTCTAATCCTCTTATTCCCTGGTCCTTATTTAAAAATATAATTACATCAGCCTATGGAAATGTATCCAAATCTGTAATTGATTGCTGGCTAATTAGTCTGGAAGGTAATTTTTCTGTAGGAGTTAGTTTTCCTAAATATTAATGAGCAATTAGAATTCTATTCTGAAAACAGACGACATTGAATCGAGAGTCAGTAAGAGGCACGGAATAAAATGATATTCAAGTAAACATGGTCCTTTGTCACAGGTTACTATGTGGGCTTCTCTCTCTTGAAAGATGATACCTAATAATTTGATTGAAAGTAAATGAGCCTGCTCCAGGGTGACCCTCATAAACAAATGAGTCACCTACTAGGAAAAGAAACAAACAAAGACAGCTCTGTCAAACAGAAGCAAGAAAATGTCAGGGTTTGTAATCACTAAGAAGAGGCCAGAATGTATCATTGTGGATTTCTGGGGACCTCTCCAGCACTCTGCCTATTCCTGTTCTCATGTGGTCATCATTTATCATGCTCTGTTATTCCTTGTTCTCCCTTTCTGTTCTTGACCCAGCTGGAATCTCCTGCTCCCCTAAGCTTTCTTTCCCTCAAACCTTGCCCCTCATTACTTTGCTCAGCCTGGAAGGAGGGGACTGGACCTGCCTGTACTGAATCCACCAGGTTGAAATGAATCCCCAGGGGAGTCTTGGCCTTGGAGAAGATGGGAATGGAGTGGAAGGGCTGGGGGGAAGGTGGGGGTGGAGACGGGAGGGGGAGGACAGGGGAACTCATGGCTGATGTGTAAAATTAAAACACAAATATAATAAATAACAAAAAAAGAAGCAAAAAAAGAGGCCAGAATGTGACTTTAACTTGAGTTACCACCACAGCACTAAGTATATGTCTAGAATTTCATAGTATAATATGTGTTTCACTTAAAAATAATAGTTCCATTGTGAAATAAACTTTGAAATCTTTGGGAAATGATCATAATGCACTAAATGATTCTTTTTAAGTGTGCTGACTGGAGGTGAATATTTAAAGTTTTAGCTCTTTCTCCTGACCTCTGCAAAAATTCCCTAATAGGAAACAGCTTTTACATTCTCCTCTGATTCCTCTGATTTTGCTGTTTCTACTCAGTACAGAGTGTAACATTTTACAAAATGCTAATTAATTTGGTCCCTTCTTTTGCTTAAAATGCATTCAGGAATTTTACATTTACATATGTCCTAACATTGCCAAGAAACCATTCTTTAATGGCTATGCATTCTTCCTCTTATTTTTTTTTTTATTTTGCAGAATATAGCTCAATATCTCAACTTTGTATATGTTCAAATATATTTCTCAAAAACTTTTTTATTACCTTTATTTCTTAGAAAACCCTGTAAATATCCCTTAGAAGAAGTAGGTCTCAGTTCATAGTGATTTATCTATTTAGGAAATTAGCTATTTCATATTTTTCTTTTATCATAGAAAATATCTGAAAGAGATTGCAAAACTGTTTGTTTGTTTTTTTATCATATCCCAGTGTCTGGAGTATGACATACATATGGGACAATTAGTAAATATTTATTTAATGCCTGAATATGTTGTGAATCACTGGCAAAGCACAAGGTTTCCTAATAGCAATTTGAATATAGGGATTTTTTCTTCCAGCCTAGATGTAATATTCCATAGCATATGTTTTGAAAAATGCTTTTCTGAAGTCAATTCCACTCCTCCTAAGTGTGAAAAGAGGAATATATGTTATAACTACATTTCAAGCTCTGACTAGCTGTGTGACTATGGGCAAAGTTATTTCAAGCTTAAGATTCACTTGTGAAGTGATAAGGCTGTACCAGATAATCTCTACAATACTTCACAGCACCCAAGTTCTGAAGTTCTAATTATATAGAAGGAGTACCACTTACACTTAGGTCATGGCAAAAGCTCTTGAAGAGTACATTGGTTCAGACTGACCTCATTTTACTTTAGGGCATTACAGTCTAGGGATAGTAGATCCAGAAAGAGAAGACTGCAGCACAACCAGCTAACAGTGAGCTATTTCACAATATTCTCTCCCCTCCCCAGTGTCTTGATTGAAAGAAATGGGGGGTAGCTTTTGATGGATATGACTAGCTTTGTACCTGTTTGAAAGATGTTCCAGGAGCATTAATTAATACATCTATGGCAATGCTGAGGGCAGAGGGTGATGACAGTCCACAGGCTCTTTCTTTATTCCTGCTCTGTTGCACAGATTTAGCAGTGTCTTGGAAAAAAATTTAAGAGATAAAGATCATGGAATATATAGGTGACATGATTACAGGGGTATACCAGAGGAAAGAACTAGAATTCAAGTGCCTTGACTAGCATGGTGACATTAACTCCATCTAAAATGGAAAGAAACAAGATATGAGAAATAGAAAGTCCAGAGTTGGACATGGTAGTGTATACCTATAATCCCAATATGCAAGAATCTGAAGCAGGAGAAAATTGAGTGCATTGTCAACCTGGATTACATACTAAGTAAGGCCTGTGTGAAAACAAAACTAACAACTAACTAATAAATAAGTGAATGAATGTTGTGAAAATAGTATCACTTTCCAATAGCAAAATTAAGTGTATGTATGATCATGTGTATATTATGTTCATGTCTAGGCAAGCATTTTAGCTAATGTTAAGTCCAAGATAAAATGGTCGTCCAGTATGAAAATTTACTGCAATCTGACATTTAGTTTGTGGAAATTTAACATGTAAAAATGAGGCAGGTGAAACGTGATTTCTAGTCAGTGCAGCTCCATCACAATCCTAATTTTTTAAGAGGAGAAGAAATAGCATAACTTAATTTGAAAACAAAAACTAGGGATACTAAATGAATGATCTGGAGATACTTACTGAATAGACATCATGATTTTGATGACCATCTTTCTCCCACCGGTGGTATTTTGTGCACCCAAAATATTGTGCACCCTAGTAAATTTGTCTGGGGTCAGAGAACAGATAGCCACTAGATACAGAGGCAAGAAAATGGTGGCACTCATACCTTTAATCCTAGCATTTCAGTGACAGAAATCCCTCTGGGTCTCTGGGAGTTCAAGGCCACATTGGAAACAGCCAGGCATGATGACACAAGCCTTTAATCCCAAGAAGTGAGCCTTTAATCCCAGGGAGTGATGGTAGAAAACAGAAAGATATATAAGCCGTGAAGACCAGAAACTAGAAGCATTTGTCTAGTTAAGCTCTTAGGCTTTGGTGTAGCACAGTTCAGCTGAGACCCATTTGGATGAGGACTCAGAAGCTTGCAGTCTGAGGAAACAAGACCAGCTGAGGAACTGACAAGGTGAGGAAGCTGTGGCTTGTTCTGTCTCTCTGATCTTCCAGGCTTCACCCCAATAACTGGCCTCAGGTTTGATTTCATTAATAAGAACTTTTAAGATTCCTGCTACATCTGGCACCCAACGTTCATGGTATGAATTCACAAAAAAGCCTCTTGCCTCTGGTTTTGTGGGCCTTAGCTCAGACCCAAGCTACACTTAGCCAGTTGTATTTACTGGTTGGATTTACTGAAGAAGGCAGAGGCAGGAGGATCCCGAGTTTGAGGCCAGCCTGTGAGGCTTGCTAAGGAGAAGCTAAGGCCAGCTGGAGACTAGCTACAAATGGTGGCAGTTGGACCATGGAGGCATTGATTGCTGCTCAGTGTTGCAGACTGCTTCTCATCGTGTTGGTGACTGCAGTGATGCTGCTACCTGGGAGGAAGTGCTGCTTGTTCAGAGAAGAATTGCCAGGACCATCGTGTTACAAGAAGGCATTGGCAAAGGTCAGTTTGGAAAAGTTTGGTAAGACAAATGGTGGGGAGTAATCGCTGTGAAGATTTTATCTACTAGGGAAAAACATCCATGGTTCTGAGAGACAGACATTTATCAGACTGATTACTCTGAACCACAAGAAAAAAAAAATCTAAAGGGAACCATGACCATATCTAACAGTTACTTTGAAATATTCAAAAAGATTACATGATCCCACAATGATGATTGCACATAGACTATAGTAAAACCATTAAGCTGATTAACACCACAGAAGGATTGACTTAGGACTACAAACTGCTTAGGACAATTTTGAGATCGATACCTGAAATGATCCAGCCTGACAGACTACTTGAACAAAGACTTGAAATAAGCCCTGCACTTTCTCATTATGCAGCAGCTGGACAAATTATATAAGAGTTGACAATTGACCCCAAAATTTTCTTTTCAGGATCCCCTAAAGATGGAAGTCATTTTAAGAAAACAATGCCCACATTCCCAAGAGGTGGGATGGGAGGCTTTTGGTTGTTCAGTGAGTTTTGGATATTGTCATTGTTTATGATGGTTGGTTGCAAGTTCTTAATTGTTAATGGTCAGGAAAAAAGCTGAACAAGGAGATTATATTCAGAGGTTTTCTTCAAAAAAAGGAAAAAGAAAAAAGAGAATATAGATATGAGGTAGATATGAATCTACTTTGAGAATAAAGAAAAAGAATAAGAGAATAAATGGGTAGGTCACTGAATCTACTGTAAAAACAAAAAAAAGGAAAGATATAAAAATGACAAAAGGTAGATTACTGAATCTATTATGAAAAGAAAAACATAGAATATGGATATGATAAAATAAAAAGATCAATTATTGAATCTACATTTTCAAAGGAACTACTTGTTTTAAATAGGATAAGTAATGAAATTTTTGTCTGAGTTTATCAAATATTACTGGACTACACATTGTGAAAATATATATAATAGGGTTTTTTATCTGAATGTGTCAAATGTCAATGGACTAGACATTGTCCATGTAATTTTTGATGGTATATATTGTATATACTTATTGGATATGTTTTCTTGTATTAGTTATAAGCTTTTCTAAATTTTAGACAAAAAAGGGGAAATGTGATATTGTGTTTCCCCCAAAATATTGTGCACCCTAATAAATTTGTCTGTGGTCAGAGAACAGATAGCCACTATATACAGAGGCAAGAAAATGGTGGCACTCATGCCTTTAATCCTAGTATTTCAGTAACAGAAGTCCCTCTGGATCTCTGGCAATTCAAGGCCACATTGGAAACAACCAGGCACAATGACACAAGCCTTTAATCCCAAGAAGTGATCCTTTAATCCCAGGGAGTGGTGGTAGAAAACAGAAAGATATATAAACTGTGAAGACCAGAAACTAGAAGCATTTGTCTGGTTAAGCTTTTAGGCTTTGGAGTAGCACAGTTAAGCTGAGACCCATTTGGATGAGGACTCAGAAGTTTGCAGTCTGAGGAAACAAGACCAGCTGAGGAACTGGCGAGGTGAGGAAGCTGTGGCTTGCTCTGTCTCTCTGACCTTCCAGCATTCACCCCAATAACTGGCCTCAGGTTTGATTTCATTAATAAGAACTTTTAAGATTCCTGCTATATCCACCCACTGTAAATCAGGCTTACACACCTGTCTGATTTAATCCATCGATGTTAGAATGTCCTTCATCATATACATGTTTTGGTACCATTGTGTATTTCCATCATGAGGTTAAAGCTTCTATGAGAGGGTTATTGAGCTGTTTTAATCTGTTGAACAGCTCTCATTTTCTAACTCAAAATCTATCTCCTGGAATAAATATGTCCATAACTAGCTCTTATATTTAAATTAACCCATAATTTCTCAGTGTGGCATTCTCATCTTGCTTCCTATGCATGTAGCTGGTGATGCCTGATTTTGCCCTTCTCCTTCCCATCATTCTGAGTTTGGTTGCCCTGCCTATTCTTCCTGCCTGGCTACTGGCCAATCAACATTTTATTAAACCAATTTTAGTGACAGTATTCAAGAGGATTATTCCATACCACAAATAGTTTTAAATGTTTAACCCAGCAGATAAGAAAGTGTATCAACAGTATAAGAACAACCTATCTATGTACTATATGAAGTTTTCCAGGCATGGAATTTACCAACACCATAGATCATCAGGCAAAATTGGACATTTTAAGGATACATTTTCAGAAGCCACTGGAGAGAGAACCCACACTACATATACTATTTTGCCTGGGAAACTCTAAAATCCATTAAAACTTTATTCATTCCATAAAGTCTTTCCATAAAGTTAGTTCTTATCCAACAAAGCAAAAGATCCCCTGCCAAATATTCTCTGTTCTTTCTTCTTGGACTCTACTCTGCTTGTTCTACTAATACATAGTGCCCCTCAGATGCTCCCTATAAAAATACTACTCTTTCTTCATAAAACCTCTCATATCTTACTTTTGTTTAGACATTTAGTGAAGAAAGAAGAAAGGCAGAAAAGAGAAATAATGGCTAAACTAATCACTGCTTCCTTTGCATGTTTTTTGAATACTTATACTTTCCTATTTTCTCACCAGTTTCTACCTGCTGTAACAGAGGCATTTGCCAATCAAATGAGCCACCAACTCAAAATAAAGGGAAAGTTTATATGTGCAGGTGAATAATCTGCCCATCAATCAAGGTACTTCCCTTTTGTACTATATTTTTACAGAACCTTTTAGTAAAAACAGCAAGATTAGATCTATTATTGAAATCTTTCTGATAAGCCATTATCTGCCCATGAACACCAGAACTTCTATGGTATTATATTTTTTTCTTCTGCTTAAGTATGTATAGAAATAAATGTGAAATCCTATTTTCCCATTGTAGCACAATTAGATAGCAAACTCTACGTAACATGAAGTGTTGTTGAAAAGGAAGGGAAAAATAAACAAATGTATAGACTAAAGAAAGTGAAAGGGATAACAAAGAGAAAGTGATTGAAATGCCCATTAAGCCTCTGGGGTTGTGTAAAGATAAAAATCGCTCATCCATCACATCATTTCAGTTGGCATGTTCGTTGACTAATATACTGTTTCTGTGTTGGCAGAAAAGAGCTGTGTAGGAAATCATGTTGTGATGTTTCTCATATCTCTTTTTGGAAATTAAAGGGTTTCATCGAAAAAATATTTGGATGATTTAAGAATAAATGATTGAAAGAGAAGCATGTGGATGAAATTCTCCCTTGGAATGTACTTCATTTATTTTAGAATATATAAGTGTCTAGAAAATAGACAGTGAAGTATTTTCTTTCTTTCAAGACCCTTGATGACTGTTTAGAGCCACTTACACCCCAAGCGACTTTTTCAGACCCTATGGTGCACTATGGTTTTAGAATTTTTTCGTTTTATCTTTTGATTGTCTTTCTTTTTACAAAGAATGTTAGTGATTTCTTTGGCACAGCACTAGGCTCCATGCCATAGAGAAACAGCAGACTGCCCTGGCCTCAGAAAACCATTGTTTAGTATATATCAGTAATAAAAATCAGACTATTTGGAGTTTTAAACACTTCATAGATATCACTGTATTTAATATTTACAGTGACTAAATAATTAAACTACATTTATATTCTCATTTTACTCCACATTATCCCTGTTTGTGCATGATACCCCATCTTATAATAAGGTTAGTAAAGCAGAGACAATTTAAATGATTCACCCAAAATGAACCTGTTAGCAAATATCCTAACTGTAACCTAGTTCTGGCAGCCTATCTACAGCATGATCTTAACTAGTGCTATTCCTTTTTTATTTATATATTCTTCTCACTACAAATCCACATGCTCTCAGAATTGAGTTAGTCCTTGGTCTGATTTTCATTGTGCAGGCTACATTATGACACAGGTATTCTTCCAGGTTTAGTTAAGAACTGGAAAGCATTTTGATGAAATGGATTAAGATTGTAGTGCTAATGAAGGGCAGTACACAGCACTTGAACATATATTTAATTGAATACCTCTTCTAGTATATTCTGTGCTTAACCAGATATCTCCATATTATCCTTTGATAATGAGCATGAGGGACCAGATTTAGAGTTTTTATCTAAACAAGAGAATCAGCATCTCTGAGGATGGAGACTTCAGTTGTTCAGGAAAGTCTTCACTTACAAAACTAGATATCTGAGATGGTTCCAAAATTCCTCATGTGAAAGACTCCCACATCCCAACATTAGAAAGAGACTCTAATGAGACAGAAGATGAAAATATAATATGTGTTACTTGTCAAAGAATGGAATACAATTGGAAAATGAGGTAATATTGCAAATAAGCTGGCTTTGCATTTATTCTCTGGGCTGTGGTTGATAAACAATTTGGGATTCTAGGAATCAGAAAGCATGCCGAAAGATAGATCAGCATGGCAGAAATGAGACATCTCTAAAGTCAGTGCATACTCCATCTCTCCATTTTCATTTGATTGTGGATGGATTACATATTCTGTAGGATGTTAAAATCCTTTCATAAAATATTTCCTTTGGTGTTATACAAAATAGCTGAGTAAATCATCTAAGGCAGCACATAGAGTTTTGTAGCTAGAAGATTTCCGGTGTCCCTCCTGGTCCATAGCTGCTCAGACCCAAGTAAACACACAGAGGATTTATTAATTAAAACTGCTCAGGCATTAGCCCAGGTTTACTTTTGACTAGCTCTTACATTTAAAATCAGCCTATTTCTGTTAATCTATATGTCACCACATTTTTCTGTGGCTTTACCTGTGTGCCATTACATGCTGCTTCCTAGATGGCAGGCTAGCATCTCCCAACTCAGCCTTACTTTTCCCAGAATTCTTCATGTCTGCTTATCCCACCTATACTTCCTGGCTAGCTATAGACCAATCAGCATTTTATTAAGCCATCATACAAAGGCGTTATCCCACAACATTCCTCCTTCTCTGTTTAATTAAAAAGAAAGGTTTTAACTTTAACACAGTAAAATTACATATAACAAACAGTTATCAAGCAAGAATTACAGTTATAATATCCAGTCTATTTGTATTGGTAAAATTAAAGAAAATATTCTATCTATCCTGTATTTGTGAGTCTAAAGTTTTATATCTAATTTATCTTTTATCAAGGAGAATTATAGCTAGCTAGTCTTCAACTACATCAAAGACCTCAGAAGGCAAAAAACTATTACCTAAGTAAACTGGAAGAGCATTGTAAGCAACTTCAAAAAATCTAGAATTACAGAGACAGCTGCCTGCCTGGACAGTTACCCAAAGTTCCTCTGTAATGTTGGAGCATCCACCTTCAGCCCATAGTTCTAGTGTTTCAGTCATTTTTTCTGTCTCCTGTAGAATGTTTGGCAGTTTCTTCTGCAAAGCAGGAACCTGAAGACCCATACCATAGCTCCAGCCTGCATGCTGCAAACCCGCCATAGCCAGGGGACACATCATTCATTGTACCTAGGCCAGCCATGAGCAACACGACCTAGGAAGGTGCTCTTAGCGACATTTATAATCTATTCTTAAGCTCTCTCAGATTTTAGGTGGGAACTCTTGCAACCACCTGTGGGTGCCATTTGTAGCTGGCTGCTTCTATTATGGCTCATTTTTTGGAAGTCACTTGTTTGCACTTCTTGTTTTACTAGGCAATATTATTTCCTTCTCAGGTCTCTGAGGGAGTTGAAGATTAGATAGTTGTAGTTACAGTTTTTCTTATTAAGAAATTCAGAAAAGAAACTCACTAAGGGGTGTTAATTTTATAAGTTTGAAAGACATCATAAAATAGTTTTCTATTGGTAATATAAGTTGAGATAGAAAGTGAATTAGTTACTTTTTGGACTCACCAAAATAGGACAGATAATGGAATATTTTCTCTGACTTTGTCAAATAAAAATGGACACATGTATTTATCACTTGTATATATTGTATATAATTATTATACTTTTGTATATAGTTTTTCTTATATTAGTTGTAATTTTTTTTATTTTTATTAGACAAAAAAGTATAAATGTGATGATATTTTATTTGTGCTTTAATAAATAAAGCTTGCTTGGAAATCAGGGGAAATGGTCAGGTATTTTAAGTAAACAGGGAAGTCAGGCAGCACATGTTCTTAATCTCTTAGCAGGCAGGATCTCTGTGTATTCAAGGCCACACTAGGAAACAGAGCCAAGCATGGTGATACATGACTTCAATCCCAGTATCAACCATAGATGACTGGAGGTCTTTTTAGACAGACAGACAGTGACAGAGCTGTGTAGGAAGAGGAAGTGAGGTAGCTGTGCTAAGATGCCAATCAGAGGGCAGAACAGTAAGACAATAAAGGCGTGGGTAGACAGGAAGTAACTCACATTTGGAAGCTGCAGAGTTGGTGAGGTAAGGTTGGCTGGTGGCTTTCCCTGTTTCCCTGATCTAAGGTTTTCACCCCTATGCTTGGCTCCATGTTTTTTATTATTATTATTATTTAATAAGACCATTTAGAAATTCATCTACAGAGTTTGTTTCTATCAAATATCTTGTCACAATTAGGAAGAAAATACCTAACAATACTGAGTACTCTTTTGTTTATCTCTGCCAGTGATACTTCACAGCCAGTCCAGATTTCATGCCAACATTAATCAGTTAATGTGATGTTTGTTATAAATGGAAGGTCATGAAATATTATCCACCAGCACTTTAGTCAGAGATTGATGAAGGTATGAAGGAGTACAGTGAGGCAAGGGATGCTTAGTGGGAAAAAATAATCAAACAATACTGCAAACTGGCAATAGGACTTTAAGGGAAAAGTCAGGACTATCAATCGAAGTCTGAGTTTTGTTATTTTATTTAACCATTTTAAGTACCAATTGGGAAATCACATTTAAAAAGTGGAAACATAAAGTTGTGAAGTTGTAAAGGAGTAGCAACAATATATAAAGTGATTAAATATTACTTCTTAGAGAAAAAATAAGGAATTGTTAATGTTATATAATATAAACTGCTAAACCCCATGTGACAGAAAACTAGAAACCACTGTCAAAATTAAAAGCCAAGATAATATTAGGGCTCAGAATGGACAAATACACTTACCAAGTTCAGATGAGTCGACCAAGACTAGCTCTTGAACTCAAATTTTACACTTCTCCTATAATCCCTTACTCAAGCCTTAGTGCTTCTTGATTCCAGGCAGGAAAAATATTATGGATTAATTCCTCTTTCTATCTCATTCAATCTCTCTTTTTAGAAACTTTTAATTAGTCCCCAACTCTGAACCATTATTGCTATTTCTTATTAAGTATTTAGTGCTATCCCTGTTTACTTCTCCTCATCACCTCTCCTCAAGCACCCTACCTTAAGACTTCTCATTTTAATTGTTACATGTTTTCATCAGTAGGCAATGGAGCTTCTCTAATGATCCCAACTTATCTAGAGACTTTCTTGTTTCAGTGCACACCTCCAACAAAAGAAAGAGTAAATTTCACTTGGAATCCCAGAGGTCTTGCTCACAACAAGAACAAAATTGTTTCCTTGCTCACTCTATCACACCCCATATTAAGTGTGGTGGTTTGAAAGAAAATGGCCTTTAAAACGAGTGGCACTATTAGGATGTGTGGCCTTGTGCAGTAGGTGTGGTCTTTTTGTGGAAGTCTGTCACTGTGGAGGTGAACTTTGAAGTCTCATATATGCTCAAGATACTAACCAATCTCTCAGACCACTTCCTGTTGCCTGAGTAAGAGGTAGAACTCTCAGCAACCTCTCCAGCACTATGTCTGCCTGCATGATGCCATGTCCTACCATGGTGATAATGGACTGAACCTCTGAATTGTAAGGCACTCACTTAAATGTTTTTCTTTGTAATAGTTGCTGTAGTCATGGTGTCCCTTCACAGCAATATAAACTCTAAGACAAAGTTGGTACCTTGAGCATGGTTGTGCTGTGAAAGGCATAACCATGCTTTTGTTTGGAGGAATTTGGACTTTAGAAGTTTGGGTTAAGAAAGCAGTGGAAGACTTTAAGTGATAATCAATGGACCATATCAGTAGGAGCATAGAGAACAGTGTTCCTGAGTAATTCGGAATGCAAGAGGCTGTTGGGGCATATATAATTAGAAATCTTTTTTTTTTAATAGAACAGGACAGATGCATTGTGCATTGTCCTTTTCTGGTTTCTAGAGATTTCATGCCAGCTGCGTCATGAAGGTCTGCAGTAAACATATTTAAAGCTGGAGCTTATTATCTCCTTTTTGACTGCTGCTTGTCCACCAAGTATAGGAAACATGAAAATTCTCACCTAGCTCATGAAATATGTGACTTCCATTGTGAGTAAAGCTGCCTAAGTCTCTTTCTCTTTAACCAAACACAAATGAGATGCAAAAATAATATGTATCTTCTAACTTTGTAGATAAATAGGATAAGTTCACAGGACAAGGTTTTAAGTTTCTTGTCTTTGAGAAAGCAAAATCAGATGCATCTTGAAAAGAAGAAATGTCCATGGTTATAAGGCTTGAAATGATAGAATTTAGAATAAGTTTTCAAGGATGGCTAGAGCCAACTCTTTACAGAACATACAATCTGTGGAGGAGAGCCAATAAATTTTTCTAAGTCAAGAATACCAAGCAAGAACAACCAAAAACATATTACCCAAAATAAAATAAGTGCTCATATAGGAAAAAATTCATGGAGGCAGCCCAGTGATGCTGGGAGCTGACAGTAATGGTGCCCATCAGCTCTGAGTCAGACTGACAGGTCACAAAATAAAAATAACAAGAAGACCAATTACTCAGAAGGCTAATTAGCTATTCCATGATTGAAAGTCTAATTTCACTTCCTTCTGCTCAACTGTAAGGACCAGCATATTACACTATAAGGAAAATCTTTAGAGTTCTGGGTTTTTAACAAATCAAGATGCAAATTAATCTGTAAATCCCATCAGTTCAACAGTTGATCAATTATTGACTCTTCCTAATTATGGACACAGAACAACCACAACAAGAGCAATCATATGTGTTGGCAATTTTATTAAAATTTGGAAATGTTGTGACTCTCACTGAGGATTTTCTACATTTAATGTATGGATTTGAAGGGTTACAAGCCTTATGAACAATTTCACTTTTCCGATGAGAGCTACTATTTGTTACCAGGAGCCTCCTTCCAGAATATTAAGAGAACTCTTGAACCAGCATAAAACAGAAAGCCTGTGCCTTAGTTCTATGAGATCAAACTAGTCAACAACAATTAATCAAGAACCTGAATGGAACAGAATCACTTAATAAACTAGGATGGAAAACTCTTATAGAGATTCATATGAGCTTCAAAAACATTTGAACTGTTAGTGTCCGAATCCTGTCCATGAGAAGTATTTATATATGAAGGGTTGTTAACAGGAGGAACATATTCTCTGTAGTTCAGGAAATGCTGTTTGCCCAAAGAAGTAACTTTATTAACTTTAAATTCCACTAACTTAAATATTCATAGTATCACTTTTAGATAAACACTGAATGAACAGAAGACTACATCCTAAATTAGTAAAGGAAAAAAATTCACTTATTTCATAAGAGAAAATTAAAAAATAAAGAAAATTGAAATACAGATTGGTATAAATATTCATTTACACTTTATTGGAATAAATAAAATTTATAATAAATTAGGTATGAATTTAAGCATTTAATTAGTCACAATTAATGTATGTTAATTAATTTTCACACACACATTTATATATATGTACACACACACGTTAGTTTGTACAAAACTTTAATGAGAAAACCTAAAGCACAAAGATATTCCCAGTTTGAAAGACAGCAAGGGAGACAGAACAATATGAAAATACCGATAGCCTTAGAGTTGTGTAGCTGACACAATTTCAAATGAATTAAAAATCTACTGTCAGATAGTGAAAAAGGAATCATTCTATAGGAAAACATATTCAATTTTCTAAGAAAATATTAAAAATGTAAACATAAGTGTTTGGTGAAACAGTGTTTTATTATGTAAGGTAAAAATGGTATCAAAGAAAGAAAATAACTGATGTATGTCATAGTAATACGTTTCAATACATTTCTCAGTAAGTGACGGAAAACATAGAAGACATTCACGAAAAGTGAAGGAACAATCTTGGTTATTAGAATACTGACCCACAATTAATTTTTAGGAAGTTTTTCTATAATAGATAAATTTGCACCATTTTCTGACAAAAATGAAATTCTTAAACAATAATATAAATATATTGAAGTATATATATATATATATATATATATATATATATATATATGAGAAAATATATATTTTCAATTCTAATCCTTAAAACAATTTTGCAGAGATAAAAATTCTGGGAGAGTCACTTTTTGTCATTAAAAACAATTTTATATATATTCTTATGACAACATGCAAAGGAAGATATATTATCCAAACACAACAGACCACCCATGAGCAAAAAATCTTCTAGACATAAGTACTAGTAAACTACATTTAATAAATTATTTTAAAGTCATAACCCTTATGAGGGTGAGAGTTTTCCTGAAGCAATTAAGATTATAAAAACTGTACATTTATTAAATCGTGTTAACTGAACTAATATAATTTTCCTCAGTGGATGCAGTGATTATATTCAACTGTAGAATTAAATTAAATTTGTCTTAAGCTCCCTGCATGAGTAACAAATTGAAATCTTTCTTTGTATCTATACAATTAAGAGAATATTATTATACCAATGTTCAAATTTGACTTTATCAGCAGCTGAGGTTTAGTTAATCACAGGTTAGGATCAGGTTTGGGAATAACCACATAAGGCCTATTCCTCAGACATCAAGCATAGCAAAAGCCCAGCTACAACCAATGAAGCTGTTCAGCTGTTTCTATGTAAGATTTCCTTTCTTTGTCTGTTGATGTGAGTCCCATATTGACAGGGGAAGTCCTGAACTCCTTAGAACTCTGACTGTGGTTAGAATTGTTAAATAACCTTCTCAGAAAAATCTACTAAATTTAATTGTCTAAAATTGGTTAAACAATATAAAACTTGGTAATTACTAATAACAGAAAACTCTTACATAACAATGAAACCTCAATTTTTTTTTTAATTAACCTGGTGGATTCAGTACAGGCAGGTCCAGTCCCCTCCTTCCACATTGAGCAAAGTGTCCTTGTGTAAGCCCAAGGTTCCAAACAGCCAGCTCATGCACAAAGGACAGGACTGGGTCCCACTGCCTGGGTGCCTCCCAAACAGTTGAAGCTATACAATTGTCTCACTTATCCAGAGGGCCTGATCCAGTTGGGCCACTAGGTTGAATTGAATCCCCAGGGGAGTCTTGGACCTGGAGGAGATGGGAATGGAGGGGAGCGGGCTGGGGGCAAAGGTGGGGGCAGGGGCAGGAGGGGGAAGGACAGGGGAACCCATGGCTGATTTGTAAAATTAAAATACAAATATAATAAATAAAAAAAGGGAAAAAAGAAATAAAAATATTCTGAATTAAATCTTGTCTGGTTTGATTGTTTCTCTAATGTTCATAGATTGGACAGTGTAGTGGGTATAATCTGCAGTATTTTCACAGGCTCATGCACTTTGACATTTAGGCCTTAGTTAATGATTCTGTTTGGAGAGACTACAGATCCCTTGGGAAGCTGAAATTGGCTTACAGATGTGGTCACCAGGAGTGGATATTTGGAAGTTCTGTCACTCAGCCATCATTCCAGTCTCAGTGTCTTATTTTCTTCCTTTTAAGATGTAACAAATTGGTTTTTCTCTGCTGAGTAGTACTCCATTGTGTGTATGCACCATATTTTCTTTATCCCTTCTTCAGTTGAAGGGCATCTAGGTTGTTTCCAGGTTATGGCTATTACAAACAATGCTGATATGAACATAGTTTAGCAAATTCCTTTGTGGTATGATTGAGCATTCCTTGGGTATATGCCCAAGAGTGCTACAGCTGGGTCTTGGGGGAGATGGATTCCCAATTTTCTAAGGAAGCACCATATTGATTTCCAAAGTGGCTGTACAAGCTTGCATTCCCACCAGCAGGGGAGGAGAGTTCCCCTTGCTCCACATCCTCTCCAGCATAAGCTATCTTCTGGGTTTTTGATCTTCGCCATTCTGACATGTGTAAGGTGGTATCTCAGAGTCATTTTGATTTGCATTTTCTGGGTAATTAGAGATGTTGAGCAATTCCTTAAATGTCTTTCAGCCATTTGAACTTCCTCTGTGGAGAATTCTCTGTTTAGTTCTACAGCTCATTTCTTTATTGGACTATTGGGCATTTTGATGTCTAATTTCATGAGTTCTTTATATATTTTGAATATCAGCCCTCTGTCAGATGTGGGGTTGGTGAAGACCTTTTCCCATTCTGTAGGCTGTCGCTTTGTCTTGTTGACCATGTCCTTTGCTCTACAAAAGCTTCTCAGTTTCAACAGGTCCCATTTATTGATTTTTTCTCTCAGTGTCTGTGCTACTGGTGTTATATTTAGAAAGTGATCTCCCATACCAATGCGTTCAAGAGTACTTCCTACTTTCTCTTCTATCAGGTTCAGAGTAACTGGATTTATGCTGAGGTCTTTGATCCACTTGGACTTAAGTTTTGTGAACGGTGACAGATATGGATCTATTTGCAGCCTTCTACATGCTGACACACAGTTATGCCAGCACCATTTGTTGAAGATGCTTTATTTTTTCTGATATAGAGTTTTGGCTTCTTTGTCAAAAACTATATGTTCACAGGTGTGCGGGTTAATGTCAGGGTCTTCAATTCGATTCCATTGGTACACATGTCTGTTTTTACGCCACTACCAAGCTGTTTTTATTACTGTAGCTCTATAGTAGAGCTTTAGGTCAGGGATCGTGATGCCTCCAGAGGTTGTTTTATTGTACAAGATTCTTTTGGCTATCCTGGATTTTTTTTTTCCATATGAAGTTGAGTATTATTCTTTCCAGGTCTGTGAAGAATTGTGGTGATAATTTAAGGGGGATTGCATTGAATCTTTAGATTGCTTTTGGTAAGATCGCCATTTTTACTATGTTAATCTCACCTATCCATGAGCATGGGAGATCTGCTGTGGATATCACTCTGTATAAATAAAGTGCTGATTGGCTAGTAGCCAGGCAGGAAGGATAGGGTAGGCAGGACAAGAAGAGGAGAAGGCTGGGAACAGGATGGCTGGGAGGAGACACTGCCTGCCGCTGCCATGAGAAGCAACATGTAAAGACACCAGTAAGCCACAAGCCATGTGGCAAAGTATAGACTAACAGAAATGGGCTAAATATAGGAGTAAGAGCTAGAAAATGGTAGGCCTGAGCTAATGGCCAAGCAGTTTAAATAATATAAGTGTCTCTATGATTATTTTATACGTGGGTTGTGGGACTGTGGGGGCTTAGTGGAACCTGGAGAGAAGCTCTCCAACTACAGGAGATCTTTCGATTTTCTGACATCTTCTTCAATTTTTTTTTCAGGGATTTAAAGTTCCTGTCATATAGGTCCTTCACATGCTTAGTTAGAGTAACCCCAAGGTACTTTATATCATTTGTGGCTATTGTAAAAGTTGATGTATATCTGATTTCCTTCTCAGCCTGTTTGTCTATTGTAATATGAGGGCTACTGATTTTGTTTGTTTGTTTGTTTGTTTTTTGAGTTGATCTTGCAGGCAAAGGGAAGGATCTAGAAAAAATAATCCTGAGTGAGGTAACCCAGAGTTAGAAAGACAAACATGGTATGTACTCATTCATAGTAGGGTACTAGATGTAAAACAAAGATGACTATACTGCTACACTACTCCAGGGAGGCTACCTAGAAAACGGGACCCTAGGAAAGACACAGGACACTGCTGAGCCTGGAAGGAGGGGATTGGACCTGCCTCTACTGAATCCACCAGGTTTTTTTTCTCTTTTATTATTATTATTATTATTATTATTATTATTATTATTATATTTGTGTTTTAATTTTACACATCAGCCATGGGTTCCCCTCTCCTCTCCCCTCCCGCCCCCAACCCCATCTTCCCCTCATCCCCTCCCCTCCATTCCCATCTCCTCCAGGGACAAAGCTCCCCTGGGGATTCATTTAAACCTGATGGATTCAGCACAGGCAGGTCCAGTCCCCTCCTTCCAGGCGGGGGACAAGAGGGAGAAGGACAGGGGAACCCATGGCTGATGTGTAAAATTAAAGCACAAATATAATAAATAACAAAAAAATGTAACAAATTGTTGTTTCAGTTCTACTGCCACAGGTAGTTACCTGCCACAACTCCTCAGCCAGAATAGAATGTATCCTCAGCAACCATCAAACAAACAGAAACCCTCTGTCCCTTGAACTGCTTTTATCACATATTTTGTTATATATTTTGTCACAGTGATTAAAAAAAATAACACACATTTTTGAACCCTGACTTGATATATTGATAATGTTAGGATACTGGCCCTGCAGTGACCACACTGCCTTTGTAGTTAGAGAAATTGAGTTTCAGGGAAGATTACTTGTTTGGGCAAATCATTACATATTTTGTCCTCAGCAGATGTTGAGCAAATAATGATGTAGACCTTGGAAAGCCCATTTTTCAGAGCCATGAAACAAGGAAACTTCTATTCCTTATAAATTCCCCGGTTAGAGCACTTGTTTATAGCAATGGAAAGAAAACCAGAACATGAAATAATGATAGCTTTTTAATAATAACCAGAGAAATACAAGGGAGAAACATAATAAACTCAGAAGTCTGCTAACAACAAAAATGGGAAAAATAACTGGAGAAAAGGTAGATTGTGTTTGATAGCCAATGCTGCCTTGAGTAGTTCTCGACCATGCAAAAAGCCACAAAGAAATTTCAAAACTACACTTTAAAAAAATCTCTAGATTACTTACATGTTTTGCCATACCTATTTATTCAATAAAATTTGAAAAATAATTAAGTCAAGTGTAAAGAAAACCTTATTAAGCAAAGTACAAAGAACAAAGTGTGAGTAAATGTATAGATTACATTACAAAATTAGGATGTCATTTACTATTTTTCATTAATATATTATTTTACAATACTCATTAATGCCAAGAGATTACTATAGTGAATGTTCATGGACCCCTTCAGAGAAAAAAGACATTAAAAAGGAAGATAAAATGGGTAAAAATATGATTTTCTGTTCTACTCTAAAGGGAACATAGCTGGTTTATAACAAGTGAGAAGACATTCACCACATCAGAACCAGGGGCCAGTGAAAGAATTGTTGGTTCACACCCATAAGTCTAAGGAAATTGAAAAGGTCTAGCAATGACAGACAGTAGGAAGAATGAAGAAGAAAATAATTCTCACTCGCCAGAAGTGGGTATATAAATTGATTCTACTGTTTCAGAAAAATAGTTCAGTCATTTGGGTTTAAAATACATGTTAGCCACTACACGAAATTAAACAGTTCCATTAGAGTAATGGCAACAACCAAGGAAAGTATTCACAAAAATATTAGACGGAGTTAATTATGTGGAGATGGCACAGCAATATATTCTAAGGAAGAGCATACAGAAGACTATAAAACCAAGTCAATAATATTCTATTTCTTGAATTATTAGATATATGGTATCATAATTTATTATTTTGTGATACTGTGCATGTAGTTTATTTTTATAGATTCAATATATTTCAGTATATAATGAAAGATAACTTTTGATAGAAAAAGTGGTCTCAAGATGCCACTCGATACCTGAAGAAAAAAAGAGTTCAATGGAATATCTCAACTAATACGAGAATATATTACTGGTATCAGGGCTAATAACATAGCATGGAAATATAGCAGTGAGGAAGTCGTCAAAACCACAGATGTTTGATGAACACAGATGTTTGATGTAGGAGGAATGATGAATGAGTAAACAATGGCTAGTTTATTGAGAAGTACTAACACAAATGTGTGATAATATTAAAACAAACAAAAACCCTGTCATTCTTCATTCAAAATCAAAACTCAGTTTATACAACTAAAAACTATGTTAAAATACATACTTTATGTGGCCAGAGAGATAACTCTGGGGGTTATGGCACTTGCAGACAAGTATAACAACCTGAATTCGATACTGGGGACTTAGATGGTTGAAAGAAAGAATTGACTCCAGCAAGTTGACTTCTGACTTCCATGGGGGAGCTGTTTCATATACTCACACACATACACACACACACACACACACACGCACGCACGCACGCACGCACGCGCATGCACGCACGCACGCACACACATGCACACACATGCTTACACACAAGAGAGAAAATAATCAAAATGCAATATTTAAAATATACTTCTTAAATGAATGCAAATCATGTATCTATTTTTCTAGTAATGAAAGTCTTAATGTTAATTAATTCAGTCATCACTTACTTAATTGAATTCTAAACAATAGAGTTAAAAATGTAACAAAAATGACAGATGGGCACTATTTATCCATTAGAATTATATTTTCTTCAAACTGAATAAAAAAATCTGTCAGAGAGCTAGCATTTACATAGGTATTTAATTACAAAAATCAGTGCAAATTCCTAAAAAGCTCATGAAAAATATGTACAAAGTTGCTGAGAGTCCTATTGTAAAAGTGTAAAAATTAATGTAACTATCATCTCATACTTCAAGTTTATTAAAAGTCTGTGGATGTTGGTAATTCAGGTAGACATAAAACAGTTATAGTCTCATATTAAAATAATATAGTAACAGCCAATAAAATTTTAAATGCTCTAATTTTCTTTTTTCTTTCTTTCTTTTTACATCCTGGCCACAGTTTCCCCTTCCTCCTCTCCTGCCACCCACCCCAACACACACACCTTCTCTGGTCTCACCCCCTAATTTACCCCTCTTCCATTTCTGTTCATGAAAGGGCAGGCATCCCATGGATATCAACAAAACATGGCATATCAAGTTGTCATAAGACTAAGCATGACCCTGCAGTGGGTAGGTGTTCTAGTTATGACATTGAAGCACTGCCCCTAGTGAGGTAGCAGGTAACTGTTATACCTGCCTACTACTTTGAAGTACATGCCTTTGGAGCATAACTGCTGTGGACCCTTAAGACCTGGGATGCACATAAACTGTGGCTCTCTTCTTCACTTCCTCATGGAAATTGTATGCTAGGATGACCTCAGGCAGAACAGCATGGAAACTTGACTCAGTCCTCCAGGATTCTGTGACAATTCCTCTGTTCTGTCTAGTAAGTTTTCTTTCCCATAAATTCCTTTGCCCTTAAAGCAGGCTCCATGGATTTCTCCCAAGTGTCCCCATATATCAAGGCTTGGCAAGGTGACCCAGTATGAGGAGTAGAATCCTGGAATCTATTAAAAGAGTCAGAGACAGTTCTTGTCCCACTGTTAGGAGTCCCACAACAGGACCTGGACCAGTGGCTTTCACTGATTGTAAAGTGGTTAGTACTTTGCCTTGTGATCTTACTATTCTTAAAATATTTCATTAGATCCTTGAGAAGTTCATAAATGCATTTTGATCATATTCACTCACATACTCCAACAGCCTTTCTACATCTCCACCCTACCTACTCAACTTTGAGTTATCGACATTAAAGAATAATGCCATGAATATCCTGTGAGTAATAAGAAACACTCTAATTGGTCTTATGACTTAATCAACAAGTGGGAAACCATGTCTGATACTGGAAACTTAGCCGATTATCCTGGACAAATAAAGTCATGGATAATGGAGAAGGACCTACTTTACCAAACCAGCAAAATCCTTAGCTACTTTCTAAATATTTCTTCTTATCATTCACCAATAAGTGAAGTCCTCCTTACAGATATCTACAGCCAAAGAAAATGCAGAGTTATGTAAGACAGTCTCAGTAAATCTACCTATGACACACTTACCTAAGGTTTAGGGAAGATTCTGGAAGAGAGGCAGAAAGATTATAAAAGACAAGGAATTAGGGAGTTTGTTATGAGACTGTGTCTCCTAGGAATCTCAGAAGCTACACACATAATGTCTTACCAACATAACTACCTAAAAATGAACTGAACAAGGGCAGCAATAAACATGCCAAAGAGGACAGAGGAAAGTGCAGTAGGCTTCAACACAACACAGAGAACTTGAGGCTTTTAAGCAATGCTGAGAGCAAGACAAATAGTCTTCCCAGAAAGATCACACAAATAATCTATCCAATACCAAATGGTCAGCACTGAAAACATATATACAAGTAACATTATTCAAACTGAGTGGCTTATATTTATGTGTATATATATATATATATATATATATATATATATATATATATATACACATATACATATGTGTGTGTGTGTGTGTAACAAGAATTAATGAACAAAGAAGCAACTAATTTTAAAGAGAGCAAGAATGGAAGAATGGATATATGGGAGGGTGTGGAAAGAAGAACTGGAGAAGGAAACATAATTATATTATAATTGCAAAAATAAAATTAAGAATAAAAGCTACCTATCAAGTCATTTGTGTTAATCAATTATTCCTGAGAGTGAGGTCCTACCCCAGAATATGATCAATGTTAATTCAGAGAATACCCAGCACAAAGATGAGAAGGTGGGCATTAAATCATAGCACTAGGTTTGGAACTATTGTCAATTGATAACTTCAAGGAGAGGGGAAGTCAGTTTTAATTATGTGACCCCTAAAGGGTAGACCCTTTACTTTTGGCTCTGTATTTTTTATTGAGTTGATCTTTCAGTAACAAATACATAATGTATATTTATTTATACACGCAGAAATTTGTTGTAGCATGACTCATGTTTTCAGAAAGTAGTAACAAAGTAACAAATGAAGAGAAGAACTGAAGAAATATAGTATAGTATAATCACACCAAGGGACTACTTTATAGTTATCAAAAGCAATGGATGAGAATAAATCTACCTGACAAAAAATGTCAAATACTGTAAGGTCTTATTGATTGAAAAACTAAAATGCAGAAATAAATATCTAATAAGGAAAACAATGTATAAAATAGACTGTCCTGAAAAGAAAAGTTTATGAAATATCCATCCAGATTTCTATATAGAAAGGCATATAGAGTCTAGTTATAGGAGTGCTTGGTACTTAAGCATTCATAAAGTATGGAAGGTCATAACTATGGTGTCATGTATGTCATCCCTAAAGTCAGAAAGAGTTAGAGGATAAAAAAAAAAATAGAAAACAATGAATAGAAAAATGTGTCATACAATTTTACCTTGAAAAAAATAATGGATATACGATTAGATAGATAGATAGATAGATAGATAGATAGACAGACAGACAGACAGACAGATGAAAGATGATAGGTGATATGTAGAAGATAGATAGGATAATACTAAATAAATAATATATAGATAGATGGATTGCCAGACAATGGTTATATAACAGTCAGACAGACAAAAAGATTAGATAGAAAGATAGACATATAGATGATAGTTAGCTATATGATAGCTGATAGCATGATGAATAACAGATATTTGATATATGGATGATAGATAACTGTATAGTATAGATAGAATAGATGACATGGTAATGATAAATGACAAAATGATTGATAGATATATGATAGATAGGTGATATATAGATAATTGGTAGATGATATATATGAAGTTCAGAGAGATATCTTTGATTGTGGAAAATATACAGAAATATATTGAGGACCCTAATTAAATTCAAGTTCCCAATTAATCAATGAAAATTATTCTCTAAGCAATCAATCATCCTATGGGACAGCACAGAAGCTATATCTCCATTAATCTGCCAGGCACAGTATTTCATTGAGGCCAGATGACCATCATTCTTTCAGTTTTATTAGTATTCTTTTTCCCTCAAAATGTAGAATGTAAAGTGATAGTTTCTAGCCTGATGGCTTCATTACTACAAGAAAAGCTTCACAAATCAGCAAATCAAAGCAAGTTTTCATTAGCACCACCAGATGTTTTAAGAATCTATTCCTAATAATGGATTCATTATGAAAACAACAACAATGTTGATGATGAAAATTGAAGTAAAGCTTCCAGAAATACATTTCATTTAAATAAATATTTCACATTTTTAAAAATGGTGCTGTAAATTTAGATAAAAAATTCAGTATTGGTAATAAAAATATTTTTGTGGCAATAATCTCAACATTAGAATAAATATCAGTGGAGTTTTTTGTGTTAAAAATGGGTGGTTTTTCTTTTACATTTACAAATCTATAGTAAAGAAATAGGCTTAATATCCTTGTCGGTGTCCTCATAATCCCTTATTATGCTCAATCAAGAAGCTTTTAAAAGTATTCATTAGAATTGCCTGCCTATCATAAATCAGATTTTAGAAACAGTTTTGTTTTGGGATATTTATTTTGTAAATTATTTTGAATATTTTTACAAGGACATTCATTTTTTAATTATTCTCTTAAATTTTGGCTGCAATATTGAAGTATTAAACAAAGCATTTGATGATATTGATGCAAAAAACTCTTTTGTAACTGAAAATTTAGAACACTGAAGTTGTGCACCATGCTGGATGAAGGAGTCTGCTGAGAATTTCTTGATTCTGCAGCAGCAGGATAGGAGAGGATAAACCCTCTAAGAGACACACCTATGACAAAACGCCGATAATTTTAACCTATACAAATACTTCTCAATATCAGATCCTCTGAATGAAAGTGAATAAAAATATAGCTATCAAAATATTTAGATTAAAATCTTATAGATTTTAATATCAAGAATAGAAGAATATAGAGATAGTGATTAGCATGGTGGCAAAATTCTTGCCTAGCATGGCCAAGCTTTTGTGTTCAATCCCAAGAAAACAATATGTATACACATGTGGATGGGGTGAGGGTGTTTGTGTGTTTGTGTATACAGATGTATACATGCCATTTAGTAAACTTTTTGGGATTGCAAGTTATCTTACGTACATAAAATATTATTTCCCAAATGAAAATATACAATACAATTAAGTGCCTATAGGTAATGACTAAAACTTTACAATATGTTTACCATAACAAAAATTTGAAGAAGATTCTAAATAGTTTTATAAAGGAAACAGTAAGATAATATTTAAAAACATATTCCTCTGGGAAAATAGCCTCATTGATACAATATCAGAAACAAATATTAAAGAAAAATATCTATCTAAATGACTATATTCCAACAGTAATTATTCTGCTTATCCAATTTTAATGAATGCATAATTTAGCACGAAGGTATTGGTTTTTAGAATTTGTTTTAATATACACAGATGTACATTACTTTTAAGAGTGTGCTGGTGTAAAAATAAATTTAAATAGAGTTAAATTATTCATCATAAATACAATAAAAATAGTCTATCAGTAAATCTTTTAAACAGCAGATGATGTCTTCAAAGTAATGAAGTACTATTTTGATGGCAGCTTTAGGTCCACAAAAATAAATTTAAAAAAATACGTAAAGAGGTCCTATGTCTCCTCCATTTCAACTCATGCATGGTTTTCTCACTGTCAACACCTTTTCCCAGAATAAGACATTTGTTACAATAAATTAAAATTATATTGACATAGCTTTATCACTCAAAGTCTATTGTTTACAATCACATAACTGTGAACTTCCACAAAATAAATATCGAATTACATAGTTTTTTGTTGTTGTTGTTGTTTTGTTTGTTTATTTGTTTTGAGACAGTGTTTCTCTGTGTAGCTTTGTGCCTTTCCTGGAACTCACTTGGAAACCCAGGCTGGCCTCGAACTCACAGAGATCCACCTGGCTCAACCTCCCGAGTGCTGGGATTAAAGGCATGCACCACCACTGTCGAATTACATAGATTTAATAGGCAATGGCACAAGATAAGCATTCACATTCCATGGAGAAATGAGGGTTTAGCAAGCAAAGATAGGAACAGACCCAAAGTGAAGCCCAGAAGGGAAAACATCAAATCCTACAGCATCATGTTGGACACCTGGCTCTTATGATGGAATTGTTCCTTCAGGCTTCACCAGTCACCCCCTGCTCTGTTCTGTCACCTACCTCAGATGCAACCTTTCTCTTAGGTCACTAATCCTCCATTCCATCAGGTTTTTATGGCAGGCATCCCACAGTTCTAGCATTTCAAACATCTGCTGCTCTCATTTCAACTTCCTTTAAAAACTTTATCTTTGCCACACACTACTATGCCTCAACAGTTTTCTGGATGTGTGGCACAAAACTTTATGTTGCCATCAATCTTCCATCATGTATTCTTAAAAGGAGTTCTAACAATGATGCTTTGATGCCGTGCTCTCAGAATAGGTTTTATCCTATTTATCATGGTCTCCTGGATCCATGATTGCACCAAATTCTATACTGACCTCATAGGAGCATTTCTCTAGCCATTGCTTTGGAAGAGAGATGAACTCCTGGTGTGGCAGTACTGGTTTCAATGCTTGTCTCCTCTCAAATCATTTTGCAGCTTCACAAAATGGAACCTCTAGTCTGTGGCATCTTGCCTTCAGAAAGCTTTCTTACCCATCTTACAGAGTACCATATCTTTCTGTAATGCTTCTAATCTATTTAGCAGTTACTGATTCTTTAAAATATGCCCTTTTTGTATGTTTAAACTTGCACCTTTGATCTCATCAGAGGATATTTTAATGTTTTTGCTTTACTTTTTGCTCTGTCTCCCTGTATACATATAAGGGAGCAGTAAATAGTAGCCCTGCCATATCCTGAATGATCTGATGCTTTGAAATTTCCCCCATCAAACAAATTAGTCCATTACTTTGGAATCAAATATCATTCAGGTTATCGGGACACAGGCAACATGAAGACAGACATATTACCCAAATATCAAATAAATGGCTTCAAGCCCAGTTCCACACTGGGTTCAAACCTGAAATGTCATAGTCAGGCCTCCACTGTCTTCACTTCTTTCAACATTCTGATCTTTCAAGCTCTCATTGCAATGACTCATTAAAATTTGTGTTACAGAATATGGCAGCTTCTGGTAGCCTCTCTAGCTTATCCCTGATCTAGTGCTTGGAAACTAACACCAAGACATCTAAACCATTGTGTTATAGAAGTGGATTAATTTAATGTTAGTAGTAAAGTGACTAGCACTTCAGATGAGAAATAAAAGGACTTATAGTCTGCCCCGGCCAGCGGGGTGTCAATGGGGCCACCAACCTGTGGGAGAGAATGAAAGGACAGGGCGACACAAAGAGACAGCAGCAAGACAGTATTCTGATCAAGCCGCCAATCTTTATTGTTCTCCACATGGCTTATATAGCATAAGGGGGGAAGGGGCAGGAAGGAGGGAAAGGGAAAAGGGGCGTGTAGAACATGGAAGGGGTGCAAGACGTGTGAGGCAGATAGTGCAACTGCGAGACGTTGGCTAAGGTCACTGGTCAGGGGCAGTATATTCTGTTGCTAGGCTGCCTGACCCTGGAATGCTCTTTACATTCGGTTGTAATGGCACCTGACTGTGGGATGTTCTCTTATCTTGGGAGGCCTCTGGTTACTGCTCTGGGAAGGGGCTTATGAGTTGTTCTTTGGTTTAGCTAGTACTTTCTATGGTTCATGTTTGGTTCCTGACATCTTGGTCCCTAACAATAGTCAGGTATAGGATAACTGAGATGACCAGATAAGGGTAAGTACTGGGTTTTGTGACAAACCATAAAGCTAATCTCTATACAGGCTTTGGTGGTTCTCACAAGGCTTCTCTTCCCCTTCACAAGGAACACACAGGAGGCACTGTTGCTTTCCCCACACTCTTATACCTAATGCAGTTAAGTGTAACAAGATGAACTGTGGATAAGGATGGCTTCTAAGGAACCCTTGGTCCTTGGGTCAGACTAATTCAGAACAACAGAGAGCCAACAATGCAGTGAGGTGACCAAGAACAAGTTTGCAATTGTGTCCAGTCATGGTCATAATGTGCCCTCGAGGTTAAAAAATCTTGAAGAGTTCAGTTGTCCATATTGTATCAGAAACTAAGGCAACATGATGTTTGGCCATAAATGTGCATTAAAGGTGGTTCTAAATCTTCAAAACACTAAAGCCTTTATAGCACTTCTTTATGGTCTTGATACTTCCTTCCTCTTTTCTTGGGGTCATGGAAAGAAACGCAACAGAGAAAAATATTTTGTGCACTATGACTTGGGACAGAAAAAGTTATCTTACTTAATAAACATATTACTTCTCCCATAAATATTCATAAAATCTTTAAAATCCACAGCTCAAAACCCTCTATGCTGTTCCCTGCACTGAGGCATTCTGTTCTCATGTTTCATTCAACAAATTTTTGCTCAAATTGTGCATTTCTCTTTCAACCAAGAAGATAAAAACCTAAAGACATCTGTAAAAAAACTACATCATTATTTTTGACTTATTTTCTGGCACTGGTAAGGGAACATAAATTTAGGTAGATAATTGGGTGAGAGGAAAAAATTGAACAGAAAGACAGAAGTGTGCAATTTGTATTTGGTAGTTGATGGTGAATTCTTACCTTGTGTCTAGAATCAGGTTAGATATGAGGGCATGTTATCTAATTTCTTTTTGTCATAGAATTTATTTGACATTGATGGTCTAATGCCCATTTTTTAGGTAGGAAAACTGAAACTCAACAGGGTTTAAAAACTTATTCAGTGTCACTAAGGAACAGATTGTAGTTTAAACAAACTAGGATTTATTTTACCCATTCATCTTCATGGACATCAGATTTATCTTTCTGCCCATCTATCCCAGGTCATTTTCTAAGACTCCAATTTGATATGAGGAGTAACTTCTAAGTTTGGAGATTTAGCTCAGCAGTAGAGCGCTTGCCTAGCAAGCACAAGGCCGCTGGTTCTGTCCTCACTTCTGGCAAAAAAAAAAAAAAGTGAAAGAGGAGTAACTTCTGTTTCCTGAGCTTTTCTCTAGGTTATTTGTTTACCAACTTTATCTCACATTCTATTTTATCTGCCAATTTTAACACCTTCCTTTTTTTCTGTGTATGAAATGCTCCTTATTTACCCTCCATGAAAATTTCTGTACTTCCCTAAAACTTTACCTTAAGTGTTGTTCTATGTTTCTGTGCTTCTCCTATATGTAGTTGTAGTTATGGATGTTCATGACCATTTCCTGTGTTGCAAACTACAGAAGCAATGGCAGTAAATTTCTCCTCAGTGGTAGAATTAGTATGTGCTGTACATGGAAGGAAGTTTCTGATGGCATGAAATTGTCTTAATTTTCCCTAAATTCTGAGATCTGTTTCACTGCCAGGTACACAGACCTAGAAAACGATGCATATATGTATAAACTGAGGAATTCGTAATCAACACAAGTAGAAACTGAACTACTCCAGAGTGGATTCTCTCATAACTTGAAGACAGGCAGGAACAATAACTAAAAGCTTCATGCTGTCCCATGTCTTTGTTTCTAAGTAGCTACTTTGAAAGCATGGAGTTGAGATCTAGTGAACTTCCTTAAAAGGGATATTGTTCTCTCTCAGGTTTAGAAAATGTCAGAACACATCAAAATAAATTACTTTGATCCTGTCACCCTGGTCCATATACCATCCATTTGGAGGTTTCCATTTTGTTCCATAAGGTGACATTATCAGTGACCTGGTGTTATCTGCTTTGAGAACTCACTGCCTGTGCTAAGGTCATTGAAGTGTACTGCATTTTGCCATTTTCTTCAGAGTTTCATCTGACAACAAATAGTTTTAGTATTTCAAAACCACCAGTAAAAGATAAAGTACTATGGGTAACAATAATGCACAGAGCTGCCACATGCAGGTGTGTATGTGTGTGTTTTTAAGCACATGTGCATCTGCATGTATGCTGAATGTTGCAAATATGTGAAATCAGGTCAAGTATATTAGCAACTCAAGATCTAATAATGGTATAGGAAAAGTTACTATGTCTCAGCTTTGTAATGAGGAAATAAGAAACGAGCCCCCTTGCTGATTGTGAGTAAGCCACACCTATCTCATAGAATGCGCACAGATGACTGAAATCTGAAAAAGCAACCTGGAAGAAAAGATGATGTATTCAATAAGATGAGGGAAGAAAGACTCTTCTCTGAGATTTCATGCAAAGAATTGATAGGCTCCATGTTTCCACTTGCACTTTATGCCTTCATGGGTTCTCTTCCTCATAGCTAATACGTGGTTTAACGCACACACACACACACACACACACACACACACACATACACACACACATACATACAAATGCACACACACAATACATAAACACAAACACATTCACACAAACATACAAGCACACACCTATGCACTTACACACATATAGGCACAGAAACATACATATACTTACATGTATACATACATATTGTATTAGTTTTAATGTAATTGGCCTCCATAAGCTCATTGGGAGTGGCACTATTAGGAGGTTTGGCCTTGTTTGAGGAAGTGTTTCACTTTGAAGGTAGACTTTGAGATCTCATAGATGATGAAACCATGCCCAATGAGACCAACGACCACTTCCTGTTACCAGCAAGATGTAGAAATCTCAGCTCCTTATCAGGCAATATGTCTGCCTACATGCTGCCTTGCTTCCTGCCATGACTAAACCTCTGAACTGTAAGAAAGCAACTCCAATTAAACATTTTTCTTAGAAATAGTTATCATATTCGTGATATCTTATCACAATAGAAATCCTAACAAAGACACAAATGTGCACATAAACATACAAACATACAACATATAAACACACACACACACACACACACACACACACACACACACACACACACACAAACAAACAACACAAACACCAAACTAAAGGTAAGAGACATATTAGCTAGAGTACTGTTGGAAATGAAAAGGGCATAATAATGTCTCTGTCTTTGTTTCTTCCTCCTGAAAAAAAAATTACCTGTGGGAAATTGAGTTCCAAATATCCATAGTTTGAGTATATAGAGAAGAAAATTGACATCAAGTACATTTATACATTAATGAATCAGTAACAACTTTGCAAGGACATGTAAGGGAAGGTTTCTATTGCTTGGTTGGACAATGTCTTCCATGAAGTCTGAAGTGGATTACAAAATTTTTGGGAGCACCAAGTTCACAGAGGGGCTCCAAGAGCCCATCAGAGTTTCCATGATTGGGCAATACCTGATTTCCAAAGGAAATGTAGACATTTACAGTTTGCCCAAATTCAGAAATATTACTAAGCAGTTACAACCCTCTAAAATATATTTTTATCTAAGTTATCATTAGAAGCAATAAGTACATGTTTGCTATATTCAGAATATTGAAGTATACCTTAAGTAAATAACCATTATCTGGCATTGACAGACTATAGTTAATTGAACATTTCTCTATGGATGCCTATACTGAAAGATATACAAGATTTCATGTAAATGAAATAATGCTGCACATACAGCTGTTAAAAAAACTGTCTTATTTTTCACTCAATAATATGTTACAGGCATATTTCCATGTCAATAAATATAGATTAACATCATCATTTTAAATTGCAGCATAATTAAAAAGCATAGTATTTTACAGAGACAAAAGACAACAACAGAGTTCTCCATTCTACAGTCCATTGCAGAAATAATTTTGATAATAACCTTGGCAGTTAGTCAAGCAGGTTTTTCATATCATTGTTAGCGACTATGATAGTTATAATTGTGAAACATTTCAGTAAAATTTCTAGGATTTCCATCTTTCACCTATTAAAACATATGGCTATGTTATGAAATCCATTGATCATCTTAGTATTTTTTAAAGCAAACTTTTCCAAAGCCTTATATCATGCTTTAATGAACACATGAACTAAATATAATTCTATATTTGAAGTAAAACAACATAGAAGACAATAATGGTTTTGTTTCAGTCCATTGATGATAGCAAGTTCTTTGTCTTAATAAACTAGTACAGAGTTTCTTAGATGAATAAATATATGATTTGATGTTTAGAGGAAGGAGCTAGTATTGTGGGAATCTTTGTTTCATGAACTTTCATGAAATGCATCTTTTGTTCAAGTTTTAGCCAAGCCTAGGCAGTAAATAAGATTGAAAAGATAACTGCCCACAATTATTTAAGTCAAAATATTGAGGTCAAGAGAAAACTTAAGGATATCAAGGAAGATGATGACCAAAAGACATTTGATAGTAACTTTCATAGTTTTTAATGATGTCATGTTATCACAGGCCCACATGGTTCTATAGCCTTAACAATTTCATACAGTATAGAAAAAGGGAATTGTTCAATAGAATACACATATTAAATATTACTGAAAGTAATAGGCATGCAGTGATAAAAACTTTCATTGAACACTTGACCAGGTGTTTATGTGAAGGGTAAATTTGAAGGGGGTTGTGTTTCAAAGCCAGGATAATCAAATTCTTTCTCATGGTTAATATGAAAGCTAATGTTGAGGGTTTTTTTTTCTTTTTTCTTTTTTTTTTTTTTTTTTTGAGACAGCTGAGGGTCTGACTAGAGTAATTAAAATACTAATTGGAAATTCAAGATTCATCAGAGAAAATTGCAGTGAGTCAATTTCTTTTCTTTCTTTCTTTTCTGTTTGTAAAGTGTTTTCTCTGGTGATGGCAGATGTTGAGGTTGTGAATTTATTGTGTGCTCTAGATAGAGAAAAATCTTCTACTCAGACTGGGTTTGTACACAACCCTCTATATTTTTGTTGATTGTCTACTTAAATTAACTTCTCCTAATGAGACACAGATTCAATGACTATCTCTGTAATTTACTGGCTGTGAAATTAGTTAGTCTGGATAATTCATCCCCTGGGTGACAAGGGTGAGATCACAGTGAACCAGCAGGTGAGAATGAAGAATGTGAAGAATGGCTCCTTTGCTAATATAGCCACAGAATTAATGTGGAGAATGCATACCACAAACCTAACCTCTAGGTGACCCCAGTTTGTCTCCAATCCACCTTCATGCCCAAGTCAGCCCATTGGAGCCTGGCTTGGTTAGACTTGCTACTGAGAGTGTGAAACCACCAGATGTCAATGTTAATGCACAGTAACTTTGATAAAAGCAAATAAGTTGCAAAAATACTAATACTAAAATAAAATTAACCACCTTTGGCAAATAAGTTGATAAGCAGTGGGGTTAGAGGAAATGCTTGTAATTAAATATTTCTTTATTTTGTACAATAAATAAGTAACTTATTCTAGAAGTTCATCCTCAACTTCTTTCCCCAAAACTCTGTATAAGACTTTTTATATTAGATTATTATTTGTCAATAAATTAATGATATTAATAAACAACTTTCCATATAGTTTTGTCTTTTCCTTTTATTAAACAATAATAATTCTACATGTTTATAAGCAAATTATACTGTATTTCAATCAAAGGATTACATTTCTAAACTCTGAAAATGCTATCGTTTTATTCATATGTTCATTGTTTTGTGTGTGCGAGTTAAATAAAGAAGCGTTCTTATGCATATGTATGCAGGTATTACAGAAGTTGTAGGTCAATGCAAATGTCTTCATCAATTGCTCACTGGCTTGAATTCTGAAATAGAACGTGGTTGAAATCAGGTCCTCACAGATGATAAGCACTCATGCACCATCTCTGCAACCCTAGAAAACACCATTTTTAACTGAAAGGGCCAATTTTTCTATATTTAATGTAATATTAGTATACTTAACTTAAATGTAACATTACTAAATCTACCATGTTGTTCTTCCTACATTCTTTCTAATCCATCTTCAGTTGATGAAATAATGCACAAAGTAAATCCCCTGTTGTTATATATCTTGGCTTTGAACCTATTGCCACAGCAATGCCTATTCTTCCCCTTATGTATTCCTTCTCTTCCTGTTTCTTTAAGCAATTGACTTTCTATGAAGAACAATATATTTCCCCATTTAGTGCATGTTGGCACATTACTAGAATGGAAAGAAGTTTGGAAAATATTAGTTTTTCCATTTAAATGTTGTACCATTCTCTAAGGTCAGACAACTGGGCAACATTAAAGCACCATTTCACAAGCATAAATGTAAGGATAAAATTAGCATCTTGGAAAATGTTTACTTAATTGTATTGGATAACTTAATTTTTTCACTTTTAAAATTTGGTTAATTGTTCACATAATGGGACTACATTGAAAATGAATAACTAGGAGGCATACAAAAGAACTGCCTATTTTGTGAGCCCAATTCCCAGGGCAACATAAGAATGATTTTTCATTTTGTTTCTACAAAAGTATCCATGACACAGGAGCCTTTTCTAATTTATTTATTTATTATTTTTTGCTTCCTTGCCTTGTTTTTTTTTCCTGGAACAACACAAATAGTTCAAATTTCCACTCTAAATTCAGGGCATGATTCTGCCTTGTGCCTTTGGAAGCAGAATGTTAAAGAATGCAATGGAGCAGTGAGGCAGAGAGAGACTCTGGAGTTGTGTGATCACAGGGGACCCACAGGAAGATGTTGGGTCAGGGAAGAAGTGAGTGTTTTTAAAAGGAGATACTTATTAAAAATTCTATCAGCAAGATACCCAAGGAGTTTCCCTCTGGGGGAAAATGGAGAACTCACTTATGGAAGTCAATTCAACTTCATTTCTGATCCCAGTGGAGGCAGACGAAAAGAGAGCTGGATAAGATTTATAATGAAAAATCAGGTGGGCAATGGATGAAATCAAGAAGAACAGGTTCTCATTTTGCCTTTTGTACTGAAATATCCCCATGACCTTGGACAAGTTAGTCCTTTCTGAATCTCATTTTTCCCCTTGCACATTAAGTGACCAGACAGTTTCAAATGCCAATTGTCATTTTGACATTTCCTGATTCTAGATTGCCTCCACTGCAATACTTGCTAAGAGAACTCAGCAGTGGTAGAATTGGAGCATGATGTTTTGCTGCAAACTTTTGGAAAAAATTCCAGGTGTATTTGGGACAAGCCTTGCTTCCAATTACCTGAGTGCAGAGATGCATGGTGCTGCTTTAAGTCACTGACTGACATTAATCATTTCAGTTCCCTTTTCTACAAGAATGACTGCTTTAATGGGAAATTCCAGCCACTGTCAACATGCCAGGGGGTGTGAAGAAGAAGGGTAGATGAATAGGAGGGTGTTATTAAAAGGGGAATGATGGATGAGGAAGTCAAACTTCTGTCTGCAGAGGGGCTGTTGGGGTTGGAATGGAAGTTGGAGCATGGCTTGAAGTAGCCTGACACAGAGAATCTTTAAAAATATCTGGCAGCAAATTCAGCTACAACTATTCTATATCCCTTCATGTGGACTACTACCTTCAACAACAACTACCTGTATAGTGTCAGCTGGCTATGGTTCTTTGAATGTTGCCTTTAACATTTTCAAACACTATTATTCAATTTTATAATCCACATAATGTAAAGGATAGTATTTTTGCATGATATTTGGGATTATTGAAGATGAAATTTTTAAAATGTTATTGATATAGAGCATAACACATATTAAACCTTTGTAAAGTGATCTTAGATTGGTGTTTTATAATCTATGGAATTTTGTTTTTCAATTTTCAGTTGCTTCATCTAACTTAAGTCTCTAAAAATTCTGAAATGTAGGGTAGAGATTATTTTCATATTGCAGATGTGGAAGCCTTCCCTTGATAGTTGTTATAATCAGATAAATTCTGGCATTGGGTCAAGAATAGGAGAGTTCCTTTCTCATAGGTAATCCAATAAATGCCTGTATGGTGAGTGAGGACAATTGATGAACATTTATATTTTGTATCTCAGCCTTCTAAACAGCATAGAGTTGGTTAGGTTTCTTTAAGAAAGATCAGACTTTGGACTAATAATGTGACTTAATGTTGTATGGTCTTTCAGATCAAGAAGTAGGGTTTTGTCAAAAATCTCTTTCTGTCTTTATCAAGTATTTCTCTAATTGCATAATTAATTCATTGCATTGGTGATAATGAAGACAAGTCCTAAGGCTATTCTAGATCCTGATTCCCCAAATCATATAGTAAGCATCTTCAGTAGTGACTATCTAAGAATGATTTGTTAAAAATTATCTAGGAACAGAGAATTGGTTAATGCAGTATTCCAGTAGGCTATTCTGTGAGCAAGACATAATGGTGGCTTAGAACATGGATCACAGAAACATGCATAGGCCTAAGATTATATCCAAAATTGTTAACATGTTTATGTTTTCCAAATTACATTTTAACATCAGTTATTGTATCTACATTATTTTTTAAAAGTCAATCTTACTACTTAGATTCATTGTGGGAATTGATGGTGCAGTGGTAAACGCTTATAGCCTAGGAGTTTTAAAGGAAAATTTGATGTGCATCAAAATTTGATCTTGGTGTATTCAGTTTTCGACATAGACAGTTATGATCAGCATACCCCCTTACCTAAGACTCAGGGGACATTGCAAAAGAGGAAAGACTGTAGGGGTAAGAGGAACTAGTGAGACAGGGTCGCCTAATGATGTGGAAGGAATCTCTTAATATATCACCAACATGACAGACCAAATGAGAACTGAACAAGGATGACACTAATGCACTAGCCAAAATGGGGGCAAGAAAGCGCACAAGACCCCAACTCTCAAAGAACTACTGGCAACTAAGGAATTTAGAGTGAGAGAAATAGCCTTCTCCAGTTAAGATCACATCAACTAGATATCCAATACTAAATGGTCAGTACTGAAAAAAAATATACATAACATTATGTAGACTAAGCAGGTTACAGTAAGGAATTTGCTTGTATGTATGTGTATACATATAACAACAATTAATGAAAAATATGTTACAAATTTTGAAGAGAACAAGGGGTATGTATGAAGATTTAGAGGGAGGAAAGAGATGGGAGCGATGATGTAGTTATATTACAAATCTCAAAAATAAAAGGAGAAAATGTCAACTAAAAAACTATGTAAAATTAGTTCTAAAAATGTTTGCTATTCTTTGATTACAGGTAACATACTCACTGGCATTTCTTTCACCATGTGTATTAATAACCAGGAAAGTTTCACCTGTGTGTCTTGCTACGTAAGACTGAAGTACAAAGATCTTGGCTGCATCATAAGACATATGGTACACTTAATGTCAAAAATGTGTTCTTATTCATATGTGCTTTCAAAAGACAAATGTTAACCTTGGATGGAAGTTATCCCAGGGGATAAATAACTTTGATATGGCCTTTTCATAAGCTAAAGAACATTTGGATTTCTCTTAACATCAATTATCATCCTCTATTAATTTTTGTTGAGTTTTCATGAAGCCATTGGAACATATCAACATAAGAATAACTGTGGAGACTGAGTGGCATTGAGTCGTAACCAATAAAACTTTCAGTAATGATAGGCACACATTCCATCCTGCCCTACAGTAGATATAAGCTGCATGGTTTGAATTTTCAAGTTTTATTTAATGTTCAATGTAAGTGGCTGCACTTAAATGATGGCAATCAGCTAGCAAGGAAAGGACATTGTCCTCAGCATCAGATACCTCGTTTTCTTTTTTATTTCAATTAAATGTGCTCCAGTTTTTAGAAAGACATGGAAATAGATGTCTAAATTTGATAGCAGGTTACCATAGATTATAATCTTGATCCCATTGTATGTATGTGTATATGCAGTGGTAGATATATCAATGTCTGTTGTATGTGTGACAAATTTTCTTCTTTATAGAATAATGCTCCAATGAAACCAGGATCCAAAATGCACAGTTGTGAATCTACAAGTGCTGACTTCTGGGCTGATTTAAGGCATCACTAATCAATAACCTTATTTTTGCCAACAGATCCGAATGTGGTCTTAACATTCTCTTCTCTATTCTTAATCAGAAATGAATTGCCAACTTCGTACATTTCAGATATTAAAAAGAGATTATGAGTATTTTATATAATAAGTAGCTTCTATGGTCACTTCCAACTCCAAATCATTTGGCAGGATCTAAACTTTCTTCTGTAGTTAGACAATAGTATACCATGTAACAAGGACACAATTATCTTTCTTTAAATCAAACTAAAATGCTTAATCATTACAATCTAACCAAATTGTTATATCTGTGAATTTATACAAATACTTCAAAATGATTTGTCCTCACGTATTAGAAAGAGTTATAAAGATAAAATCAGAGAAAGCTAGTACTAGTTCCAACTTATTTTTGTTAATAGCTTTGGAAAATCTCCAGTTTTTTTATATATATATGTATATGTATATATAATACATAATATATATATATATATAGAGAGAGAGAGAGAGACAGAGAGAGAGACAGAGAGAGACAGAGAGACAGAGAGACAGAGAGACAGAGAGAGGTGAAAAGTGGCATGGCTTAGAATGATTGCAAGGCTTCCCTAGAATTATAACTATGTCTTTTTAAAAGGAGGAAAGGAAAAAGGACTGGGATTAGAAGGAAAGAAAGTCAATCCTTGATTCCATCTCAATGGAACAACACCATGAACACTGAGGGAGATTTCAAAGATGCTATGATCTCCAGATCAGTGTTGAGCTGAGCAAGAGAATCTAGCTCATATACGTTCATAAATGAGTGGGTCATTGTATAGAGGTTATTCACAAAGAAGCAAAACTTTAGGGGATAAAACATGTGAACTTTCTTCAGTTATATTTCCAAAGGGGGCTGATAGCTAAGGATTATTTTTGGCACTGTTCCTGCAACTGGAAAGTTAACTCGAATAGTGCTTTGTAACACTTGAAAATTACTACTTTACTAACTTTCGAATTTCACAAATGAAAATGAAGACCTAATAATTGACCTGTCTGTCGGCTAGGCATGGTGGTCCACATTTTTTATCACAGTACTTGGGAGGCATGCAAATATCTGAGTTTCAGGCCAGAGGTCCACTTGGTCTTCACAGTGAGTTCCAGGACAGCCATGGCTACACAGAAACACTTAGCCTTCAAACTAAAATAAATAAATAGTAAAACAAACATCAACAAAAACAAATACTAGAACAACAACAAAAACCTGAGAAATCATGGATGAAATGGACTGGAATTCAAGTCTTCATTCTAAATAAGTGCTACCTTTATTAAAATCACTGTGGATGATACTTAAATTCAACATTAATTTTGGTCATGTGTGCTGAGTCTTCAGAGTTGATTGTACATTTTGTATAGTTAATTAACCACAACTTTACATAATTATGTATATCTAGAATACAAGACTGAAATTGAGATGCCTGTACTTGTCAACTCATCTCCTCTAACTGAGTCCTTAGTTTATTTTCTTTTGTATTTATTCCTAAAGATATCTTTGTTTCACAACCCCCAACGATGCATACCCTGTCCATTCCCCAACCTCAGGTCAATGCAAGAACAGTAAACACTGTACTTTCCTCTTCTTTTTCTTTTTTTAGCCTCTTGAATAAAAGGCAATAATCCTCTCCAGAAATTGCCTCATCCATGGTGGCTATCACAAAAATATAAAACAACAGAGCATGTTTTTCAACTTGGGCAATATACTGGGATAGATAAACCTTTCTCAGGAGGGGAGGCTAAAATCTTTTTAGATTATGGATTATCCTATAGAAAAATGTCTTCCATAAATCAAAAAGTGAAAAGGAAGAAGAATAGGAATTTCACTTACCAAACTCAAGAAAAACATACTTCTCTGAACAGATGAAAATAGGTTTCTTCTGTATCCCAGAATCTAATTAATTTTTACATGTATAATTCAGCTATCATTTGGCTTAAAAAGGAATATTAGGAAATGTTATTATTTTTACTAGTTTCTACAGAGAAAATATTTTACTCTTTAAAATAACCCTGGACTTTTGAATTATAACCTGCTCTTCCTATTTGCTAAACACTATTCTGTTTGCCATTTCCCCAGCCCCTCATATATATTTTATTAATTTAAACACACCAACATATATTACTTCATTTTATTTTAATGAGTAGCTTCATTTATGGATCTCATCTTCTCACGAATGTTATTGCAATAAGTCTTCTTGAATATATGCAATTCTGGTATAAATAAAATAATTTATGTAAAAAAATGATATCAAGAGTCAGACTTTCAGGGCTGGGCATTATATCACATGTTTTAATCCAAGCATTTCATCAGTAACAGCTAGAAGATCTCTGAGTTCAAAGACAGCCTGGATTACACAGTGAGTTCCACAATATCCAGGACTATATAGTGAGACCCTGTCTCAAAATAAATAAAGTAAACCAAGATTTTGAGAAAAGAATGTTCTTTTTTGTTTGTTTGTTTTTGTTTTTATTTTCTTGAGACAGGATTTCTCTGTGTAACATTCCAAGATATCCTAGAACTCACTTTGAAGACCAGTCTGGCCTCAAATTAACTAAAAACCACCTGCCTCTGCCTCTTAAATGTCGGAATTAAAGGTGTTTGCCACCACCGCCCGGAAGAATGGTCATTTTTAATGTCACTATGCAACTGTTCATCAAAACGATCCAATAAATTCACACTTTAATTCAGGATGCATTAAAGTATTTTTATACTTTGACAATGTAAGTGATAATTTAAAAATTGAGTCATTATTGAATAATTATAATTGAACATTATTTGTTTCATATTTATATCAATAATTTACCTCAAAGGTATTTTTTCAAGTTAATATTTGTATATGATGTCACATACAGTTCAAAGTACATTTTGTCCTTTTAAATATCTTCTAATCATCCAAATGATAATTTTTGAAGGACCACAGTTTTCAGTTTTACACGGTTATCATGGTGAGTACAAATAAATAACTAATTTTCCACATAAGTAAGGGGGAAATCTTTAATTATTATATTCTTCTCTGGGGCTGATAAATAGCTCATACACTGAAGCCTAGAAGTATGAGTATCCTACCATCCATCTAATAGCCATGTGTGAGGACATACCTCTAACCTCAATAGAAATATAAGAGCAAGATACAGATTCAGCTCTAAAAATTCATAGGGCAGCTGTTCTGAACTATATAGCAAAATTCCAGGCAAATGTATGACTTTGTCTCTGATAAAATGGGAAAGGTGGAAGTCATTTGAAGATCAACACCCAAATCTGTGTTCTGACCACAGGACCACTGTGTATATGTATACCATACATGTATATATATACAATACCCACACATGCATCCCTATGCATTTCAGCACACACACACACACACACACACACACACACACACACACACACACACACATACACACACACACACACACAAACACACTTTCCAGACAAAGTAATTGATTAATTTACAACATCCATTGCATCAGCTTTCTTCTTTTTTCTTTTATTTTATTAAGAATTTTTTTTCCTTCAAATCTTCCCCTTCATTACTCCCACTGTCATCCAGGTTGTTCATGTAGATCTCATCCATTTCTCTGTCATTGGGTGATCCCTGGGTCTTTCCTAGGGTCCTGTTTTCTAGATAGCCTCCCTGGAGTTGTATAGCAGTCTAGTCATCTTTGTTTCACATCTAGTATCCTCCTATGAGTGAGTACATAACATGTTTGTCCTTCTGAATCTGGGTTACCTCACTCAGGATGATTTTTTCTAGATCCATCCATTTGCCTGCAAACCTCAAGATGTCATTGTTTTTCTCTGCTGAGTAGTACTCCATTGTGTATATGTACCATATTTTCTTTATCCATTCTTCAGTTGAAGGACATCTAGGTTGTTTCCAGGTTCTGGCTATTACAAACAATGCTGATATGAACATAGCTGAGCGAATGCCCTTGTGGTAGGATTGAGTATTCCTTGGGTATTTGCCCAAGAGTGCTACAGCTGGGTCTTGGGGGAGATGGATTCCCAATTTTCTAAGGAAGCACCATATTGATTTCCAAAGTGGCTGTACAAGCTTGCATTCCCACCAGCAGTGGAGGAGAGTTCCCCTTGCTCCACATCCTCTCCAGCATAAGCTGTCTTCTGTGCTTTTGATCTTAGCCATTCTGACAGGTGTAAGGTGGTATCTCAGAGTTGTTTTGATTTGCATTTCCTGGAAAATTAAGGATGTTGAGCAAGTCCTTAAATGTCTTTCAGCCATTTGAACTTCCTCTGTGGAGAACTCTCTGTTTAGTTCTATAGCCCATTTCTTAATTGGACTGTTGGGCATTTTGATGTCTAATTTCTTAAGTTCTTTATATATTCTGGATATCAGCCCTCTGTCTGATGTGGGGTTGGTGAAGGGCAAGATTTCAGGGAAAGAAAGCTTAGGGGAGCAGGGGATCCCGGCTGGATCAAGAACAGAAAGGGAGAACAAGGAATAACAGACCATGATAAATGAAGACCATATGAGAATAGGAATAGGCAGAGTGCTCGAGGGGTCCCCAGAAATCCACAATGATATATCCTCTGTAGACTTCTGGCAATGGTCAAGAGAAAGCCTCATCTGACCAAGTCTGGTGATCAGATGATTAAACACCCTAACAGTTGTCTGGGAATTCTCATCCAATAACTGATAGAAGTGGATGCAGAGATCCTCAGCCAGGCCCCAGGTGGAGATCCAGGTGTCCAACTGTTGAGAAATAGGAGGGACTGCAAGAGCATGAATTGTTGAATCCAAGATCGCAAAAAGCACAGGGACAAATAGCCAATCGAATGGAAGCACATGAATTATGAAGCAACGGCTGAGGAGCCCCCAGCTAGATCAGGCCCTCTGGATAAGTGAGACAATTGAATAGCTTCATCTGTTTGGGAGGCACCCAGGCTGTGGGACCAGGACCTGTCCTTAGTGCATGAGCTGGCTGTTTGGAACCTTGGGCTTACACAGGGACACATGCTCAGCCTGAAAGGAGGAGACAGGACCTGCCTGTACTGAATCCACCAGGTTTAAATGAATCCCCAGGGGTGTCTTGGTCCTGGAAGACATGGGAATAGAGGGGAGGGGCTGGGGGAAAGGTGGGCTGGGGGCGGGAGAGGGGAGGACAGGGGAACCCATGGCTGATGTATAAAATTAAAACACATAATATAATAATAATAATAATAATAATAATAATATTTTTTATCATTTTATATATCAATCACAGATTCACCTCTTCCCTCTTCCTACCCCTCTAGCCTCCCCCTACAACCCATCCCCATTCCCTTCTACAAGAACTTAAGGTCTCCTATGGAAAGTCAGCAGAGCTTTGTACATTTAGTTAAGGCAGGTCCAAGACTTTCCCCCTGCCTCAAGGCCGTGTGAGGTGTCCCACCATAGCTAGTAGACTCCAAAAATCCAGGCTCATGCACCAGGGATGAATCCTGATCAAACTGCTAGGGGGATCTTTAAGCAGATCAAGCTACATAACTGTTTTTTTTATGCAGCAGGCCTAGTCTAGTCCCATGGAGGCTCCACAGGTGTTGGTCTAAATTTCATGAGTTCCCACTACTTTGGTTTTGTTGTCTCTGTAGGTTTTCCTATCATGATCTTGATGACCCTTGCTCATAAAATCTCTCTTCTCTTTATTTGACTTGACTCTGGGAGCTTGACCTGATGTTTGGCTGTGGATCTCTGCATCTCTTTGCATCAGTTACTGGAGAAAGGCTCTATAATGACAGTTAGGGTATTCACCGATCTGATTACTTGGTTAAGCCAGTTCAGGCACTCTCTCCACTATTGCTACTAGTCTAAGCTGGGATCATCCTTTTGGATTCCTGGGAACTTCCCTAGCACTTGGTTTCTCCTATTCCCATAATGCCTCCCTATATCATGGTATCTCTTTCATTGCTGGAGAGATGGCTCAGCCATTAAAGGTTAAGCTCAGAACCGAAAATATAAGCCTGTTTTAAGTTGGGGTATTTTTCCTAATATTAGAATGGTTGTTAATTCTGATAAAATATTTTTTGCACTAATGCCATATATTCAACCCTATTTATTTTATATTCATGGAGAACAAAGAAACATAACTTTGAATTTTTCCATACAACTCCTCTTACACATTTAAATAGATTTATCTGCCAGTTTCTTATTATGATATGAAATTCTTAATATTAAATTTGTGACAGGTACTGATATTTGCTTAATGTTCAATGTTATGTTATACACTTGGTGCTCATGTTTTACATGGCTTCTTCTAGAATGCAGTTATAAAATAAACACACCAGGGAAATTATTAGCAATTCCCTCATATATTTGCTTTAGAAGTACTTTAGGGAGTTACCAATATTTTCCCCATTTTACAAGTGAATGATCAGCATCAGGGAGATGGTTGTATTATTAAATTTATATAGCATTAAGTGTTTGTAAGACATATCTGTGGGACAGAGATATCAAGATTTAGGTATAGGATGAAGCTTCATTCTTTTTTCAGCATGCTAGCATGCTCTCACTCATGTAGTCCTTCTAATATTGTGAACAGGATTTTCCAAAAACATTCCTGAAAGCTTAAGTCATATGTGTTAATTTTTCTAAATTGATCAACATGTTGAAATTTGAAAATTATATCTCAATACTCATAAAGTTATGAATAATGCCTATTTTATACTAACTCCACAATATGGAAAACCTCCTTTTCATATCATAGTCTCATATTTTGCATTGCTTTTAATGGACAAATTAATATTTAATACACAGGCTTTATTTTGACCATCAAGTGAGCTAGTGCAAACTCCTTTCCTGGGATAGTTCATGGACTATTATAAATTTTAAGCATTGTGTTTCTATTCCATCTTTGAAAATTTCTAAGCTTATTTATATTTCTAAGAATATATGTGTTTCTATGCCTAGAGACACGACAAAATATTTCCTGGCACTATTTAAAACAAGGCACTATGCTCCTTTGAGTCTTCTTGTATCTATTATTTCAATTTCCTTTTTTAAATAATATTTTTCTTTATTATTTGAGAATGCCATACATGTAATATATGTGCAAGTAAGTGCAATTTGATTATATCTTTACTTCATTTTCCTTCTTTTGGTCCCCCATAACCTCCCTCACAAACTCCTTCCCAATTTCATGTCTTCTTTATCTTGTATTTTAAATGAACCACTAAGTTCAATCAGTACTGACTATATATGCATCAGCGTGAGAACATCGATTAGAGCATGGACAATAGACCCCACCTATAAAAGAAAGCAACAGGAGTAGCAACAGCAGCAGCAATAGCAAAAGTCACTCTCTTTCCATGAGTAGCCATCATATAGCAAGAACTACTTAGCTAAGAGTTCTGTGTTTCCATGTTGTGTGATGAAAATCTTGATCGCCTTGATATTCTGCAGATCTCATGCAGGTAATCACAACCTTTGTGAGGTCACTAGTGTTTTCAGTATGTGCTTCCAAAGCAGAGTATTTCACAGCACTCCAGCCCACTACCACAGCTTTTGATTCTTATATTCTTCCCATCCATTTCTCCACAATATCCCCTGAAATTTGGTTCAAAGGGTTGATAAAGATGGCCCATATTGATAGTGACTTATGACACTCTTTCTTTCTCTGTCTCTCTCTCTGTCTTTCTCTCTCTCTGTCTCTGTCTCTCTGTCTCTGTCTCTCTCTCTCTGTCTCTCTGTCTCTCTCTCTCTCTCTCTCTCTCTCTCTCTCTATATATATATATATATATATATATATATATATGTAAGAAGGAAAACACATGGGTGCTCAACCTCAACCCTAGACAAAATAACTACAGGCCAGCTGGGATCTCCTGCTCCCCTAAGCTTTCATTCTCTCAAACCTTGCACTTCATTACTCCCACTTTCATCCAGGTTGTTCATGTAGATCTAGCTGGATCAAGAACAGAAAGGGAGAGCAAGGAATAACAGACCATGATAAATGATGACCACATGAGAACAGGAATGGGCAGAGTGCTGGAGAAGTCCCCAGAAATCCACAATGATACATCCTCTGTAGACTGCTGGCAATGGTCAAGAGAAAGCCTGATCTGACCTAGTCTGGTGATCAGATGGCCAAACACCCTACCAGTCCAGCTGGAACTCTCATCCAATAACTGATGGAAGTGGATGCAGAGATCCTCAGTCAGGCCCCAGGTGCAGCTCCAGGAGTCCAATTGTCGAGAAAGAGGAGGGACTGTAAGAGCGTGAATTGTTGAGACCAAGAGTGGAGAGGCACAGGGACAAATAGTCAAACGAATGGAAGCACATGAATTATGAACCAAAGGCTGTGGAGCCCCCAGCTGGATCAGGTCCTCTGGATAAGTGAGATAATTGAATAGCTTGAACTATTTGGGAGGCATCCAGGCTGTGGGATTGAGACCTGTCCTTAGTGCATGAGCTGGCTGTTTGGAACTTTGGGCTTACACAGGGACACTTAGCTCAGCCTGGAAAGAGGGCACTGGACCTGCGTGTACTGAATCCATCAGGTTTAAATGAATCCCCAGGGGAGTCTTGTCCCTGGAGGAGATGGGAATGGAGGGGAGGGGAGGGGGGAAGGTGGGGTGGGGGCGGTAGGGGGGGAAGACAGGGGAACCCATGGCTGATGTGTTAAATTAAAAGACAAATATAATTAAAAAAAAATAAAACTACAGGCCACTGAGAAGTGCTGAGTGGAAGAAATAGTCTTTCTTAGGGAAGAGTTCCCAAGCAGGTCAGCACTGAAATTATACTATATGGTACAATACTATATGGACTGAGAAGGTTGTATTTATATATCTCTTGATGCGCTCTAAAAAGGAATAGCACATGGTGAGTCGAAGAACCAATGGAAAAGAGAATGTTTGATGAAAGGATTAATAAAGGAACAGACTTTCATATCTTCTTAGCCTCTCACACTTATCATCAACCTCTTTAGTTTTAAAACCACTGCATCTTCTATGTGGAATACCTGAGATTTTCATCATTATACATATGTGATATAGTTTGTAGCTACCAATCTCTTAAACTCCATTGCATTCATCTCTGTGTACACATGTACACTTATACGAAATTGAGCATATGTATATGTATGTGTGCATGCTTATGTGGCAATGGGAGGAGAACCTCAGGCATTTGTCCCCGGTAAAATTCCAATTTATGATTCTTTGTTTGTTTGTTTGTGTGTTTGTTTTTCAATTGGGGTCTCATTGATACTGGTCTGTTGTGATTAGAGTAGTCTTGCTAGCCAATTAATCCCCAGGGATCACCTCTCTCAACCTCTCCTGGCTTTTTCATGAGAGTTTTAGGGTTGAATATATTCAAGTCCTTATACTTAGTGGCTGAATTATTTCTCCAGGATGATTTGAAAAATATATGCATATTTCCATTGATCATCAGAAGCCCTCCACCACATATGATATCCTTATGCCCACCAAAAAGAACAGAGGCTGATTTTATGATCTGTATCATCTGTGAAACATAATGTGTGATTACCTGTAATATGAATTGCTAGGAAGAGAGAGATTCTGATTATGCTTCTTAGGATCATAGTATAGATTTTTTTTTCTTTTTCTCTTGACAAATTTCTCAATTCTTTACAAGTGTTAATTTTTTTCTTCCCATGTCTCTCTTCTAATAAATCCCTCTCTGCCCTTGACAAGTTGTTACTAGAATCATTTTTGGATATTACCATGAATTAACTTACCTCTACATCATAAAACAATGTGTGAGCGACAGGTATTTTGACACTCCTGGACACAAGTGATGCCTCTGGTCTCCTTAGGTTATGTGAGTCTGCAATGCTCCATATCTTGAAACCCCTAGATTCTATATTTTCCCCCTCTAAGGGGGAATACAACTTTAACAAGCATATTTATGATTGTCATTGTTACATTACTAAAAAATAGCATTGACGTATTTTCAAAGAGAACTCAAATATGTTATTCCAGTATCTAGTTGAAAAATGCTGGGAGCTTCAAAGGAGAACTTTGTGGGGAAGGGTACTGTGAGTAGATTATGGATGCCTTTGTACAGTTTCAAGATCAGCTTCTCCATTACTGTGGGATCTCTTGTAAAGGCAATCACTATAAAAACCTCCAAATTCATATCTCTTTGATGGCATTAATGATCAAAGACAGAAAATGGTATGATTAAACTCTGTTTCAAAAACAATAGTATGAATAAGCAACTGTTATCACAAAGGCTAGAAAAGTAGAATTGTGCTTGTCTGTGGGTCCCTACATCTGCTTTCATCAGTCACTGGATGAAGGTTCTATGATGACAATTAGGGTAGACACCAATCTGAGTATAGTGGAAGGCTTGTTCAAGCACCCTGTCCACCATTGCTATGAGTCTTAGCTGGGGACTTCCTTGTTAGTTCCTGGGATTTCCTTAGTTTCATATTTCTCCATAACCCCTTAATGGTTCACTCTATCAATATATCTCTTTCATTGCTTTCCTTGTCCATTCCTCCCCTAACTTGGCCCTCTCAAACCCTCAATTTCACACCTCCCATGCCCTCTCCTCTACTCCCACCTCCCAGTTTACCCAGGAGGTTTTAATCCTTTATCTTTCCTTGGGTAATTCATACATGTCACCCTTAGGGTCCTCCTCTTTACTTAACTTCTCTGGGGTTCTGGATTGTAGCCTGCTTACCCTTTGCTTTGTGACTAATATACACTTATGAATGAGGACATACCCTGTTTGTTTTTCTGGGTCTTGGTTACCTCACTCAGGATAATTTCTTTTTAGTTCTATCCATTTGTCTACAAATTTCATGATGACATTGATTTTTACCACTGCATAATACTCCTTTATGTAAATGTACCATATTTTCTTTATCCATTCTTCAGTTGAGGGGCATCTAGGTTGTTTCTGGGTTCTGGCTATTATGAATAATGCTGCTATGTCCTTGTAGTGTGTTTGAGTATATTTTGGGTATACGCCCAAGGGTGGTATTGCTGGGTCTTAAGGTAGGTTGATTTCCAGTTTTCTGAGATACAACCATACTGATTTCCAGAGTGGCTGTACAAGATTACATTCCTACCAGCAGTGGACGAGTGTTCCCCTTTCTCACTTTCCACTCCAACATAAGCTGTCATTGGTGTTTTTGATCTTAGCCATTCTTATAGGCATAAAATAGTATCTTAGAGTCATTTTGATTTGTGTTTCCCTGATGGCTAAGAATATTGAACACTTCCCTAAATGTCTTTTGGCCATTTGAGATTCTTCTGTTGAGAATTCTCTGTTTAGACCTATACCCCATATTTTAATTGGATTATCTGGTATTTTGATGTTTAGTTTCCTGAGTTCTTTATATATTTTGGAGATCAGTCATTTGTAGGCTGCCATTTTGTCTTATTGATTGTATCCTTTGCCTTATAGAATCTTCTCAGTTCCAGGACATTTATTGATTGTTGCTCTAGCTCCTGGACTTCAGTTGAAGAGAGGGAAAATTACAAGAGCAAGGGTATCAGAATCATGATGGGAAAAAAACAGAGAGATAACTGATCCAAACTATTGGTGGCTAATGGTCTCTGGACTGACAGCTGGGAAGCCTCCATGGCTCTAGGCCCTTTGGATGTGGGTGATAATAGTGTAGTTTGATGTGTTTGTGAGAACAGGTTTTATCCCAGATATACAAGCTGGCTTTATAGAGGCCATTCCCTATGGTACAATGCCTTACTCAGCCTTGATGCAGGGCAGAGGGGCTTGGTCCTGCCCCACCTTGGTATGCCAGGCTGTGTTGACTACCCAAGGGAGGCCTTACCCCCATGAAGAGGGGATGGAGGTGGGGTGGAGGCGAGGGTGAGAGTGGAAGAAATGGAGGGAGGCAGAACAGGGGTTGGAATGTAAAATATTTTAAAAAGTTAAATAAAGGATATAAAAGAAAAATGGGAGAAAAGAAAATAGAATTGTGGCACATTGGCAGATCTTCATTTAATTTCTTGAATAAGTTTCAGAAAAAAATTTATTGTCTATTTTTCCCTTTTTTATAATTTAATTTAATTTTACATATCAGTTCTCCCCACCATCCCCCCCACACGTCTTCCCCCCAACCCACCCCCAATTCCCATCCCCTCCAGGGCAAAGATTCCACTGGGGATTCAGCTCAGTCCACGCAGGTCCAGTCCCCTCCTCCCAGTCTGAGCAAAGTGTCCCTACATAAGCCCCAGGTTCCAAACAGCCAGCTCATGCACTAAGGACAGGTCCAGGTCCCATAGCCTGGGTGCCTCTCAAACAGTTCAAGCTATTTAACTGTCTCACTTATCCAGAGGGCCTGATCCAGTTGGGGACTCCTAAATTTACACCTGTTTGTTAATTCATTTAAAAGCAAATGACAAACTATAATAAGTTATTTGAAAAATCAATCATGCCTATGAATAAATGTTATAGAGAGAAAATATAATTAAAGTAGTGATGCAATAAAGTCATGAAAGAAATAGAAAAGTATAACAATCAATATAACAAAAAATAATACCTATAAAATAATATTGACAGATGAGGAAGATGAATTCAGAAAATTTCTTTTATTTAAATAAAAAGGTATCATTGTTGTTAATTATAACCACTGCAACAGTACCAATTTAATCTGGGGACTAGTACATGTTACCTTAGCACTATGCCACTAATCTACATAGACAGAATTATGTTATTTTAAAACTTGAAATTCTTTCTTAGGTTTTAACACATATATTGTTGAAATTATTAATTTCAAAGCAAATTATGTAGACATTTAATAAAAGTATCCTATAATTAATCTGGAATATTTTATAATATTGAGTTTGTCAGTTTTAAAAGAACAGAGAATAATCACCTGTCTTGAAAATCAATTTTTTTCAAAGTTGCAATAGGTAAATAGTGTATTTCTCTGTGAGAATACAGGCAGTTAGATCAAGAGAATAATTGATGAAATAAAATACTATCATCCTCTGAGATTTGGAAAATAAAATTAATATAAGCAATGATTTAAATTGAAATGACTTATTCTATAAGTGATAATGATCAAATTTTCCATTTTGGAGAAAAAGTATCAGACTAGATCCTTATCTCATTCATGACATCAAATATATTCTGTGTTGATAATTGACTGAGTCATACACTTGGGTCTAATTTTATTATTATTTTTGAAAGAATATCTCAAAACAAGCCATAAACCTATACTCCAAGCTCCATCAAACTTAGATGTAAACCCCATAGGAGTTTCTACCACTCAACCAATCCCAAAGTCTATATATGCTACAAAGCATTCCTTCTTCGTGATCGTTATGATTGTTTATTCAGTGTATCACAAGAACAGAAGATTGGCAGAATATCAACACAAAATATGCCACTTTGGCATAGTGATAATGTTAAGAGATGGTGATTTGTTTGAACTAGGTAAAGCAAAAGCCATCTAGTACTACTCCTAACTGAATAACATAAACTTTGGAAGGTTTGTTGTCCATTTGTCTTGAAGAATGTTAAAGATTCATGCTTAGACCCTTATCCACACATAGGTAACAATAGTGAGTGTATTTGCTAGTCCTTTACTTGTTACCAATTTTAGACCTTCAGTATTCAATATCCTTAACCTCTTTTATCTGAAAATGTGTTTTTCTAAGCTAAACATTTCATGTGAGTTCAAATGTTGAACCCTTTCTGTGAGAGTTCTTTTCCTGAATGTTCTCCAAATGGATAAACACGTTAGTGCAGTGGTTTGTTTATTCACTTGCCACTCTACTTTTGTCTTTACAGAGGTGACTGAATTACTCAGAGAGCCAAATAACAACAACAAAAAACAATCATAGTCACAATAAATGCTTATTCCTCTCATATTGGCTGAAATGTGACCCCAGCCTCTTCAAGGAAACTCCTTAGGTCATCACCTTCCATGTAAAGGCTTTACCACTGCAGTGTGTCTAACTGTATCTAACCCTCTACCACACTCTGTTTAGAGGCCCCTTGTAAGTCTTTCATGAATAATGATAAATTTTTACTTGTGGAAACTAGCAACCAATGCACACATATACCATAACCCATTCAATTCATTTGTAGAACATTTTTCAGAATCCCTGTGTGCTGTTGTCCTTGTTGGCCAACAAGATTTCACCTCCAAATCATTCCTACCATCTATTCCAAGTATTTAATATTTTTCTTTCTGCACAAGAAAAAAAAAATGTATGCATTTTAGATACTATAAGCCAAAGAATATTTTGTATGTATTACATGTATTAATATCAGGTATTATAAAGACATAGATAATATATTGTCACATATAGAGATGTGAGTCTAGAAATGCTGAACTTACCAGGTTCTCATACCACCTTACAGTGAGTGGTATAGAGATGCATAGAAAGTTGCAGAAATGGAGATAGCTTGTTTAGGGAGAGGACCGGGAGTATAAAGGTGAACCAGCTCTCCCATGTGGCCTATCTATTAGAGGGTAAGAAGGAAGAAAAGGAGTTAAGGGGCATCAACAGTGATATTTTATGGCTCATTAACATAGTAATTGCCTGCTTAGGGTTCCTATAAGGTCTCTGGCTTTTCTGAGCATGCTCACCTGGCTGAATAAAGCTCAGGCATGTAGAGAGCTGACAGTTTTTCACTTGCTGCTAACTTTTCTGTTAGTCTCTGGAATTCCCTTCTCCATTAATTTCTATATGCCTGTCTAAAATAAGCAAACAATAGTTTTAGTAAAACATTATTCACAATCACAGCTGATGGTTGATTCTATTACAATCTTGAGTTCTTTCACCAAATCCATATTTCTCCTCACTAGGATCTCCAAAGCATTATTGTATATAATAAATATATGCTAATAAAGAATGTTAAGTTGATCTTGGTGGCAGAAATGAAAACAATTTCTTGAACTTATAAAGCATGGGGGAAGCACCAAATTTAATTGCCCAGAAGGAAGAATGTTTATCTAATGCATGAACTAATAATGGATGATGATAATGCAGATAAAAACCTAGGTGAGAGGATAGACTGTCCTGGAAGTAAAAGAAAATCTATCCCCAAATTAAAAATTCTGACAATAAAATGTTCAAAAGTTCAGTTTATTGCCTGAGTAATTTGAATTCTGGGAGAGCAAGGTATATTATTTTTTCAAAATAATACTACACATAATTGTCAAAACCTGGAAATAACAATGGTATCTTTCCATAGGTAATTGAACAAATTAATCATGCTGTATGCAGACAACAGAATATTATACAATCTAAAACAAGGTATAAATACACAAAAAGGTAAAAAAGCATGTTGTTAAGAGAAAGATACCAATATAAAAGAGGGGCACACTCTGATATTGTAAAAATAGTAAAATTATGGATGTAGTAAAAGAATCCCTTGTTGCCAAAAGTTATGAGAGAAGGGGATGAATGTAATTAGCCAACAGGATTTATAAGGTATGATTTAAACCTGACCCATGGGATGTTCAGCATTGAAAGTGAACTCTATATTAATCTTGAACTTTGAGTGATGCTGTTGTGTTAATGCAGGTCATTGGTTAAGGGGGCCATTGGCAACTGAAGAGGCAAAGCATGTATATGTGAGGGCAAAGGGCATGTAAAAAATATATGTGTTGCCTTCTCGATTTTGTTGCAAACTTAAGCTACTTCTGTATTGCTGTTGCCTTCTTAGGAAAAAAACAAAAAAGGAATGCTATGAAAATAGAGCACTTTGTGATGTAAAGTGCATGGCATCTCATGAAAAATTATTATCATCTTAATAGCAAGAAAATGTGGTATAAACCAAGGGAAGATCAGTAAATAGAAATAAATTCTGAAGTGAATGAAATGATTGAATTAGCAGATAAGCATTCTGAAACAGACACTGTACAAATCCACTCAGTGTTGCTGGAGGAATTAAAGGATAATGTAGAAATAATGGTGAGGGAAATGGAAAATATAAAAAGTAGCAAGTACGAATTCTAAGGATGATAGCAGTACTTTCAAAGGAGCAAGCCCATGCGTGGAATTAATAATGTTACGTTTGAGTAGGAAACTGTAGTAAAGTGCTGTAATTCTAACACTAGATACTATCTAAACATCAGCACTGTGTTTTAAACTGTTTATGCTGTTGAAAGAAAACATCTGAGGGTATTATACAAACAACAAACATTCATCTCTCATGGTCAGAGAAGCTGGGAGGGTCTGTTTCTGCTGAGTGCTGATATCTGCTCCAAGATGTCCCCTTATTTCAGAATATTCTGAAGGGACAAAATTTCTGTGCTTGTGTGGCAAAAAGCAGAAGATAAAGGAACTTAATAGTTCCCTTCCACCCTCTCATGAGATCAACTTCATTCATGGGAAGAAGACCCCAATGGCCTAATTATCTCCCCAGGTGCCTTTCTATTGAAGGTAGGAACTAAGCTTCAGCAAGAATTTTAGGAAAGAACATAGTCAAATCAGAGCACAAAGAAAATGAATATGAATAAGTGAAATGTGATAAAGTGGCCTGTGGACACATGTAATGGTCAATGTACAAATCTTCAAGTGTGAGATGAGAAAGAGCTGGGGGAACTAAAAGACACAAACACAAGGATGGCAATATAAAGTATCTTAATCAAAATTCTGAAGCCATAGCTTAAAATTGTTAAAATGAATCTGAGCAGAGGAAACCTGGTACATCGAGAATGCAAATTTAAGAGTATCCATAGGTCTTGTGTGAAAGTTACTAAGCCAACCACAACAGAACAGTTTTGGAGACACATACACAGAGAGAGACAGAGAGACAGAGAGACAGAGAGAGACAGAGACAATGACAGAGAGACAGAGACAGAGAGAGACAGAGAAAGAGAGAAATAGAGATAGGGATAGAAAGATACAGGAAGGATTCAGCACTTAGTGAAGACATCTTGAAAATGGAAAGGTTTTTCAAATAAAGAAAGGTGAGTGTATTTTGCCATCAGCTTACCTGATCTAAAAGAAACACTAAAGACATGTTCTAGACAGAAGGAAAATGAAGTGACAAAACACACTTCCACACAACAGAATGAAGTATACCAGAAATAGAAAACACACATATAAATAGTAAAAACAGCCAATAGGTTCTACTTCTTGGTTTTGACACAACTTCTTATATAGGATTAAATGTCCAGCTAACAACAGAGAGAGAGAGAGAGAGAGAGAGAGAGAGAGAGAGAGAGAGAGAGAGACTAGAGAAAGAATAACAATTCCAAGATACCTGAAAGTCAACAAAAGAAAACAGAAACTGGGAAGGAATTATCTCTCAAACAATAACTACCTGAAAGCAAGAGGAAAATGAGATGTTATGTAAAATGTAACAATAATAATAATGAAAGCTGACATATCATCATACAAAAAGGAAGCTAAGAGATAATGAAATGGCGTCTTTAGAGTGCTAACAAAAGAAATAAAAATCAACTGTCAACCTCAGATCCCACACAAAATGAAACTATATTTAAAAATATGAAGACAAGTAAAGACATGTCTGGAAAAACCCAAAGAATTTTGTTGTACATGTACACTATATAGAAGGGGTACTAAAATTCTTCAAGTTAAGGAAAACGAAATCATGTGGAAATCTGGATCACAGGACAAAAACAAACAGACTAAAATCATCAATGTAAATGTATTTGTCTTTTCTGGTTCATTGAGAACTACATAGAAAATAATTGGTCAGATTCACTCTCAGTCTCCTCCTAGAGTCAGCAATCTTTTTGCTCTCCCAATTTTGTGCCTTATTTCTTCTGTTTAATCTCATCAAGTTAGATCTTTGCTGCATGTCTATCCTCTGATGTTCCTCCATCTGCTGGCACCCAGGGTCCACATCCTTAAAGAAGACTGACTTTCCTTTCTCAGAAACTGTCGAATCCAAATAGCTCCGCTGATAGGACTGAGACTTCACACTCTGTTCCTGACCCATGCCGAGATGTCGTGTGAGTTCAGCTTGCACATGTACAGCTCTTTTTTCTGTACACAGAGGTTTTTTTTTTTTTAACTTTTAGTCATTCACCACCTCTGGCTCTTATAATCTTTCCACTCTTTCTTTCACAGTACTCCCTGGGCCTTGGAAGAAGGGCTATGTAGTTTTCATGGTGTAGTCTATTGTTTTTGATCCTCAGCTATCTGTGGGTCTCTGTCATGTACTGCACACAGAAGCAGGTCCAATGAGGTCTGAGAGATATGCTAACCTACAGGTATAAAGATAAGCCACTAACAGTTGGTTTAATACCATGTCCATTTAAAGCAATGGCAAAAGCAAGTTCTCTCCTATGGCCTATGGTCTATATAATCACATGTTCTAGACCATGAGAAGAGTACTAGATACAGATTTCATTTGGGTAGAGTAGGACTTAAATCCAATCAAATCAAGTTACTTCCATGGTTGTCCACTTCGATGATATTCATGCCACTATGCTCCACTATAGACATGTCTTATCAGACAGTCATTATTATAGCTTGAAGGTTTTAACAACTGTACAAGATTAACAATTTATTTTCTCCTCTAGTATCTTTCAAAACACCTTCCAGTACTATGAAACCTAGGCTGTAGGGCTGAAGTTTTCAGCTGAGTACCAACTTGATCTCTCCAAGTTCTATTACTCAAATATGTGGTATCTTCAGCAATAGGGTCTAACATCTCAAGTTCTGGATGTTAACCAAGAGCACTGGCATATAATGTTTTGAGAGTTCTATTGGGCCCTATTAACCAACAACTCCAAAAGCAGTAACCAGTTGCTTGCAATGAGTTTTCTGTTTTGTAACCTGTGGTTTCTAGTAGGGGCATTTTTCTACCAAAGAGGATATAACACTTTTCTTATATTCTTTTTTGAAGTCAGTAGACTAAAGTGGAAGTATGACAATAATAATAATAACAAAGGAATTGACATGATCGTTCATGGATTATTCTCTTATGAAGTCATCAAAATATGTATTATTTCATATGTAACTTAAACACATTTATATTGTGTTATATGAAGATGCATTATGTAACATCACACACACATTTATATACATATATATATATATAAAATGAAGGATGAAAGGAAAATTTAGAAATGCATATTAGCTTCAAAGGCCTTAGAGTTAGAATTTAAAATGAATAATTTTTGTTTTCAGTAGAGAAAAGTTATGGTTATAAGAAGATGAGTCAGTGGGTAAAGTATTTATCATACAATTCTGACCATAGTTAGAATGCTAAGAACCCAAGTAAATATTGTGCAGGCATGGAGGCCAGTCAAGCCAGAAAGTAGAAGTTAACAAAGGATCCCCAGAGCTAGTTGCCCTGATAGACTTCCTGAAAACGACTCTGAGATCCAATGAGAGATTCTGCATCATTAAATAAGGTGGTGGATTTTGACATTAAATGTCTACTTCCTGCCTCCACACATACCCACAAACATGTGCATGTGAATATCTATAAACATGTACATCCAGAGATATGCATATATGAAAGCAGGCATACAACATATACACACACACAACGCAACACAACTTGAAAAAAAAAGTTCAGTAGATAATGTAATAATGTGATGGTTGTCAACAATATTATTGTACTTGATAACACCAACAATATATTTAATATTATTAAACCCTATTAATACACACATATATACAAACATATAATTAAAATGATAAAAAGAGGATAAAGCAGAAAATAAATATAATATAGTTAATATACAGATAAAGCAATTCATTTTAAAGACTTATGAAACAAGAAACAGATATGAAAAGAAAGGAAAAAGAAAATAGAAATCATATTATGAAAATGTGAATGTATGAATGAATATTTTCTTATTTTAGCATAAAAATTGAAATCAAATCAGAAATTATCACAGAAAAAAATAGATTTCTTCAATATATCAGTCCATTAGACCCAGATCAAACTTACTGCACGTGAATGCATCTAAGAACACTTGTACATGGATGAAGATAAGTTGTACATGTGTAAACAAAACAATAAACTTACTTAGATTTTATACTTAAATATTTTATTTGTATTTGTCAAAAATGCGTGAAAATAAATGAGTACTTTAAAGAAGACTACACTTAATGAACCACTAGGACACAAAAGGCATCAAGGCAATACTAACCCAACAAGGGGGCATATCTTTTCCTCAAGTGTGCCTGGAGTAGTCACTACAGCAGATACAGTGTTCCACCACAGAGAGCACCTGGGGATGTCAAAGCCATGAATAACGCAGAATAACATTTCAATCATGATAGACATGAATCATTCACCAAAAACAATAAAATAGGGACAGTTCTCCCATGCTCACAACTGCTGGGCTGGCACACCCACAATTCCACCAACATGGCTGCCTCTATTTTGCTGACCTGATGAGGTACAGGTCCTGCTCTCCTGAGTGTTGCAGCTGGTGGGGGACAGGGACAACTCTCCTGCTATTATGACTATAGGACTCCCTCTCCCACCTGTGTCAGCATTGAAGGTAGGGGGAAGAGCACCTCTTCCCAGTAAGGTAGATGAGGAATAGGGCTAGTTCTGTGCTCACTACTCAGGGCTGGCTCACCAACATTGCCTCCAATAAGGCTGGATCTGTTGTGTTGCCCATGGAAGATCCAGGGCCTACTCTCCCAAGTGTTACTGTTGGTTGAAGGCAAGGACAACTCTCCCACTCTTAGGACTTCAGGACCATTTCTCCCACCTGCTCAGGCATTGATGAGCAGGAGAGGGAAGGTATCTTTTCCATGTCCATTTAGCCACAAGATGGATGAGTAATGATGACAGCTCTCCCATGCTCACAACTTCTGGGTTGGATCACCCACACCTGCAGCAACAGGCTTGAATCTCTTGTGCTGCTCAAGCTGGGTTCAGGGCCTACTCTTCCAAAGTGTTGCAGCCGGTGTAGGTCAGGAACAGTTCTCCTGCTCTTATGACCACAGGGACAGCTCTCCTTTATCCCTCAGGCATTGATGGGGTGGGGGCATCTCTCCCCCACCTATACTGCCACTGGACAGATAGATAAATGTAGACAGCAGTCACATGCTCACAATTTCTTACCTCATCTCTGTACAATAGAGCTGGCCCTAATGGTGTCAGTGTGGGAGAGCCAACCCTCAGAGTGTGAAATCAGTAGAACTGACCCCATCCCTCTCTCACTGCTACAAGAGATGAATTAGCTGCCACAAATGCTGTAGAGCTCACTCTGGCAGTGAGGACATGGGAGAACCAACCAACCAACCCACCCCACAGCTGCCCAGGACCAGGGTTAGGACTTGGCCTGTCCCCAAATACAACCCATCTCTGATCTGCTGCAGAATGTGAAGGGACCTGGCACACAGTCTAGTTAGATTAAGCTGTAGGATCTCCACAACACAAGACAACAACAAGATATCCAAGAAGAGTCTCAGTGGGGGTCCAGAATCAATGGTGTAGTAGAAACCAGATCAATGGTGTAGTAGAAACCAGAGGGCTTGAACCAGACCAATGACTCTTTTCAATGAACACTTGCAAACAAAAATATATGGACACAGGGGTTTACTGCATGACTCATTGTATCACATTCAGCTTCGATGACAAGAATTTTAAATTTTTCCTTTTTTCCCCTTTTTCTGTTAAAATTTGGGAGGGGGGGTTCGGGGGCTGAGGGTAGATGCAGATGACTGGGGACATGAATGGGATAAAGATACAAGATGTAAAAGACACATAGAATAAATAAAAATAAAGTTAAGAAAAAATATAATAACTTCAAAAAATGTCAATAATCTTAAACTAGGAAGCTTCTATCTAAATAACAATACACAAATAAGAAATCATGAGGGAAACAAAAATCTTCAACTGAATGGTAGAAAAAACATATTAACAGAAATGATCTAACTCTGTATTAATAGTGGAGAGAAATAAATTGTGCTGCCTGTTATTACTAGACAAAAAATATTATACATAAAATAGGAAGTCAATAAAACTGAAGGCAGTCAAACTACAAATCAATAAAACCTAAAGTTCAGTCTCTGAAATGACCAATAAAATAAAAAATCTCTAGTTAAACTAAGTGCAAAAACTAACCAGAAAACACAATTCTTCTCTTGATGAATTACACAGAAAACCTCAGTACAAGTCCTTAAGAAATAAATAGGATTTTAGATGAGGTATCATAGATAACCTGAAGCTAGTTAGCTTGAAAATCCATCAATACCTCAAAACAAGCACTAACCTTAAAAACAAAATTATTTCTCTTTTCTTTGCATAGTATTTCTTTTTATTTTATTTAGATGAGAAAATTGTCATTGAATATATGGCGAGAATAAAAGGTAGACACATATAGGTTCATTAATTAATTGTATAAATGATTGCAGGGGAAGGAGAACTGCTCTAATTTTTTTTCTTTTGCTGTGATAAAACTCTAATCAAAAATATCTCAGAGGAGGGAAGTATTGGCCTACATTTCCATGTTACAGTTCACCACTTAGAGGAGTCAGGGTAGGAACTCAAAGCAAGAGGATGAAGCAGAAATAATTGAGGCAGGTAGTGGGTACAGTGATTGTTGGAATCCTCATTCAGGTCCATGCTTAGTTATCTTTTTATTGACTTTTTTATTGTATGAGATTTCATACATGTGCATAATAGATTTTTATGCAAACATATGTATAGCAATGTCAAGCTTATCTCATAAAATGTATTGTGACCAAGTGAATTATTCTGAAAAAGTAAACTTGGTTCAGTATTTGAAAAAAAATTGTAATTTTGCTATATGATAATACAAAAGATAAAACCAGAGATAGCATCATGATTCTTGCATTGAGTTCATGATATAATATTTGGAAACATTTGATAACAACATTTAATACAATAGTGGAAATAGGCAAAAACTAAAATAATTCTCATTTTAAAAAATGAGTATATATGGAAGGCAAAGAGTTACCATCATGCTTAATGATGAAATATTTAAGTTTCTGCAGTTGAGAACAAATGTCAATATGTTTAAAAGCATTTCTATTTAAATTTAAATTGGAGAATCTATGAGATAAAGAAATAAAAAGCATAGAATCTAGGAAGAAAATGTATTTTCATTCAGAAAATATTTCAAAACACTAAAAGTATTAAAAATAATTTAAAAGTCAAAGGATAATGTATGTTATACAAAGGCATGGGATACAAGATCACTACCACAAAGAATGTGTTTCTAAATATTAGCAACAAATAAATGTAGAAGTGAATTTAGAAATATTATTTATGGTTAACATCAAAATAAACATTTTTAGAAAAAATATAATAAAAGTATAAACACAAAATCCTCTGTAGAATAAGCAAATGGATAAGAAATGTCATAAACACGACAGATATTTTCTTGGTTAAACTCTATTGCTGAAAACTACACATTTGGACTGCATTCGGCAGTAGACAAAAGTCAATGCAGACATGCAGTCAAAGTGTGGAGAAGGCACTGAGTCCTCATTTCTAAATGGAAAATGTTTATTAAGTACCCAATGATCAGGGAGAACAGTAAAAGAGGAGGCAGAAATAATGAGAGAACTGCTGGAGAACAGAGAGGCGTGTTGTGAACTACTGTCCTTTGGACATGACATGGCTGTTATATTCATGAACTCACAGTTGCTGTCATTATTTACTCAAAACCTAGACAAGATTAAGACAACAAAAATACCAGAAGTACAAGAGATGATCTCCAAACCCATTTCCTCACTAAAAAGATCGTAGTATTAGATATATCCTGGGGTAGAAAGAATCATTCTTCTTGAGGGTCATGGCCCCTGGCAGGTTTCTCATCCTGAATGTGTGTGGGGGGAGTGTAAATTATCATATTTATTTTCATACATGATCTTCAAAGAATACAAGAATACATAGTTGTAAAAACTAAAAGTATATGGATAGAAAATTTTAAAATAAGTGTGTGTATGTGTGTATGCATATGTGAGTGTGTGAATGTTCTTATTCTCTAGATGTTCAGTTCTCCCTATGTAGTACCTTAATTCAGTACAAAGTTGTACATATTTTAGGATCTTTTTATTGTAGCTATTTGCAAGCTCATTGTGATTGTATAAGATAAGGCACTTGATACAGTTCCTTATATAGATATGCCATACAGTCTTAAATAACAAACCTAGAAGACTTACAATAAATGATCTTAAGATTCACTCTAAATATATAGTAATGAAAATTATTTCCTCCAGGAATAAATAAATTGACAAAACAGAAGAGCAAATTGAGAATAAACCTGCATATGTAATTTCTTTTTCAGAAAGATCTTATTTGAAAAGGCACTGTCTCTATTAAGTAAATACCCTTGACTATTAGCTTACATTATACAAGTGTTACTTTCAGATAAATTACACACCTAAACAATTAAGCTAAAACTATAAAACTTGTACAACAATGAAAGAATATCTTCATGACATTGGATAACCTAAATATGCTTGAAAATTAAAAGTGATAATTTTAAAACTCCATTAAATTTCATTCCATTAAAAATGTCTTATATAATATCACTTTCAAAGACTTATATCTAAGGTATAAAAAGAATTCCTGAAGCTCAAATTAAAAGATAAGAAAACCCAAACAATTGGGAATGAGACTTAATCATCTAAAAAAATAAGTAATATTTTTCATCAACTATACTCAACTTAATATTCTGTAGAATTGTCAAAACTGAAAATGATACATAATCAAAAAGAAATGGTAAAAAATAAATCACTGAAGTTATAGTCAATGTTATATAGGAATGTAGGAAACTTTAACCACATAGAAAACTTGATTTTCTCCATAAGTAAACATACACTTGCATATTCACTCATCAGCACTTAACAATATAGATGAAAATGCACAATTACAGATGCTTCTGTATGAGCATTCCCATTTGTCAGGGCAAAAGACCCATAACAATTCAAAATATGTATCATCCAGAATTTTAGTTTGTAATATATTCTTATGATGGAATGTTATGAAGCAATCAAACAGAACAAACAATGGATGTACTTCAGTAAAATTGTAGTGAGTTATAAAATATGCCAGATGCCAAACAATGCATTCTTATGGAGTATCTTTCAATGAAGTTGAAAAGTAGACAAATTCTCCTATGGTGATACAAACTCATTGTTTACTATGCATTAAGTGACATCATAAGGACATGAAAGCAATTTTAGGAGGTTTTGAAAATGAATTGCTGCTTGATTGGGGTTGTAGTCACATGTTCTCATTAAAATTTATCATATTACATATTTTGTTCTAAACAAAATTTGCCACTCATGAAACAGAACAATTATTTTTTTCAAGCATAGGTTAAGAAACAGGATTATGCTCTTTTAGTCTTTCTACAAAATCCTTTAGGGAAGGTAAAAGCCTGACATATTTAGCAAGTAAGAGTATTCTTTCCCCAGATATTAATTCCTGACTGCCCAAATTAAGGTATTTCAGAAACACTTAATGATGATCAATTAGACCCAGATATTCCTTTTGGTATGATGTGTCCTATCATGAATACAGTGGATGTACCAATTTTTGCAGTTGTGGTATATGCTGTCAATTAGAATTTTAAATTTTACTTTGTTAGTTTGACAATAAAAGCTGCTATTTAAAAAATATAGTTTTGAAAATTAAAAATGAGGGCAAATGAAATTATATTACAGTTTTATATCTTAATACAGTAAAGCTAAACTCAGAAAAATTATTTTAAGATATTAAAATTATCCAAACCAGAAGATGATTACATGAATGTTCTTTGTGCTATCCTATCAACTGTACCACAAATATTGTAAAAACTGAATTGAAAAATTATAACAAATATGTCTTGTCTTTTGGGCCTACCATACTAATTATTGAATGTCACTCATAGCAAAAAGGTTTGAGGCATCATTACCTCAACGCTCAAAGTAGCATAAATTACCTTTCCCCATAAATGTTACAGTTCTCATTTTCTTTTATTAAATATCATATTGGATTTCTCTTTTTAATGTCATCTCTAAGAAGCTCAACAATAATCATGTAAGCATCATTTCAGAACCCAAGTTTACTCATGTATTCATGGAGACAATTATTGAATCCATAGAAAATTCTTTTTGGTCTTACCAAAATCTTTTAATGACAAAGAGATAAATATTGATTGAAAAGCAATTCTCAGTAGACTCTAGTAACTTGGCTCTCCTTTCCCTTTGAGTCCTGGTATGAATGTCCTATTCCCATATCTTACACATAATGGTTCTTAAATTTACTATCTTCAGAAACTTATCTCTATTTAGTATAGGATCCCATGGCAAATTATGTGACTTGGATTTAAAAATGGATGGTTAACTTAAGATTATACATAAGGGAATGATTCCATGAGCCAGTGGTTTCATGACTGAGCCAGTATGACCACAACATTTTTATTCAATACTGGCCTATATAAAACAAACAAATAATTCTCAAAAAAAAAAAAAACCCAAGAATTAGAGTAAGCATAGTTAATAGTTTCTTATTCACAAAGGCCTGTTAGTAAGCTAGATTAGTTTTATTTTTCCTATTTACTAGCCATCTTTTTCTTTAGTTTTTCAAGTCTCCTGAATAAATATTTCTCAGATTTCCTACTCAGTGAGCTACTTTTATTACCTCAGGTTCTTGGATCATTTGATGAGTTCATTAGTTGCATCATTCTTACATAAAGCATATGAAGGCAAGGAGGGCAAATAGGAGGTTTGAGACATATTGGTCCCACAAATTATCTCACTGATAGGTTTTTTGCAACCTGGTAAGCCTCTCTGCCCATGGGCCAATCCAAATCAGTCTGAATTAGAAAAAGCCCTAGTTAAATGGATAAAGGAAAACCAGATGTCTGTTTTCTGGGACGCAGCTTAAATATCCTGTGAGAGTGGTCTTGAGCCTCTCTTGGGGAGAAGATGTGTTTGGCAGGCTTTGAAGGGACAGGTTTGGGGAAAGAAATGGGAGAGGGGAGTTACAGGGGATATTCCACCAGAACATTTTGGACTCTCTGGGAATATGGATGGGAGGGTGACAGGGGTTGAGGGGGAGCTCCCACCCAAACACTCGCCCTTAGTCAACACTAAACAAGGAAGCTCCAGAATGAGTACTGCCACATGCCCATATATGCTTCCACTGCTCTGGAACTTGCTGCCAAAAGACTACCAGCTGTGAGGAACGACCAGGATATTTGTGGGTATTTGAATGTATATTAGAGGTGGAACTACTGGCAGATGAGCAAGAAGGGTATTATTGTGAGTTGTGGTATAGCCATTGCTTTTTGTTCTTCTTCCCCAAAAAGAATCCCTCAGACAAAACATACAGATAATACCATTTGTATCCATCCAATGTTGTAGAGCATGAAAACCTGACTTGTGGTTATTGGAAGACAGATGCCACTCTGTGTAACAGAAAAACTGAAACTTGATATGATTCCTTGTTGGGTGCATTTGGACCAAAATCATTTCATTAGAAAAACACAGTCTAAGAGACCACATTGAAGCCAGGTGGTGGTGGTACACAACTTTAATCCCAGCACTCAGGGGACAGATCCAGGTGGATCCCTGTGAGTTTGAGGCGAGCCTGGTCTACAGAACAAGATCAAGGACAGGCATCAAAACTATGCAGAGAAACCCTGTCTCAAAAAAAAAAAAAAAAAAAAAAAAAAAAAAGCCCCTGGATTTTCTTTTTTCTTTTTTTCTACTTTCTATTTTATTCATTACCATTCTTTTTTTATTCTTTTTTAAATTTATTATGTTTGTATTTCAATTCTACACATCAGCCATGGGTTCCCCTGTCCTCCCCCGCTCCCACCCCCTCCTCAGCCCCTCCCCTCCATTCCCATCTCCTCCAGGGCCAAGACTCCCCTGGAGATTCAATTCAACCTGGTAGATTAAGTACAGGCAGGTCCAGTCCCCTCCTTCCAGGCTGAGCAAAGTGTCCCTGTGTAAACCCAAGGTTCCAAACAGCCAGCTCATGCACTAAGGACAGGTCCAGGTCCCACTGCCTACGTGCCTCCCAAACAGTTGAAGCTATTCAATTGTCTCACTTATCCAGAGGGCCTGATCCAGTTGGGGGTTCCACAACTTTAGGTTCATAATTTGTGTGTTTCTATTAGTTTGGCTATTTGTCCCTGTGCTTTTCCAATCTTGGTCTCAACAATTCACACTCTTACAGTCCCTCCTATTTCTCAACAATTGGACTCCTGGAGGTCCACCGGGGGCCTGACCATAGAAGGTAATGAAAAGGAATAATTGAGGACTGGACTGGAAGTCAGAACAATGAAGACAAATTTTTGTTTTGTTTTGTTTTGTTTGTTTGTTTTGTTTTTTTGTTTTTTGGGTTTTTTTTTTTTTTGACACAGGGTTTCTCTGTGTAGCTTGTGCCTTTCCTAGAACTCACTTGGTAGCACAGGCTGGCCTCGAACTCACAGAGATCCACCTGGCTCTGCCTCCCAAGTGCTGGGATTAAAGCCGTGCGCCACCACTGCCCAGCTTTTTTTTTTTTTTTTAAAGAAGATTTATTTATTTATTATATATACAGAAGCGGGGCCAGATCTTATTACAGATGGTTGTGAGCCACCATGTGGGTGCTGGGAAATGAACTCAGGACCTCTGGAAGAGCAGTTGGTGCTCTTAACCTCTGAGCCACCTCTCCAGCCCAAGACAAATTTATATGAAATTCCAGTGCTAATTCCAACTGTAATAATACTTTACATGCTGATGGAGTAATGTCTTTCTGTATCCTGTGAAAAGATGGTGCTCTGATTGGTTGATGAATAAAGTAATTTGTCCCATAACAAGGCAGTTTAGAGACAGGTGAAAAATCCAAATAAATAGATAGGAAGAGAAGGGAGAGAAAAAGTAAATGCCAGTAACCACCAAAGGACCAACATGCCAGCAGACCAGTAAGCCATGGAACATGTGGCGACATATAGATTAACAGAAATGGACTGAATTTAAGATATAAGAGCTAGCTAGCAGAAGCTTGAGCCATAGGCCATCCGGTTCATAATTAATATAAGCCTGTATGTGTTTATTTGAGTCTGAGCAGCTGTGGATAGGGCCGGACACAGGATAACTTTCAGCAGCAATTGGCGCACATGCTTATTTTGAAAAAAAAAAATGCCTTTCTTCCTTAAACACCAAGGCCCTTGTGTTTGAACACTTTTGAGAAAGTGACCTTATGGTAGAATGGAGTGTCATTTGGGTCTTATACAACTTCTATATGAAGGCGTTTGCCTTATCTTCTTGTATCTTGTTTTGTCGTGTTCTGCTATCATCTCTTGGAGGCCTGCTCTTTTCTGAAGAAAGGGAATGGATCTAGGGGAGAGTAGAGAAGAGGTGGAGCTGAGAGGAGAGGATGGAGGGGAAACTGTGGTTGAAATGTATTGTATGAAAGAAAAATCCAATTTCTGTAAAAATAAGTAAACGAATAAATAATTTAAAAAGAAATCCAGGAGTGACTGCATTTGTATTTATTTCTAATATTATATGATAAAGAGACATGCTGATCCTGGAACCTCACTGGTTAGCCAGCACAACCAAAATAGTTGGTGTCCCATTCAGTGAAAGACTGTCCAAAGAGAATATGCAGAACATTATAAGAGAAAATACCAAATATTCTGTTTGCCATCAGAGACTTTTGAAAAAGCTTGAAAAACTACATACTTAAGTGATGCTGTGTACACAGAGTGAATTCACATAGGAAAAACACACAGCGTCTAATATCTACATCCTAAGACAGTCATAGAATTAAGTGAAATAGTGCTTATGAAAACTCAACAAAATGCCAAACAACTACTCTTGTGATATACATAATTATGAGAAGTTGGGATATGCTCATTCCTAGAAGGTATTTCGATTATGAATCTTGAGAAATCAGAATTAACAAGGACTTCCCATAGGGAAAAAAAGTGGTGGGCTGACTGGAAGTTGATGGACAGGGAAAAAGGCAAGAGGTAAAAAACAATGTATTTAGATATGAGAGTCACAGTAAATGATCATTGGGGTGTGTAAAATTCTTCATGACAATGTTTAGTAACTTAATAGATGGGTATTTCTAAGTTTAACAAAGTCATTAATTAATGCAGGAACACTCACAAATACAAGTTTTAGAAGAAACTAAGTGCTTAAAGATTGAGGGTTTTCCCTAGGCTGTGCTTTGTTTTCAAGTGCTCTATGTTCTCTCCCTCACACACAAAGAGGCACTGAAGTCAGCACTGGAACTGATATTTTATAATATCATCACACCATGCCTAGACACTTTCAAAGTAAAACAAGTCACTGAGCTATAGGCTTTCTGCATAAGGGTGGCCTTAACTACCAGCAACACAGAGTAGAAAAAGAAAATGAACAACAGTACATCTGTCCCTGAGTCTGCAAATGTCTATACATGGAGAGGAGTCACTTTTCTGCTTTGTGTTAGCAATAGTGATTTGGAAAATAGTTACAGACACTGCATTTCAGCTCTAAACCAACTTTAGTTTGCATTTAAAGTCAACTTTTATGGTCTTTGTATGTGAAGTTAAGCACTAAACAAACATCTGTGAGAATATTTTGAATAAAGCTCACCTTTATTAAGTATATGATTGGATTGCGTGATTTTTATAGAAATGTATATGATACATACATTTTAAGTTTTTATCCTTTTCTCCCTTAGGGCACTGATTTTTTTTAATGAATGGCTTTTTGCCTTATGAATAACTTGTTCTAAATGCCATGCCATATGTCTTGGAAGTTGAATGACATTCCATGTTTTCTGTAAATTCCTAAGGCTTTTAAGTGATTTGCCAAGGGAAATCTATGCTCTTGTGAGCATTAGTATTATTCTGATTAAATTTGTGACTTTCCTTTATCAACCTGTATTTGTGAGCAGTGGTCCCTTGTAACTGTCATACTAAATGGCAGCCCTTTGTCTGAAGAACATACCAAGGGACGCTGGCCTCACCTGCTTATCTTTATTGAGATGACTATTTAATTCTGATGCAAAGTTTAGGCACATAATAAGATATGTCCTCAAAGGTAACTTTCTGCAACTGAAACAGTGCCGCATGTGGATACCAGAGGCCAGCCTTGGTGTCATTCTTCAGGTGCGGTCCTCTTTGTTATGTACAGGTAAGATTCGTCACTTCTATAAACTTGGCAATTTAACTAGGCTGGCTGGCCAGTGAGCCTCTGAAATCTGTCTGTCTTCACTTCTCTAGAGCTGAAACTACAAGCATGCTCCACCATGCCAGGCTTTTCTACATGGGTTCTGGGAACTGAATTCAAGTCCTCATGCTTAAAGTCAAGTACTTTATTGACTGACACATCACCTGAGCCCCACAATTTCTTTTAATTTGTGATTTCTCTACAAGATGAAAGTTATATAGAAAGTTATAAGGGTAATAGAATGTCATTGCACACAAGATGCATACAACTTGAAGTTGGTTGCTAAACAGATAAAATTTTCTGTGAAATTTTCCACGGTCATGGGTGGAGCAAATACCACAACATTATGTCCATTATGTCCATTTATTTACCATGCAAAGATACCACAGAGATATCACAAGTAAATGCCTTTTTGTGTTAGATAGGACAACCCTTCAGACATGGTTTTGGGGCTGGCGAGATAGCCCAGGGCCTAAGAGCATGTACTATTCTTGCAGAGGACCCAAGTTCAATTGCTAGCACTCATGTCAGAGAACTCATAATTGCCTATAAGTCTAGTTCTTGGGCACCTGATGACTCCGCCTCTATAAGCATTTCCCTACACTTACGTGCATATATAGAAACTCATAATTGGATAAGGTACAGAGAATGACTGCCAGAGAACCTCCCCAAAGTTCAGAGCCCATCACAGAAGAGTAGATTAAAAGACGGGAAAAGCCAGTGGTTGGTGGTAAGAAAGAACTGGAGAAAACTAGTGTCTGCTTATTCAGACAAGGCTTATTTTTTCATTCAGGAAATCACAGGAGCTATGGTTGCCTGCACAGTCATCAAGCTAGTCAATATTCTAACACAGAATGAAAATGAATCATGAGTCCTACCCCTAACTGGTGGCTATGAATAAGTGATGGCTTCTGACAGAGGAAGAGCCTGTTTTCTTTAAGAATATAGTCCCCAGGTGGGTCAATCCAACATATGGTCTCGCAACCAGAAATATATGAACAGAATAAATTGCAATCCACAAATTCTTATATTTATAAATGAAGACACAAAGTCCAGGCATGTAAGGAGGTAAGTGCATATTGGGAAGGTGTTAAGGGGTATTTTGAGGAGTATATTGTCAAAATATTATATGAAATCATCAAAACATATAATCAATATCTGAGATGATAAATCATCTATCTGGGTTTGTGTGTGTGTGTGTGTGTGTGTGTGTGTGTGTGTGTTGTATATGCTACACACTGGCTCATCACTTAGTACTCATTTCAGACAGATTCAATATTCTGTTCTTGAAGTACTTGTGGTTGGTAACTGGGGATCACAAAATGTAAGATTAATGATGTTAAAAAGTCAGATACATCAAGATATGTCATCTGAAAATCAATTTTTAGATGAAAAGAAAAAAGTGTGTCATACATATATGTATGTATGTATGTATGTATGTATGTATGTATGTATGTATGTATGTATGATTGTGGTTTTCCATTGACTAGAGGTCATGGAATGGACTGTTCATTAATTAAGGCGTAATGTTACAACATTGACTCCCTTAAATGAAAAATTCAGAGCATGCCAGATTGCTCTGCTTGCTTGAATCTGAACAAAGAGTTTGACCTCCTTCACACAATGACTTCCCTAGACTTTTCTTGGTAAGAGGCTGTAAATGACCATGCAAAAAAATCTTTAGCTAGATTGTAAGACAAAACATGTCACCCAAAGAGCCCATAGATAAAACTTCAAGTCTTTCATACCCAAAGGCGTCTTCTACCAGTGGCAGAAGTGAGGAGGTATGAGGCTTGAAGTAAGTGAGAGGACAGTTGTCAGTTTTCATCTGTCTCCTCTGGTAGGGGAAGAGGCCTTGCACATGACTGAACATGCTGTCTTATTAACTTTATTTCTACTCTGTGTGTCCTGGAGATGGAAGGTGTCAGTTCCCATCTCTTTGATACTTCACTGCAGCATGTATGAGAGAGAATACAGGTCCTCTTCATGTTTCTTTCTTTTCTCTTTTAATTATAATCAGTGGAGGAAGACACATCTTATCTCGCCATGAGCAAGATATTTTTACTCTGTCTGCTGGTTGGGGGCAAACTTCACTTCTGTCATTTTTGACCCATCAAGGTTACATTGACTTTTCCTTTCTTATATTTTTGACTGTGTTAGATAGAAGATCAGTGCAACTTGGGAAATCTATACATAATGCCTCAGTAGCAGGCTATGGGCCCCTTAGATAATCTCCTTAGCTCATAATAATTAAGGATATTATTCTCCTTTTCTGCATGTACTTTAATGAAGTACAAATTCCAGACTGGATACTCTATTTTCATACCCTAAATACTGACAGTCTAAGGAAGCTGTGGAACTTACTTGTGACAGGTTAAAAAATGGCCACAGTTTTTCCACAGATGGACAGATCTACACAATCCTCTGAACTTGGACTACAGTTAGTGTTTCATTAATTTGCAATGGAGAGACACAAGTAGAGTTGGCTTCTCTGGAGATGAGATGTGATGTGAACTTCTACCTATATCTCATGGAATGTTATCCACCTCAGTGCTGTATCATGAAGTTTTTTCTAAAAGCTCAGCCACAACTTTCATATATACAACCCATGTTGCAATACTGCCAGACAATCTGATCAACAGCCCTATCTGAGATCAGGGATATCCTCAGGGGAATCTTACCTACAAATAAAAGATAATAACTTTTTATGCTAATGTTTTGGCTAGTTTTATGGCAACTAGGTACGAGCTAGGAACATCACAGGAGGGATCCTAAATTGGGAAAATGCTTGACTCTAGGCCTGTCTCTGGGTAAGCCTGTAGGATATTTTCTTAAAAGACAGCCCATTGTGGGTGCTACAGTCAAAGAGCTGGTGGTCCAGCGTTTTAAAAGAAAGCAGGTTGAGCAAGCCAGGGGCCACAAGCCATTCAGAATATCACTCTATGGCCGGTACATCTGCTCCTACTTCCAGATTCTTGCTCTGCTTGAGTCCTCTCTTGACTTCCTTCAATGTTTAACAGTGATAGGAAAGTGCAAGCCAAGTTTAATGTAACTGGATTTATGTTAAGGTCTTTGATCCATTTGGACTTGAGTTTTGTGCATAGAGAAAGATATGGATCTATTTGCAGTTTTCTACATGTTGACATCCAGTTATGCCAGCACCATTTGTTGAAGATACTTTCTTTTTTCCATTGTACAGTTTTGGGTTTTTTTTTTTTTTTTGTCTAAAATCAGGTGTTCATAGGTGTGTGTACTAATGTCAGGATCTTCTAAAAGATATATTATTGAATTTACTCTAAAAAACAAAATAAAGAAATGATAGAATAAAGGGCAGATTATTGAATCTCCTCTGAAAAAAAGAGGATATAGATATGATATAAATAAAACTTAGAGTATTGAATCTACTTTTAAAAGCAATTACTAATTCTAACTGTTTTACATTGGATTGGATTTTTGTATATTGTATACAAATTATGTATATTGCTACAAATTTAAGATTGATTCATATAGATATGATAAAATAAAGAATTAGATTATTGAATCTACTTTTAGAAGGCAACTACTAGTTTTAAATATTTTACATTGGATTTGGATTAGATTTTTGCATATTGTATACAAATTTTGCATATTGATGCAAATTTGAGATTAATTTGTTAGAAAATACTGTATATATATTTCTAATCATGTTCAAGGTATTGTGCCTATACAGTTCCTTTAACAATGTAATGCAAATTGCTAATGCTTGAAAGTTATTATTACCTACTATAAAGAAATGTAAATAGTTGTTATTACAAACAAACTTGTCATCATATTATGTATGTTTTCAAGGTCAAGCAGATATATTTTTGATAGATAGGTCATCTTCAAATCCTTCAGAGATCTACAGACTATGGTAATTAAGATGTTTTAATAACAGATTTTTCTTTCTTTTTTTTTTTATGATTATGAGACATGTCTGTTCCTGGCAGCAACAATCTTCTTTAGAAATGATGGGCGTTGAAGAAATTCCATATGGAGATAACTTTCACTGTGGCAAAAGTTAGCCACTTGGCTGGAAAGTGCCCTTGCATTGATTGCTGATAATATGCTGGTCAAAATGGACAAGCAGGACACAAAACAAAGGACTACCAATCCTTGACAAGACGAGGTAGGAAAGCTCTTTAGAAAATCCTGCTTCACGGGTGAGTCTGTCAGATATGCTAAACTGTATATTGAAGATGATGCCCCATCATTGCAGAGAAACCTTGGGTGACTGTCCAAGAAGCTGGCCATTACTGTCATAACTCAATTTTTTTTGGAAGTAGCTTGTTTGCACTTCCTCTTTACTCTGTTAATAGTATTTCTATTAATAGCACTTGGGTCTCTGAGGGAGTTGAAGATTAGATAGTTATAGTTTTCCTTGTCAACAATTTCAGAAAGGAAGGTCACTAAAAGCCAAGCAGTGGTGGTACATGCCTTTAATCCCAGCACTCAGGAGGCAGAGACAGGCAGATTTCTGTGAGTTTGAGGCCAGCCTGGTCTACAGGGTAAGATCCAGTACAGGCACAAAACTTACACAGAGAAAACTTGTCTCGAAAAAAAAAACAAGTCACTAAGGAGGTATAAAGTGTATAGGCTTAAAAAAACATCAAAAGATAGTTTTGGTACTGCAAATTAGGATAGAAGATAAATTGGATACACTCCTTTGGATTCACCAACATAGCATAGGTAATGGACTATTTTTTCTGAGTTTGTCAAATGAAAATGGACTATACATCATTGATGTATTTATTACCTGTATATATTGTATATAGATGTGGTGATATATCGTGTCCCAAAAAATATTGTGTACCCTAATAAAGTTTATCTGAAGATCAGAGGAAAAAAACTAGCCACTACAGTAAACATAGAGGTCAGGCAAAGGTAGCACACTCCTTTAATCCTATCATTGGAGAGGCAGAGATCCATCTGGATCTCTGTGAATTCAAGGACACACTGGGAACAGAGCCAGGCATGATGCCACATGCCTTCAATTCCAACACTAGTTAACCAAAAAGGTCTAGAGATCTGTACAGACAGAGAGGAAGTGATATAGCCAGACAGAGAGAGGAAATGAGATGGCAGAACGGAAAGGGATAGAAGCATGGGTATACAGGAAGTAGATCTCTTTTGAGACTGAAGTGTCAGTAGGGTAAAATTGGCTGTGAATTTTCCTATTGCTCAGATCACTCAGGTTTTAACCCCAATATCTGGCTCCAGGGTTTTAATAATAAGACCATTTAGCAACTTGTGCTAAATCTTCTTGAAATTCAAGTACTATATTAAATATATATGGGGAGAGTGGACAGCCTTGTCTTGTTCCTGATTTTAATCGCTTTGAGTTTCTCTCCATTTAATTTGATGTTGGTTATTGGCTTGCTATTGGTTAAATTATTAAGGCCACTCCACGTAGTTAAAAGGGAGGTTTATTTTGTGGGGTAACTTACAAATGAAGGGGTAGGTTACAGGGTCTGGCAAGGGTATAGCACAGTCCGGCGGTGTTCTCTGGAGAACTCTGCTCGGTCTACCTCCCGCGTCCAGAGTCCGGGAACCAAGAGACAGAGCTCTTCCCGATCCTTCGCCTTCTCTTTCTCCTCTGCCCCGCCTTGTGGGCGTGACCATTACCGAAGCCTCAGTGGGGGTTGGAACTTCCGGCCAATGCTGGGATGGCTACCCACTACATCTCCCCCTTTTGTCTAAATAAGAAAGCTCTAACCTAATACAAGACTATATACAAAGAGATGCTTATCAAATATTGTCTAGGAGTAATGAGGGATAATGACCTAGATAAGTTGGAATTACAATAAGTACAAACAATATCAAGCAAAAAACACATAGTAAAATCCAGGGAAGTCTAGGGCATGGGTAGGTGGCGTGTTACAAAGATCATTCCAAAAGGTGTCCTATCCTAAAGAACCTGAGTCTAATACTTAATATATCCTATCTAAGATGTTATATATGTATATATACTAAGTTGTAACTATAACTGCTAATCTCCAACCTCATCAAAGACCTGAGAAGGAATATAATAATACCTGAGAAATGGGAGAAGGATGCAAGCAACTTTCGGGAGTCTTGCAAGAGTAGACAGAGACAGCTAGCAGCCTGGACAGTCACCTAATGTTTCTCAGCATCGTAGGTGCATTCAAATTGGCTACAGGCCTAGAGTATCTGACAGACCATTTTCAGAAGCAGGAATTCTGAAAGACCATCTTACCCTGTCTTGGCAAAGTATAGTGGTCGCTTTCCTTGTGTCCCGCTTGTCCAGAAAGGACAGCATTTGTACTGTCAGCAGTTGAGGCAAGGGCAGTTCTTTGCCCAGTAGGCCATTTTGTGCCAAGAAGACAAACTTCCAAATGGAAATGTCTTAGAAGCCCAACATTCTCTCGGGAACAAATTGGTGCTGCCAGGAGCAATTGTGTCTCACGTCAACAGAATTCTAAGTTATTTAAATGCCATGTTCTCTAGGTCCATGAAGTGTTTGAAGATTACCTGTCCATCTGACCTATGTATTTATTAATCTGGATGACCTAACAAACATAATTATAGAGATGACAAGCATAGGTGACAATAACTATGTAAGTCTTGTCTACCTAAACAACCTAAGGACTAAGCTTCCTATAAATAAGGCAAACAGTCTGTAAGCAAATGCACAGTAAAAGGACAATGACTTTAAATTGTGACAATACACAAAATATCTTTAACAGAGGTAGGAATGTATAGTGCAATATGCAATATGATAATAATCCTAAATATATATCAGTATACAGAATATCTTAAACAGAAGTAGAACATACATACAGTATGACAGATATAAATTCACATTTGTATCAATATACAAATATTTCACATAAGAGTAAAAATATATGTACAATATAACAAACATTGTTCTGTATTTGTATCAATATACAAATTATCTTAAATAGGAATGTAAAAAGTTTATATTTGTATCAACATATAAGAATTCATAACAGTGCAAAGGCTGGTATATTACTAAATTTGTTTACTAATGTATATGACAGTCTACCATAATATCTTATACCTATCCATTCCATTTCTTCTTTTCCCTTTTTTTTTTTGAGACATATTTTCTTTCCTTAAGGAGAGTACTGAGTTTAACAGTTTCTTCCACCCCCAACCCTAGAACCATTATCCATAACCCTGAGAAATATGAAACCTTAGGGAGAAGGGGCGTCGTTTTCTTAGAATTGCTTCCTGCTGTTTAGGAAGCGATGGTATCTCTGTTGGGTATTGTGAGAAAGCTCAGATAGTTAAATCTCAGTTAGACTAACTGTAGATTCTGCAGCAACTCTCAGAGTAATGGGTAAGATTGTCTGAAATTTTGGCAAGAAGTGTAATATGATGATGATTACCATGGCATCATTCTGGATTGGGTAGAGTTGTTGTTGTTGGGGCCCCATCTTCCTTCTGGAGACTTCAGAGATTGCTATTGGAAAAAACTTATTTTTTTTTATCAGAATGGAAGGTTTGGATTTAAAGATGTCATGACATGTAAGAAAGGATTCCAAGAAATCAAGAGTAAGCATGGAGAGAATTAGAATCTTGAAGATAATGGTCCCTTATAATTGGTTTCCTTCTGTCTCACACCAGAGGGCTCTTCTGATATGGGACTGAAGAATCTCTCAACCTTTTCTTTTATCAATATGCTTGGGTTTAGAGAAGGAGTGAGCCAGTTCCATCTCCAAAGCCAGCTTGGTTTATAATTAAATTGGAACCACAACTATTCTAGATTGATAGAGATATAGATGTTAGACAGTGATATCTTACCCTGTGTAGATTGGTACCAATAGATTCTTTCTTTCTGCTGTAAACATCTGGATATCCAAGGCCTTATGATTTCTGGAAGATGGGTATTTCCATTATCCTGGAAAGACAAAAACAGAACCCTACCCCAACCTTTGATTGTTAAATTTTTCTTACAACCTGAAGAGATGTCACATTGGTGGATGATCCTTTACTTCTCCTCATCAAGAGGTTTCTCCTGTTCGAATCGAATTTTTATTAATTTTGTTGGTATCCATAGCTTTTCTTCTCCTGTGGAAACAAAAGCAAAACCCCTTCCCCAACGTAGGACATATCCAGGTTTCCATTCTGAGGTCAACACATCTTTGAAATAAACTGGTTGGTTTAGCTCAGGAGTTTTGTCTATCGTCCAATGTCTCTCCGCAGCTGTTGTTCCTTTCTCATCAGCATTGAGAAAATTCAAGGTTAATAAAGCACAATGCAATCTATTTCTAGGAGTCATTGTTACCTGTTGCTGTTTATTTAGCATATCCTTTAAAGTTCGATTGGATCTTTCTATGACTGCTTGGCCTGTGGGATTGTGTGGTATACCTGTAACATGCTTTATATTGTAATAAGCAAAGAACTGTCTCATTTTATTGGAGACATATGCTGGGGCATTGTCTGTCTTAATTTGTACAGGTATTCCCATGATGGCCATAACTTCTAATAGGTGTGTAATCACAGAATCAGCCTTTTCAGAACTCATAGGAGTTGCCCACTGAAATCCTGAATAGGTGTCAATGGTAGGGTATACATACTTTAATCTTCCAAATTCCACCAAATTAAACACATCCATCTGCCAAATTTCATTTCTTTGTATACCCTTTGGATTGCTTCCTGCAGGTAATGGAGTTTGGTTATAGAAGGAACAAGTAGGACATTTTTTCACAATATCCTTAGCTTGTTGCCAAGTAATGGAGAAATCCTTCTTCAAACCTTTGCTATTTACATGGTGTTTCTTATGAAATTCTGAGGCTTCTAGCACATTACCTATTAGTAACTGATCAATCTCATCATTACCTTGTGCTAGAGGTCCTGGCAGACCTGTATGGGATCTGATATGTGTTATATATATAGGATGTTCCCTTTTTCTGATGATTTCCTGTAATTGTATGAATAATGAAGTTAATTCTGTATTATCAGGAATAAATTCAGCAGTTTCAATGTGTAAAACAACTCTCTCTGCATATTGAGAGTCAGTGACTATATTGAGGGGTTCTGTGAAGTCCATCAGTACCATAAGAACGGCATACAGTTCTGCCTTTTGTACAGAGCTGTATGGACTTTGTACTACTTTACTTAAGTCTCCTGATTTGTATCCTGCTTTCCCTGATTTATTTGCATCTGTATAGAATGTGAGGACTCCAGAAATTGGCTTGTGTCGTACAATGTGAGGAAGGACCCATTCAGTCTTCTTTATGAATTCTATTCTCTTGCTTTTGGGATAATGGTTGTTAATCTCTCCCAAAAAGTTACTGCAGGCTCTCTGCCAGTATTCATTATCTTTCCATAGTGACGAAATTTCCTCATTAGTTAAAGGTACTACAATTTCTGCTGGGTCCATTCCTGTCAACTGATGAAGTCTTAATTTACCTTTCTGAATCAAATCAGAGATCTTTTCTATATAAGTCTTTAATTTCTTATTTGGTTTACATGGTAGGAATATCCATTGCAATATAATATCTTCCCTCTGCATCAAAATACCTGTGGGGGAATGTCTGGAGGGGAATATGACAAGAATACATTTAAGTTCTGGATCCACACGATCCACATGTGCTTCTCGAATTGTCTTTTCTACTAGAGCCAATTCCTTCTCAGCTTCGGCTGATAATTCTCTTGGGCTATTTAATTCTTTGTCCCCTTCTAGAGTATTAGCCAAATTTTGTAGTCCATCTTTGGGTATTCCCATTATACCCAATAAGTTGGAAATGCTTCCTAACAACTTTTGAAAATCATTAAGAGTCTTTAATCGATCTCTCCTCAGTTGTACCTTTTGGGGTCTAATTTTTTGTAACTCTATCTTATATCCTAAGTAATTAATAGAATCTCCTCTTTGTATTTTTTCAGGAGCAATTTGCAGTCCCCAGCGAGGCAAAACTTTTTTTACTTCTTCAAACATGCTTTCTAATGTGTCTAACTTTGGATCTGCTAATAGGATATCATCCATATAGTGATAAATTATGGATTGTGGAAACTTTACACGAATTAACTCCAATGGTTTTTGCACAAAGTATTGGCATAAGGTAGGGCTGTTTAACATTCCCTGTGGGAGGACCTTCCATTGATATCTCTTGACTGGCTGAGAATTGTTATAATTAGGAACTGTGAAGGCAAATTTTTCTCTATCATTTTCTTGTAAGGGTATGGTAAAGAAACAGTCTTTTAAGTCAATAACTATTATAGGCCATTCTTTGGGTAGCAGAGAGGGCAAGGGCATCCCAGTCTGTAGGGAGCCCATTGGCTGAATTACTTTATTAATAGCTCTCAGATCTGTCAGCATTCTCCAATTACCAGACTTTTTTTTAATAACAAATACAGGAGAATTCCAAGGGCTGGTAGATTCTTCAATGTGTTGAGCATTTAACTGCTCTTGAACCAGCTGTTCTAAAGCTTGTAGCTTCTCTTTTGTCAAAGGCCACTGTCCAACCCAGACAGGTTTATTAGTTAGCCATTTTAAAGGTAAGGCAGTTGGTACTTCTGAGAGTTCAACAGCAGTTGTGCTCTGTTTGTGTACAGCCTGAATGGTTGGTGACTGTTTTTTATAGCATTTTATGAGATTATTCCTAGAAACATGCATTGGCCTGTATTCCTTTTCTGAGAGTGTAGGAATTTTAATCTGGGTATTCCACTGTTGTAACAGATCTCGGCCCCATAGATTTACTGCTACATTTGCTACATATGGCTTCAGCCTTCCTCTCTGTCCTTCTGGCCCTATGCATTCAACCCATCTCGAACTCTGTTTTATCTGAAATAGGGTGCCAATTCCTAAAAGTTGGACATCTACCTCTTGAAGAGGCCAATTTGGATGCCATGATTTTGGTGTAATTACAGTCACATCCGCACCTGTGTCTACCAGGCCCTCCAGAACCAAGCCATTAATTCGAATTCTAAGCTTTGGCCTTTGTTCATTTATGGAAGTCTGCCAAAATATTTGTTTTATTGTGTTCTTTGTAAACTGTGATTCATCTATCAGAGCTGTTTTATCATCCATTGCAGTATCAGTTTTTACATTAGACATTGGTTTATTCAGTTGTCCTGGAGAGGAATGTCTTCCACAGTGGCTGGGAATGTTCTTACCACATTTGATTTGGGGGCCTGCAAGAGGCCCCCTGAGGCGTTTCCCGCTACTAAAGGGTTGCCTTGTATATCTATTTTTGATCTGCACTCACTGGTCCAGTGTCGGCCTTTGCCACATCTTCTACATAATCCAGGAGGTGGTTGGGGTCTTCTGTTTAGGCTATTCCTAGAAGAAGTATTACTTCTAGGATTACCCCATGTACAGTTTTTACTTATATGACCTGGTGTACCACATTTAAAACATTTGGTACCACGAGGCCTTCTTACACCTCTGGGATTTGTCTCTCCTATCCAAGCCTCATTACTGTAGTTAAGAGATTCAACACTATTAGTATACTGAATCCATTCTTCCAAAGGAGCTGATCTGATCTTTAATGGTGTAAGTATTCTTTTGCATTCTGCATTAGCATTGTCGAATGCCAAGGACTCAGTTAATACTTTTCTTAATTCTTTATCTGATACAGCTTTTGTTATAGCTGTGTTCAGCCTTTGTAAAAAATCAGTGAAGGGTTCATGTGGTCCCTGAAATATCTTTGTGTATACCTCAGTTGCTTTTCCAGGTTCTGGAATTTTTTCCCAAGCATTTAGAGCTGCTGTACGGCATAGGGATATTGTATGCTCATCATAAATGGCTTGTACATTCCTGTCAGCGAAACATCCCTCACCAAGTATTTGATCTTGGGAGATCTCAAAACCTCTGAGTTTACCTTGTTGTTCTAAATTTCTTGCCTCTTCTCTCAACCAGCTTTTCCACTGTAACTGCTGGCTATATTCTAGAACAGCTGAAATTAACTGATGCCAGTCATCTGGAATGATTCTATGTGAGGTAGACCACGAATTTAACATCTGTTTTACGTATGTGGAGTGTATCCCATATGTAACTACTGCTTCCTTTATATTTTTAAAGTCCCTTGTTGAAATTGGTTGTAATGTATATGTCGTATATGGCTCGGGGTGTGTGTCATCTGCTGGCTTCTCATGGATGATAACAGGATAAGCCATTGTATGAGAGCCATTTGGAGATGTTACAACCTGTATGGTCTTGCCCTTCTGCTTATTAGGTCCCCTGTCATGTTTATTTAGAGTTTCCTCCAGGGCTTGTAAACGAGCACCTAGGGTCTGTTCCAGGGAGTAAACCTCTTCTCTTATAAGGGATTCCAGATTTTTCATGGAATCATGGAAGTTTTTATGTTCTTCTGAAACACATGATTCCATGGACCTTATCTTATCAAGTAATGATAATTTTTCTTCCTTATATATTGTCTGAGTAGCTACAACTTCACTCTGGAGAGTTAGTGTTCTATCCATTAAATACTCATATTTATTATCAATAAAAGCAATTTTGGGTACAAGCTTGTTTTGTAAATTCTGGTTAGCAGATTCCAGAGAGAGAATCTTTTTATGTAAGTCCTGGCCAGCAGATTCCAGAGAAAGAATCTTTTTCTGTAAGCCTTCATTGCTATCTTTTAAAACCTGTAATTCCTGGTTAGCAGATTCCAGAAAGAGAATCTTTTTATGTAAGTCCTGGTCAGCAGATTCCATAGACAGAATCTTTTTCTGTAAGCCTTCATTGCTAACTTTTAAAGCCTGTAAATCCTGGTTAGCAGATTCCAGAAAGAGAATCTTTTTCTGTAAGCCTTCATTGCTATCTTTTAAAACCTGTAATTCCTGGTTAGCAGATTCCAGAAAGAGAATCTTTTTATGTAAGTCCTGGTCAGCAGATTCCATAGACAGAATCTTTTTCTGTAAGCCTTCATTGTTATCTTTTAAAGCCTGTATCAGTCCCAATAATGACTCATCTTTGTTCTTATTATTAAACCAGTGTTTGAACACTGTGTGAATTATTACAATGAATGTCAAAATGGTACAGGCCAGATATGTCTTAGGGAGGTCGTATATTTCCAGGAAAATGTCATTCAGCATACAGGCAAAAAGGTTATTAAATTCTTGTGAGGTAATGTTGTCAGCCATATTACAAGAATTACTCAAAATTTGTTAGTCAGTTTTAAGGTGTAAAATTATCAAGTACTTTTACTTGAAAGAAGCTTACCTTTCCGTGGTTTTTGGGGGTGCAATAGCACTTTTCAGCCAGCAGGAGGCGTTGGTATAGCTCCAAAGCAGGGCCTGCTGGCAACCTTGTCTGGCAGCAGCTGAAGGCAGGAGCCAAGATGGCGGGGAAATGGCACTCGGAGGAGTGGGAAGATCTCACTCACAGCGGTTTTCGCTGGTCTGGGGGATAAGCTAGGGAACTGAGACTGGACTAGCTGCTCCCTTTTTCGGGAATGGAACCGTGTAGGTGTCCCCTGGTTAAATGGAACTTTGCAGGCGGTTTTAGGTACCCGCCAGCCGGGGAGGAGGCTGAGGGAGGGAGCCGCCTAGGCCTTTGGAATTTGCCCCACGTGAGCGCCAGATATTGGTTAAATTATTAAGGCCACTCCACGTAGTTAAAAGGGAGGTTTATTTTGTGGGGTAACTTACAAATGAAGGGGTAGGTTACAGGGTCTGGCAAGGGTATAGCACAGTCCGGCGGTGTTCTCTGGAGAACTCTGCTCGGTCTACCTCCCGCGTCCAGAGTCCGGGAACCAAGAGACAGAGCTCTTCCCGATCCTTCGCCTTCTCTTTCTCCTCTGCCCCGCCTTGTGGGCGTGACCATTACCGAAGCCTCAGTGGGGGTTGGAACTTCCAGGCCAATGCTGGGATGGCTACCCACTACAGCTTGCTGTAATTGCCTTTATTATGCTTAGGTATGTTCCTTGTATTTCTGATCTCTCTAGGACCTTTATCATGAAGGGGTGTTGGATTTTGTCAAAGGCTTTTTCTGCATTTTTTCATCTACTGGGATGATCATGTGTTTTTTTTTTCCCTTCAGTTTGTTTATATTGTGTATTACATTGACAATTTTTCATATGTTGAACCATCCTTGCATCCCTTGAATGAAGCCTACTTGATCATGGTGGATAAGATTTTTGATGTGTTCTTGGATTTGGTTTGCCAGTATTTTATTTAGTAGTTTTGCATCAATATCCATGAGGGAGATTGGTCTATAATTCTCTTTTTTGTTGCATCTTTGTGTGATTTGGGTAGCAGGGTAATTGTAGCCTCCTAAAAAGAGTTTGGTAATGTTCCTTCTGTCTCTATTGTGTGAAACAATTTGAAGAGTACTGGTAGAATTTGGTAGAATTCTGCACTGAAGCCATCTGGTCCTTGGCTTTTTCTGATTGGCAGACTTCAATGACTGTTTCTGTTTCCTTAGTGGTTATTGGTCTATTTAAATTGTTTATCTGGTCTTGATTTAACTTTGGTATGTGGTACTTATTCAGAAAGTTGTCCATTTCTTTTAGATTTTCCAATTTTTTAGAGTACAGGTTTTTGAAGTATGACTTGATGATTTTCTGGATTTCCTCATCTGTTGTTATATCTCCTTTTTTTCTGATTTTATTAGTTTGGATGTTCTCTGTCTGACATTTGGTTAGTTTGGCTGAGGACTTCTCTATTGTGTTGATTTTTCTGAAAGAATCAACTCTTTGTTTCATTCATTATTTGTATCATTTGCTTTGTTTCTATTTTATTAATTTCAGCCCTTGATTTGATTATTTCCTGTCTATTCCTCCTGGCAGAGTTTGCTTCTTTTTGTTCTAGAGCTGTCAGGTGTGCTGCTAAGTCCTAGTGTGAGATTTCTCCAACCCCCTTATGTGAGCATTTAGTTGTATTAGTTCCTTTTAGCAGTACTTTCATAGCATCCCATATGTTTTACATTGCTATACATTGAATTCTAAGAAGTCTTTACTTTCTTTTTGTTGTTGTTGTTGTTGTTGTTGGTTTTTTGAAACAGGATTTCTCTGTGTAGCTATGCACCTTTCCTGGAACTCTTTGTAGACCAGGCTGGCCTTGAACTCACAGAGATCTGCCTGCCTCTCCCTTCCAAGTGCTAGGATTAAAGCCATGTGCCACTACTGCCTAGCCTGAAGTCTTTAATTTCCTTCCTTATTTCTACCTATAGAATCCAGGAGGTTATTACAATTTTTTGTACCTGTTGATATTTGCTTTGTGACTGAGTGAGGTAGCTGTGGCTTGTTCTGTGTCTCTGATCTTCCAGCATTCACCCCAATAACTGGCCTGAGGTTTGATTTTATTAATAAGACTTTCAAGATTCCTGCTACATTTGGTGCTCAACGTTCCTAGTACAAATTCATGCAAAAGCCTCTTGCCTGTGGTCTTGTGAGCTGCAGCTCAGGCCCGAGATACACTCAGCTGGTTGTGATGGCACTCTCCAGTTGTATTTACTAAAGAAGGCAGAGGCAGGAGGATCCTGAGTTTGAGGCCGGCCTAGGAGGCTTGCTAAGGAGAAGATACAGCCGGACAGGGACAAGCTACAAATGGTGGTAGTGGGAACATGGAGGCAGTGACTGCTGCTCTGAGTTGCAGGATGCTTCTCATCGTGTTGGTGACTGTGGTGATGCTGCTATCTGGGACAAAGGGTTTACTGCTGCTTGTTTAGAGAACAATTGCCTGGACCATCTTGTTACAAGAAAGCATTGGCAAAGGTCAGTTTGGAAAAGTTTGGCAAGACTAATGGTGGGGAGAAATTGTTGTGAAGATTTTCTCTTCTAGAGAAGAATGTTCATGGTTCTGAGAGATAGACATTTATCAGAGTGATTGCTCCAAACCACAGAGAAGAAAGAAAAAAAAAAGTCTTCAGAGGACAATGACCACATGTAACAGTGGCTTTGAAATCTTCAAAGTGCAACAGGATCCCACAATGATAATTCCATATGGACTATGGTAAAACCATTAAGCTGATTAACACCATGGAAAGATCAACTTTGGACTAAAAACTGGTCAGGATAATTTTGAGATGTCTAGCTGAGTTGATCCAGCCTGACAGTCTACCTGAACAAGGACTTGAAATAAGCCCTGAACTTTCCTATTATGCAGAGACTAGACAAATGATACAGGACTTGACAATTAACCCAAAAATTTTCTTTTCAGGATCCTCTAAAGATGTCTTCACCCCTAGAAACCATGAAGTAATTTTAAGAATATGATGCCCACATTCCCAAGAGGTGGGATGGGAGGTTTTTGGTCATTTAATGAGTTTTTGATATTGTCATTGTTTACAATGGTTGGTTACAAGTTGTTAATTGTTAATGGTCAGGAAAAAAGCTGAACAAGGAGATTAGATTCAGAGTTTTTGTTTTAAAAAGAAGAAAAGAAAAAAGGAGAATATAGATATGAAGTAGATCACTGAATCTACCCTGAGAAAAAAGATAAAGAAATAATAGGATAAATGGGTAGATCACTGAATCTACACTAAAAAGAAAAAGGGAAAGATATCAAAATGACAAAGGGTAGACTACTGAACCTTCATTTAAAAAGGAACTGCTTATTCTAAATAGGATAAGTAACAAAATTGTTTTTTTGTCTGAGTTTATCAAATGTTACTGGACTGTACATTGTTATATATTAATGGAGTTTTTATATGAATCTGTCAAGTGTTAATGGACTAGACATTGTTAATGTAATTCCTGACTGTCTATATTGTATATACTTATTGGATAGTTTTTCTTTTATTAGTTATTACCTTTTTAAAATTTTAGACAAAAAAGGGGAAATGTGGTGGTATTGTGTTTCCCAAAATATTGTGCACCCTAATAAATTTATCTGGGATCAGAGAACAGACAGCCACTAGATACAGAGCCAAAAATGGTGGCTAGAAAATGGGTCAGAGCAAGCCATAGCAGAAGCTGGGCAGTGGTGGTGCACGCCTTTAATCCTAGCACTTGGGAGGTAGAGCTAGGCGGATCTCTGTGTGTTCAAGGATACAGCCAGCATGGAGACATGTCTTTAATCCCAGAAAGTGAGCCTTTAATCCCAGGGAGTGACAGCAGAAAGAGAAAGATATATAAGGCGTGAGGACCAGAAACTAGCAGCATTTGGCTAGTTAAGCATTTGGCTGGTTAAGAATTTGGCTGGTTAAGCTTTTAGGCTTCTAGCAGCAGTTCAGCTGAGAGCTGTTGGGATGAGGACACAGAAGCTTGCAGTCTGAGGAAACTAGACCAGCTGAGGAACTGATGAGGTGAGGTAGCTATGGCTTGTTCTGTCTCACTGATCTTCCAGCATTTACCCCAATACCTGGCCTCAGGTTTGATTTTATTAATAAGACTTTTAAGATTCCTGCTACAACTGAGTATGTGATCAATTCTAGAGAAGATTCTATGTTGTGCTGAGAATAATGTATATCCTTTTGTAATAGGTAGAATATTCTGTAGATATCTATTAAGTCCATTTCAGTCATAACAATTGTTAGTTCCCTTATTGCTCTGTCCAGTTTCTGTCTGGCAGACCTGTCCATTGGTGAGAGTGGTGTGTTGAAGTCTCTCACAACTGGTATGTGTGTGGGGTTTGATGTGCAGTTTAAGCTTTAGTTATGTTTCTTTTTACAAATGTGGTTGCCTTTGTATTGGGGGCATAAATGTTTAGAATTAAGACTTCATCTTTGTGGATGACCAGTGATTGTTAATTCCTGCTATGTTTTGGAGTTAGTGTTGTTTCCCTTCCTTGGTAATTGTTGGTATGGGATTATCTATTGCCTGTGTTTTCATGGATACATATAGCTTCCTTAGGTTGGATATTTTTTCCTTTACTGTTTTCTGTAGGAATGGATTTGTGCTAGGTATTACTTAAATCTGGTTTTGTCATGGAATATTTTGTTTACTCCATCTATGGTGACTGAGATTGTTGCTGGATACAGTAGTCTTGGTTGGCATCCATGGTCTCTTAGTGTCTGCAAAATCTCTGTCCAGGACCATTTGGCTTTCAGACTCTCCATTGAGAAGTCAGGTGTTATTCTCATGGGTCTGCCTTTGTATGTTACTTGGCCTTTTTCCTTTGCAATAGGAAGTAGTTTTGAATGAATTGGCACAGGAGACCACTTCTTAAATATAAAACAAGTAGCACAGACACAGAGAAACAATTAATAAATGGGATCTCCTGAAACTGAGAAGTTATTGTAAGGCAAAAGACACACAATAAGGCAAAACAACAGTGTACAGAATGGGAAAAGATCTTCCCAACCCCACATGTGACAGAGGACTGACCTCCAAAACATATAAGAAACTAAACATCAAAATATTGAACAATTCAATTTAAAAAATGGGCTATACAGGTAAACAGAATTCTCAGAAGAAGAATCTCAAATGCCTGGAAGACATTTAAAGAATTGCTCAACATTCTTAGTCATCAGGGAAACATAAATCAAAACAATTCTGAGATACCATCTTACACCTGTCAGAATGGCTATGATCAAAAACACTAATAACAGCTTTTGTTGAAGAGGATGTGGAGCAAGGGAAACACTCATCCACTGTTGGTGGGAGTGCAAACTTGTACAGCCACTTTATAAATCAGTATGGCAGTTTCTCAGAAAATTGGAAAACAATCTACCTCAGGCACAGCAATACCACTCTTTGGCATATACTCAAGGAATGCTCAATCATACCACAAGGACACATGCTCACCTCTGTCTATAGCAGCATTGTTCTTAATAGCCAGAACCTGGAATCTACCTAGATGCCCTTCAACCGAAGAATGGATAAAGATAATATGGCACATATACAAAATAGAATACTACTCAGCAGAAAAAAAAGACATCATAAAATTGGCAGGCAAATGGATAGAACTAGAAAATACCATCTTGAGTGAGGTAACCCAGACTCAGAAGGAGAAACAAGCTATGTACTCACTCATAGGAGATACGAGATGAAAGGCAAAAATTAACCAGACTGCAACCCACAGCTCCAGAGAGCTGACAAGGAGAACGCAAAGAAGGATGCATGGATCACCCTGGTAAGGAGAAATGGAGAGCTCTCTATGATGAGTGGGGACAATGGAGGGTAAAAGATGAGGGATGAGAACATAAAGGAATTGGATGGTTGGGCTAGAACAGGGACAGAGTGGAAGAGCAATGAGAGAAATACCATTATAGAGGGAGACATCATGGGGATAGGGAGAATCTGGGTGCTAGGGAAGTTCCCAGGAATCCATAAGGATGACCCCACCTTAGACTACTAGCAATAGAGGAGAAGGTGCCAGAACCAGCCTACCCCAGTAATCAGATTAGTGAATATCCTAACTGTCATCATAGAGTCTTCATTCAGTAACTGTGAGAAGCAGATGCAGAGACCCACAGCCAAGCATGAGGCCAAGATCCAGAAATCCAGTCGAAGAGAGAGAAGAGGAATTCTATGTGAAAAGGGCATCAAGACCATGATGGGGAAACATACAGAGACAATGAAGCCAAACTAGCAGGAACTCATAAACTGTGGGCCAATAGCTGTGGAGCCTCCATGGGACTGGATTAGGCCTTCTGCATAGGTGAGACAGTTATGTAGCTTGATCTGCTTAAGGGGCCCTCTGGCAGTGGGATCAGGACCCATCCCTAGGGCATGAGTAGGCTTTTTTGAGCCCACTGCCTACACAACCTTTTTGCATGGGAAGGTGCTTGTACCTGCCTCAGCTGAGTGTATTAGGCTCTGCTGACTCCCCATGGTAGACCTTGCCCTGGAAGAAGTGGGAATGGAGGGTGGGATGGGGGGAAGGCTGGGGGGTGGGAGGAAGGAGGGATTTTTGGTTGGTATGAAAAATGAATAGAAAATTTCTTAATAATAAAAAATCAGTAAAAAATTAATTTGAAATGAAAATAACATTAATTTAGAATAAAATAATACCCATGCAAGCAAAAAAAAGTGTAAGCCAAATAAACCCATTTTCTCCAACTTGCCTTGGTCATGGTGTTTCATTGCTGCAATGGAAACCATAACTAAAAGTAAAAAGTAACAATTTTCCAACTGCTAGCTAAGTCCCCTGCAAGTTAGAAGAACTGAGTTTGTAAAAGAGAGGACAGAGCAGGTATATACAGAATAATGTAAGCACTCTGATGGTGATACACATTCTAGCTCTTACTGAACACAAATTCATGTGCTACCTTTTCCATACTCTTATGATTGTATACTCTGAACATGTTTTCTTTCCTACTTGTTTCATGTACAGTTCTGTCTTTGGATATGAAGTATATCTTGATACAAAAAGCTTTTCTTGACATCCTCCTCCTTCTGTCCCTCCTTTGCTTAGAAGCTCCTTATGTTCTAACAGCTTGAGCCTAGTGAAATCCAGTGTTTTTGATGTTGTGTAGCATTGATCTTCTGTACCACACAAATTGGCAGACTTATTATCTTGTTCTGTATTGTGCAGTTATTCATTATTTTCTCAAATACAATTAACGATATTTTTTTCAAGCTTTATTTAACTGTACCATTTTATACTTGGAAAGAACATTAGTAATTTATAACCCAACTCTCTCATTTGTACAGAAGGGAGAAAATGACACTAAAACATAAGTAACTTCCCTAAAGTCATATCAAATTTCTCAAAGTAAGCTCTCTTTGGGCATAGCAACAAGTGAGAAATTAAAAGGTACTCATGATAAATGCTGCTAAGGAATGGGAACATGTTCAGTATCCTTTAGCAATGAACATATTATAATTGCTACTGCACAACATTTCTTAGACGTCTGCAGAAAATCAAAAGGTATTTTGATTGTTTCAACTCATTTTCCTAGAATTTTGGATATAATGCATTTTTCTCAAAATGCATATTAATTCAAAGATGAACTCTTATATTCTATATTCAGAGTGTGCCTTACTAATGACATTGGATTGATTTTGTAAACTTGTCCCTAGCTCCACAGCTCAAACTTTAAGGAAGAATCGTTTTCTTACCTACAACAATTAGATAAGTAAGACTATAACATTCCTTTGTTTTTTCCCTTAATTTAGAAGATTTCTAAGTAGTTTTTTGTTTTGCTTTGTGTTGTTTTTGAGACAGGGTTTCTCTGTAGCTTTGGAGCCTGTCCTGGATTAGCTCTGTAGACCAGGCTGGCCTCGAACTGGCAGAGATCCACCTGCCTCTGCCTCTCGAATGCTGGGATTACAGGCATGTGCCACCACCTCCCGACTCTCAGTAGTTTTATTCTTATACTTAACTGTATTTTCTACAGAAGAATATTACATTATTTTTCTGGTTATATGGTCTGTGTTTAAAATGTAGACAGTTCAATTCCATGATAAAGAACTCGTGATTTCTCTCTCTGTTGTAGCAGTGGGAAGAGGCCAAACCCTTTGCCTCAGGACTCAAAATTCAGTTCAGTGCTCTATGAGAGCCAAAATCATGTGCGAAATTCTAAACCTCAGACATCTTAGAAGGATTGTAAGTTGTTTTCTTGAAGACATGGAGATGATAGTTCAACAGACAGTTAACAGTTTCAGTGTCATATTGAAACTTTACTTATAGAAAAGCCTTACATCCTTCATTTCACATTCTCATTATTCTTTTTGTTCATCAAATATCCATCACATTTCTGTCTCTTCTGATCAAGAATTGATTACTTTGGCTTTTCCTCTTACATTCTTCCCTTCTTTCTCTCCTTAATCCTATTTCTCCTCTCTTTCTCTTCCTTTCTTCAATTCTGTTAGCTTTTGTGGTGATACTATGTCCCCCAACATATTGTGCACCTTAATAAACTTATCTGGCGTCAGAGGATAGAACAGCCACTAGACAGACATAGAGGCTGGAAAATAGTGGCACACACACTTTTAATCCTAGCATTCTGGAGTCAGAGATCCATCCAGATCTCTGTGAGTTCAAAGCCACACTGGAAACAGCCAGGCATGGTGACCCTCACCTTTAATCCCAGGAAGTGATGGCAGGAATCAGAAAGGTATATAAGGCATAAAAACCAGGAAGTAGAGTCTGATTAAGCTAATAGGCTTTTAGCAGCAGTTCAGCTGAGATTCATTCCGGATGAAGACTCAGAGGCTTCCAGTTAGAGGAAACAGAATCTGCTGAGAAGTTGGCAAGGTGAGGTTAGCCATGGCCTGTTCTGTCTCTCTGTTCTTTTAGCCTTCACCTCAACACTTGGCTCCGGATTTGTTTTTTTTTTTTTGTTTGTTTGTTTTGTTTTGTTTTGTTTTTGTTTTTGTTTTAATTAATAAGACTTTTTAATATTCATGTTACAAGATTTAACACTCTTCCTTTTCATGTTCCTCTTTTGGGATTTCATTTCCTTTGGCTTTTTGGTGACAAAAGCTGTCCATTAAATGTTGAGTAAACAAATTTTCTCTGCTACATAAAAAGATTCCCTGCAATTGAAAAGCAGTACATTATCTGAGATATTAATATATTCTTTTTTCTCATCTTAGTGTTCTTATTATAGTGATAGACACTCAATACATAAAGAATGGGTATATACACATGACAACAGAATTGTGCACACACGTGTAATAGCTCATTTAGATCTTCCTACATCTTACTCCTGCAGTATCTAATATAGTGCCTCCCACACTTTATCATAAATGGTAACTGTCTGATAATCTTGGTAAAATGAATATACTGTAATCTAGTAGACAGTAAATTTCAAAGTACTGTATCACGAAGAAATCCTTATTCATGCCAAATCCCATAATCTGCACTTTTGAGAAATAAGAATATTTAACTTGGGTAGGTCAGTATGGGTCACCTAGTGTCCTCATTTATATGTATAATGGGGAGAATTAAGAAGTACAGAAAACTTGTGTAAGAGAATAGAATGTACATGAAAAAAGAAAATAAAACCATTTAACCACCTCACTTCTACCAATAAACATATATGAAGATAAATCTGGTTAACGTTATTTGTTACCTAAGATGGGTAAATCTGGTAAGTTAGAGGTAGACTCAAGAAGCACACACTTCTAATGTATGAACAGAAATATCTCATGCAATACCTTGCAATGTATGAACACACATTCACACACACACATACAAACATACATATGTAAAAATGTAATTGATGTGCTCTTCCCTGGGGAACACTCTTACTCCCTTTCTTGACATACAGTAGTTGCCTGTAGTTCTCCCTCCCCCCTTTTTCTTTCCCCTTTTTTTTTTCTTTTTGAGGGGGGCGGTTTATCCAGACAGGGTTTCTCTGTGTAGGCCTGGCTGTTCTGAATTCTATTTGTAGACAAGGGTAGCCACATACTCAGAGATCTGCCTACCTCTGTATACCAAGTGCTGGGATAAAAGGCAGTTACCACTGCACCTGTCACCTGTCGTTCTTTGTCTAGGGTTGAGGACTTGTGGATTTTCTCCTTCTTTATCAGCATGTCTGTTGGTGTCATCCTATAGAGTTCAAATTTAGGCAGTCATGTTGGTGAGACTTCACAGGTATGACTTCTGGCATTTCTAGGAGACACAGTATCATAGTCAACTCCCTGATTCTCTGGTTCATACAATCTTTCAACCCTATCTTCTACAGTGATCCATGGCGCTAGGTACAGCAGTTGTGTTTTACATGTATCAATTGCTACTGGGCTCCACAGCTCTGCAATTTTGATAAGCTGTGGTTTTCTGTAATCATCCTTGTGTATCACAATGAGAGGAAAATATTTCAAAAGATATTAAAAATAAAAGTTTCAGGACACATGAAATCTTCCAGCTATAGATGTTAACACAGAAGCATTGATAAAAGCTATTTATGGGTACATTGCATATTATTTATCCATTCATCTGTACATGGATATGAAGATTAATACCTTGACTTGGTTATTATGAAAATAGATAGATATGTGTAAGTTTCTCTGAGGCATGCTGACTTAAAATCTTTCAGTTATAAACCCAAAAGTGACTATAAAGAAAAATAAAATCATGAACTTTGCAAAAAAAAAATTTGATGAGGCTAGAGATTTTTTTTAAGTGAAATAAGCAAGATCTAGGAAGACAAATAGTTCACCTTCTCTGCCCTATGCAAAATCTAGACTTAAATATGTATATACACATATGTACATAAAAGAAAACTGTGAGAGAGAAGGTAGCATAAAAGGCAAAGGAATACGATACATAATAGAATACTCATAACATTAAGTCAAAAGTGGAGGACTAGCGGAAAGGAGGGAATCAATAAGAGGAGGAGTGTGGACTATAGTGGAGGAAGGCAAATAAATAAACACAAAATAATAGTAACATTCATGCAAGAAAATGCCAAAACAAAACCTGTAACTTTGTATAATAACTTAAGAAATCAAGTAAAAATTTCATAAATACAAAACATAAATAAAGATCAGGTTCCTAATCTTTAAAACAACTCTACAATGATAAGAAAAATAAACATGAATTTCTTTTTTCATTGAAAATAGATTTGCATCTCATAAAATATATCCCAATCATAGTTTCTCCTCCCTCCACTCCTCTTAGCGCCCTGCAACTTTCCCTCTTCCCCAAATCCATCACCACTCTGTTTCCTCTTCAGAAAAGAGCAGCCCTCCAAGAAACAACAGCCTAATAGGACAAAACAAGACACAATAAGACAAGGCAAGAGCTCATATCAAAACTAAACCAGGCAAATCAATAGGAGGAAAGGAGCCTCAAGAGGAGGCAATGGAGTCAAAGATATACCCACTCCCACTGTTAGGAGTTCCACAAACACACAATAATAGCAGCTGTAACATATGTGCAGAGAACCTTGTATGAACCCATGCAGTCCCATGCTTGCTGTTTCAATCTCTGTGACCCCAACCTAGGACAGGCTTGGAGGCTTCATCCCTATGTTCTGGTCTCTTTGCCTTGAGAAGGCACTCTGCAGGGTACTGAAAGAGAATCCTGGACACTAACCCAGACACAAAACGTTCCATTTATAAACTGTTCTGCCTGAAAGATTTACTGCAGCAATGATGACTCAGAACTTATGGTAGTGGTCAACCAATTGTGATTTTTAACTTGAGGCCCACTCAATGAAAGACAGCCCACACCAGTGCTTCCTGGATGGCTAGGAACCAAAGACTGGATAACCCAGCAACCTACACTAGAACTAAACAGGACTGACAATAAATAAATAAATAAATAAATAAATAAATAAATAAATAAATAAGGAAATGGTTCCTAGTGATATTCTTCTATCTGCTATGCTCATATATCAGCGACTTGTCTAGGTGTCATCAGAGAGGCTTCCTCCAGTAGTAGATGGCAGTAGGTGCAGAGACACACAGTCTATCATGTCTCTCCCCACTGAGAGAGAAGAATCTCAAGGAAGAGGGGATGAAAGGCTGTAGGAGTCAGAGGGGATGGAGGATACTAGGAGAACAAGGCCCAGTAAATTAGATTAATTTCTTTCTTGAACTCTACTTTTTTCTTTTTTTTTTTTTTTTTTTTTTTTTTTTTGCTTACAAAATCAAAATTCAGACTGTGTTTTTAAGAATTTGTTCCTGTCTTAGAAATGGTAAGCTGGTTGCTTTAACAAGTTAACATTACAAAGTCTCAGATTCTGTTCTTGTGAATAGTTGAACTGTGTTTATTTAAATAGCAAAGTTGGCAATTATTTACTTATTCAGAATACGTGTTTATTTTGTAATCATGACTTACATGATATCAACGTGATGTCCCATGCTTTGTTCAAGCCTTGAGATGCCTGCCACTTTCTAAACAGAGATGGAGGAGGAATGGATGGGGAAAGGGGTAGATGGGAGGCAAGGAGTTGGAATGGGAGGAGAAGAGTAAAGTGAAACTGTAGTCGCTATGTAAAATAAATTTTACAAAAATTTAAAAAGTTGGCATTACATCTGAGCCACTAAAGATGTCCTTTCTTCCATTTGTGCTGCCATCAATTTTTCAGGGAGATGGAATCTAAGCTCCCCCATCATGTTTGATCTTTCTGTGGAACCTTACAATGCAATAGGAACAGAGGCACTCTGATTTCAGGTCTCTAAAATGCTTTGCATATACCCTCACTTTCTTCTACATCTCCTTAGCCTATAGGATAGAATGAGAAAATGTCATTGTAGACCACCCTATGATGAGGAGTGAGTGATCCCAGAAATCACTGGTTTGTGTTCCATGACAATCCTGGACATTGATAAGACTTAGCTTAGAAAACTCTGGTAAAGTTTTGTGTGCCACATGATAAATATGCAAATCACTAATATGACAAAAACTCACCATGGTAAAATACACTTCCCCATAAGAACTTCATTCTTGTATTTTAATGAAATCACCGTTAAGAATAATAACAATAACTAATACATATGGACCACTTATACTCTGGCCAAAGCTCTATGCTGAAATATACATTGACATTAATTTACATAATTCTTTCTGACAGGTCTATCTATACCAGTTCTTTTTTTTTTTTTTTTTTTTTTTTTTTTTTTGTGGAGCTGAGGATCGAACCCTGAGCCTTGTGCTTGCTAGGCAAGCACTCTACCATTGAGCTAAATCCCCAGCCCAGTATATACCAGGTTCTTATGTGACTAATGTTTCAGACTAAAAAGCTAGAATTAGAGAATATACATATGAATCAGTGGTTGGGGAGAGTCAGGAAAACAAATTTAATATATTGGTCTGTTATCGCTCTGAACATAACCTTTCCTATTCTGTCTCAGTGAGACTTAATCACATACTCTATATTTGAATACATACATAAATACATATTTGCCTATTTTATAACATGGTTGATGCTTTAATTTAGCTCAGCCTAACATTTTGTTTGTGATACTTTAAGATGCTTTGCCAGAATGATGTTTACCAGCATTTAAGAGTCAAGAAGTTCCATCCAGGTGTAGTAGAAGGTTATCAAAAAGACAGCAATCACTTCTTCCTCCATACATATATGCCAAGTGATTTGGCAGCATTTTCCATCAAGTGATGGAGCCTATTTTTATTCCCTGCTTTAATCTCTGTTCATAACAGTGAAAAACAGGAATTGATTTTGTACCAATCTGAGCCTAGACACCAAGAAACTAACTATTCATACTGTCAGTCTATTAGTCATTTGTCATTATCATGTGAATTACATGGGATGTCTCTTCCCAGGTCAAAGGATACTAAAGGATAAGCCAATTTAATGATATTCATGTTCAGACACCTCTGTGGCTCCTTAGACTTGCCCTGTCTTGCCAAGCCACAGGCTTACCACATACACATGAACAAACCAATCAAAATAGCCAGGCTGTCAAGGATCCACACAGCCACTCAAATCATTTGTAGGCTTATGAGCAATATTAAATGGAAATTGGTCACTAAAAGCTATTAGTTTCTTTAGAGTGACTTAATACACAACAATAATATGGAAAGCAACAGTAAAAGTAATATATTATCCTTTGTTGTCCATTCAGTTTGGGTATCATTCATTCATTCTTGTAGTAGACTGAGCAAAAAGTAATAGTCTGGAGTCTAAATATGATTTATCATAGGAAGCAATTTATTTACTTTAAAATAAACTACAGGGAACTGAACATATTGGTATTTTCTTTAAGTGAAATATCTTTGTCATTTAGTATTTAAAAGAACACACATTTGCTGAATTAATCAAATTTTAGTGGCTGCTCTGAGCAAAGCCCTGCTCAGCAATTCAATACCTGGACTCTTCACCTTTTTATCCAGTTGCAATTTGGTCCATTTTCCTGCATCTCTCACACATTTCCCAGTGCCTATTTCTGTCCACTTAGACTTAGATCAATACACTTAACTCGTTTTTTCTTACCTCTCTTCTACCTGACCTACTTTAGTTCTGTCCCAGTTCTTAATTCGTAATATTCCTGTGACCCAGCATATCACAATCTAAATGCCTCAGTTTACAAATGTCTAACAAGATAAATGACACATCCATCTGCCAGAATGTTTTTTCTATCCTCTTTGAGGCATAGAATATTCTAAATAAGAAACAACTTGGCAGCTATGAAAATCTATAAACGTGAGCACTGGTAAATCAATAGCAATAATAATTATCATTCAAGTATCATTTAATTCTTCTTGATCATCAGTAATGTTATAAAAAGTTCATCCCTAATACCTTCCCTCTATCACAGTCTTAGTTCCTGTTCTGCTGCCTGCTCTATTAGTCAGCCTACTTATTGTGTGTGGTGGTCTTGTGCTTTGATTTTCCTAAATCTACAAGCACTTTACCACCGATTATTGACTTGGTGGATAACTTAGAGGAGATTATACTTTCCTGTTAAAACCATTTAGAAATTTTGCACATCAAAATCTTCTGCTGGTGACATTTAAGCTAAGGACTCACCCTGCTTTCTAATGTTCTTGATTCTCCTGCTCAGCAGGCAGCCCAGGGGGAGTTCTGGCTGGAGTTTTGCAGGAAGCCATTTCACCCACTCAAACCTGCCCTGCTTTATTCTCAACAGCTCCAACTCCAATGTCCCTCTTCTCTTCAATCCCAACTTCTTAGGTTCATAATTAGACTCCGCAACCTCTAAGCTACTTCTACAAAGTGATGAGGTACTAAAAATACAGCCCTGCAGGAATACATTCAACTTCTATTTCTGTTATTTTCCTAACACCAGTTTCAGATGAACAAAGCAGTTAAACAAAGGGAGAGAGAAAGTGCTGTGATTGCGAAGATGTAACGTCGACACATACTTTGTTCATTTTAATTACACAAAGTCATCATTTAGCAGGATACTGTGAAGGGAAAGCTGCTACAGACCTTCACTCTTTTGATATTTCCCATTTAAAGTCTCTTTCAATGACCCTGAACATAAATACCTTCATTGTAACCCTGAGAACCCCTGTATCTCTGTATAGCCCATGAAATGGGCTCTGTCTCTTTTAAGGTGTGTGAAAGCTAGACATAATTGGACTGCTCTGCTAATGAGACCTACTTCCATCACTCCTCTGACTGTCTCATGGCATTTAAGATGAGCCTTTTAAAACTGGGTTACAGAAAAGAGGATGGGGCCAGAGAGAGGAGGGGTGTGAGAGGGACTCTCATGTATACTAAAAGCTCTGAGCCTTGAGAAGTAGATATACAAAGCCAGAATAAATGAAGAGGGAAAAAAATCTATTTTTTGTGAAAACTTAAATTCTGGATTTTGTTTTTCTGCACCCACATAGTTGATATTTAGAAGCTGCTATTTTAAAATCTGTCTGGGAACACATCAATGTCTTTATTTCTTTGATGATATTAGATACTATTTATTTCAATTATATTATGTCATGTGTTATAGTGAGAAACCTGTTACTTTGAATGAATTATACTGGTAAAATTAGGAAGATGTATGATTGCTCCTTGTTGGGTAGATGAAATTTTGAAGGACATCTTGTCTCAATATTGGAGTAAAGATTACCCAACTAGTACAAGCACAAGCCAGGACTTGAATTCAGGATGTTCAATGGAATACATGGACATTTGACTACAAGGTTCCCATTGAGAAACTAAGTAGGTGAAATCAGTTTCATAATCCCCTGTCATATATTAAAAATCTCAGTGTGTGTGTGTGTGTGTGTGTGTGTGTGTGTGTGTGTGTGTAGTAGTGCATACAATTCCCTGTCCTTGAGAGCGAAGAGCTTAAAGTAGTCAATCACCTATGATCTTGTCCTTTGAATTGCAAAAGGGTCTGGAGTTGGCAAAATATATTTTCAAAAAAAAAAATCTGCTGTATGGTAAAATGCAATCATTAATTTTATGATTCTCAAAAGTTACAGAACTAGAGAGATTGAAGTGCCTGGCTACTTTCAATTAAAGTCTGCTGGAGAGCTATCCTACAATATCACAGACTGTCACTCTGCTTTGTCATCATCTCCCTACTGAGAACTGTGGTCACTGGTACACGATTGGTGTACAAATAATATTATGATGATGCCTAAAGGAATAAGGAAAAATCCAAATACATAACTGGCTTAATGAATGAGTTCATGAATAGAATTTTCAAGTGCAAAATTTAGGTTTAGATATTTTTCCTAGTAGACAAGAGAAAGATCAAGTTTCTAAATTCAAGGAAGTGAGAAATACCATGGTTAATTTGGAAATAGGAAGTAATCAACTATTCTAAATGTTTACTAGGAAAATAAGCTACTAAGCTATAGAAAATTAATTTGAAGCTACTCGATATTTTTAAGCAGTGGTTAGAAATTATCAAATAGACATTTTGAAAAGACTGCAATAACAGCAGAAAATAAACTAAAGGGAGAGCTAAGACATGGCAGCTAAGAAACTAATTTTTATTTGTAAAAGTGTAGTTGAATTGCTATTCTCTGATATGAACTGAAGGGAAGCAATGTTTAGAAAAACAGGACTGTGGAAGATATACTCTTCAATGTGTTTGCCTACTGTCTTTTCTAATGCTCAAATGGGTTTAGCAAAGAATCTCTAATGTAACAAAAGTGTTGGCAATATTAGACTGGAGTTTCCACAGATGTAGCTCTGTAGTCCTGGCCATACTAATTAGCTTCATTTTCCCTCTTATCTATAAAATACAAATATTGATTTCAACATGGTACAGTCATAAGCATGAAAGGAAAATAGTAGCTTTGCTATGGATGGATAAATCCTGAATTGATTTTTTGTTATTATCATTATGGTCACTACAATTGATGCAAATGTTAGTATGAATATTACTAGTGTCTATTAGTTTGTTTTATGCTGCTATAAGAAAATACCTGAAACAGAGGAGTACATAAGAAAAGTTTATTATCTTACAGTTTGAGTATCTAAAGTCTCAAGGTCAGACTACTCCCTAAGCTAATCTTTTGCTGAGGTGCATCATGATATCATAGTGGAAAAACTTGTGAAAAGGATCACATAATAAAACAGGAAACTGGTTCATTTTTGTTTTTGCACCCATCAACTCTCATGGAACTACATTATCATCCATAACAAATACATTACTCTATACCCAAGGAAGCACCTCCAATGATCTAGTTACCATGTACAAAATTCTACTGGTAACAATCTCTTCATCTCTTAGCAACATATTACTGATGACTACATCTCCAAAGCAGAACCCATGTTGGACAAAACATGTCTAACACATTTGAACCCCAAGATTTTGCCTGGGTCATCTGTATAAAAATAGAGATTACAGAACATATTCACTGGGAAGAAATGAGACTGGCTAGGCTGAACTTCTAAACATCAACCACTGTGTAAAACATAAGGTTCTAGACAGTGTCATCACTAACACTGCTTATATCTGAAGTTGTCTCTTCAAGTGTTTCTCAGTTATCCACTTCCCTCTTTACATTGCCATTCCTAATTTCCATCTTTTTCTTTCCCCAGCACAGAATATTGATTACTCAGGAATGTCTTTTTTATTTCCTCCAGGTTGAATTAAAGCCAAAATAGGGGTCTCACTTAAAAAGCATACAAGGATAAAAATTACAAAATTATGCATTCATATATATATATATGAAAAAGAATATGGTAAGAGGAAAATTACTTCTACAAGTTTTTTGGCTGAGTATTTGATCAGATTTCATGTATCTGATAATTTTTCCATCTGGAATTATTTATTTCTGTCTACTCTTTGGCATAGACTACTGAATTCTATCTTACGCTGAGTCACAAATTGATTAAGTTACACCAAACCACTGCAATTCATTTATGTGGACCTTATTTATTTATTTATATCTCTTTTTCTTCCCAGTGACACATTAAAAATATACCAGCTCCCTCATGCTCTGGCCAGCACTCACGGTCTCTGAGGTTCTCTCTGAGTTGCAAGAATGATTGTGTCTGTTCATAGGCCCATAAAACAGATATTTGATTTGATTTAGGTGAGGATGCAGAGAGCTAATTTCATTATGATTAGCTCTCCACAGTGAGGGTTGTACTTTTTCTGGTTATGAACCACCAATGCAGTGTGATTTGTCAGTGAACAGAGACTACATACCTCCGTGGGTCATTTATTTTAGAAAAAAAAAATAAGATAATGCCTAGGTAAAACTAGGTTCATGTCTACATTAGTGGGCTCACTCTCAAAAAAATGATAGCAGGGACTGAAGATGGACACATGAGGAAGATATGACCTTTCTTCATCTCGAAAGGATGACAGATGTTTAGAATAAAAGGCAATTTGTACAATAATGGCATTATTGCTAAGTTTTACAGATAAGAAAGCCATTCATTCATCTGCCAAACAATTCAAGAGTAATAACTCTGTTTATAAAGAATAACAATGAGAGTTTTGTCCAGATGTAAGGTCAGGAAATGTCTGAAAGACAAATTTGTACAGCCAAAGCTATACTGAGCTGAGCTGCACTACAGGGTGAGAAGAGAGACCAAGTACAAGATATTTACAATGATATATACTAATTCACTTTCCTCTGTATCAAGCTTTTTAACCATCCCCAATGTCTGTCTGTCTGTTTGTCTCTCTGTGTCTCTCCCTCTCTACCTATTTCTGTCACTGTCTGGGTGTGTGTGTGTGTGTGTGTGTGTGTGTGTGTGTGTGTGTGTGTAAGAGGGTGCAAGAATGGATAATAGAACATATATAAAAATAGATGCAGAAAATTTTAGAGGGGGAGAGGGTATGCCAGCAAGGGGAAAAGACAAATAAGAAACAGATATCATGAAAAACATGTGCAGAAATGTCACAATGAAAGATATTTCTTTGTAAGCCAACAAAAATATGTTTTTAAAATTAAGAATACAAATGTGCCAGTCAGTAATGGCACACACCTTAAATTCCGGCACTCAATAGGCATAGACAGGAGGATCTCTGTGAGTTCAAGGCCTATAGAGTGAGGTCCAAGACAGGTATTACACAGATAAACCTTGACTCAAAAAACAAACAAACAAAAAGAACACAAATGTATAATATAGTTCTTCTCATGAGAAAATTATGCCTACTTTCTCCCTTTCACTTCTTTCAGTGAATCAAGGTGGCTTTACTCTGTATCTCGCTTTGACCATGTACATCTAGTAGAAACAATATTTGGTCAGCTCTACATTTTAACCTAGAAAGGAGGTTGTTGTTGAGTCTGGTAATCATCACACAAATGAACATAAATTAGCATGATGGGTGATAAATTTATTTGGCTCAGTCCACACTACCACTCCAAGTAATCATGGGTCAATGTCAAAATAAGCAAGCCCAGATATTGGCAGTGATGACGCACACCTGTATCTGAAAGTTTTCCTGTGTTCCACCTGGTCCGCAGCTGCTAAGACCCAAATGAATGCACAGGCATATATTATTTTTAAACTATGGCCATGGCAGGCTTCTTGCTAGCTAGCTCTTATATCTTAAATGAACTCATTTCTATAAATCTATACTTTGACATGTGGCTTGTGGCTTGCCAGTATCTTTACATCTTGCTTCTTCTGGTAGCAGCTAGCAGCGTCTCCTCTGTTCTCTGCATTTCTCTCTCTCTAGTTAAAATGCCTTACCTAAACTTATTCTGCCTCACCATTGTCCAAATAGCTTTATTTATCAACTAATCAAAGCAACACATATTCACAGCATACAGAACAATAATACGAATCATTTCCCCTTTTCTTTTTATTCAAAAGGAAGTTTTTAAGTTTAACTGCCAGACATTCTACAGGACAGAGAGGAAAAAAATAACTGAGAGACTAGACCTATAGGCTGAATATGGATACCCCAATGTTACAGAGGAATTTTAAATGATTTTTCAGGCATGCAGTTGTCTCTGTCATTCTAGATTTTTGGAAGTTGCTTACAATTCATTTCCTGTTTACTTAGGTAATATTATATCTTTCTGGGGTCTTAGATGGAGTTAAATTATAAAATTATAGTTATAATAATTTTCCTTAGTTATGAGAAAAGATAAATTAGATATGAAACCTTAGACTCATAAATATAGGATAAATGACAGAATATTTTCTTTAATTTTGCCAAACACAAATAGACTAGATATTGTAACTGTAATTCTTGCTTGATAACTGTTTTGTTATATATAATTTTACTGTGTTAAAGTTAAAACTTTCCTTTGTAATTAAACAGAAAAGGGGAAATACTGTGGGATAATGCTTTTGTATGCTGGTTTAATAAAACACTGATTTCCAGTAGCCAGGTGGGAAGTATAGGCAGGATGAGCAAACTAAAGGAATGCAGGGAAGAGGAAGAGGAAAGACAGGAGTCACCAGCTAGACACAGAGGAAGCAAGATGTGAAGGCAGAACTGAAAATAGGTACCTCGCCACAAGGCTAAACATAGATAGGATTATGGGTTCATCTAAGTGTAAGAGCTAGTTAGTAATAAGCTTGAGAAAATGGTCAAGCGTTATAAATAATATTAAGCTTCTGTGTGATTAGTTTGTAAAAGGGTACATGACTGTGAGTGAGAGATTTGTCCCGACTATGGGCCAGGTGGGACACAGGAAATCTTCTGACTACGCACACCTTTCATCCCAACACATGAAAAGCAGAGAGATAGGTTGAGTCTGTGGGTTCAAGGGTTCAAGGGTTCAAGGCCAGCCTCATCTTAAAAACCTAGTTCCAGAACAGTCAAGGTTACTTATACAAGGAAACCCTGTCTCAATAAAACAAAAAACCACCACCACCCTCAAAAAAAAAACAAAAAAAAACCAAAAACCAAAAACCAAACAAACAAACAAAAAAAAAACTAAGAAAGAAAGCTCAGATAAACATGTACACCAAGGACACAAGCTCTAGCCAGAATAGCAAATCTGCTGAGCTCATTCTAAATATTTAATCTACAGAAGCATACAGTAAAAAAGTAGAATTTGTTTTTGAAACCACTGACTTTTTTTTTGATTTGGTTTTTTTTTTTTTTTTTTTTTTTTTTTTTTTTTTTTTTAATTTGGGATTCCTACAATCCCAAATCAGAACCTTTAAAAGTTACCCAGAGACTTGGAATAATACATAGGCAAATAGAAGGTGGGTATCATCATAAGACTTTACAATCCCTAACAGAGGCTCATTATCCTTATGACTGTGGTTCTAACTACAACTATTCCAGAGACCCCATTTAATTTACTTATTAAGAAAAGAAACAACAACAAATACTAGTGAGGAATCAAAAAGAATTAAAACCAGTTACTGGAAGAAATGTAAATTATCTTAGCCCTCAGTGAAATCAGTATGGATTCCTGAAATCTGAAAAAAAAAAAAAAAAAAAAAAAAAAACTATCATATGATTCAACTTTATCATTTGTAGATACATACCCAAAATTTGTTACTCTGTGTTATTGTGACCTAAGGAATTGCAGATGTCAAGGGAGGAATTATTTATGCCTATTCATGGTTTTAGAGGATTTCCATCTCTTAGAGCTAAGAATGCATGACCAAGCATCTAAGTTGGGGTATCTAGAAGCAGATCACATGGCCGTGGACAAGGAAGCCTGGACTGTGGAGCACAACAAGAAGATGTTACATGCCTAACATTACTTCTACTTGAACCTACATCCTAAAGATTCCAGAAGCTTCCAAATCAATACTACTAGCTGGAGAGTAAGCACTGAAAGTATGAAGGACATTTCAAATTCAAATGTAATGTACAGGAAGTATCTAAGTCAACATACAATAGCAGTAACAGAATATCCATGTTTGTTGCAGCCTTATTTACAATGTATGTTATAGAATCAGACTAGGTGCCCATATAACCAGCAGACAGATGAATAAGTGAAGGAAATGTGGGATGTTGGGTATAACAGGGGACTTTACTCAGTCCTGAAGAAGAGTGAATCTAGAAACTATGACATTTGTTGAAAAAAAATCTATGAAACTGTAGATCCTGTTTTAAGAGAAATAAGCCAGTTTCAGGAAGACAGATATGTAGATGAATTTCTAAATGGTCTTATTAAATAAAAACCATGGAGCCAAATATAGGGGTGAAAGCCTTACATCAGGGAAATAGGAAAAGCCACCAGCCAACCTTACCTCGCCAACTTTGCAGCTTCCAAATGAGAGTTACTTCCTGTCTACCCAGGCATGTATTGCCTTGCTGTTATACCCTCTCACTGGCTATCTTAGGCCATCCACCTCATTTCCTCTTCCTACACAGCTCTGTCACTTTCTGTCTGTCTGTACAGACCTCCACGTCTTGGGATTGAAGGCGTGTGTCACCACACTTGGCTCTCTCCCTAATGTGGCCTTGAACACATAAAGGTCCTGCCTGCTAAGTGATAGGACTAAGGGCCTGTGCTACTGCTGCCTGACTCCTTTGTTTACTTAAAATGGCTCCCATTTCCTCTGATCTCCAGGCAAGCTTTATTTATTAAAGCACAAGTAAAATATCAGCACACAGATAACTACAACATGTTTTCTCCCTTATGCTAAATCTAGAATTTTTTTCAAGTAAAGAAAGTAGACAAGAGACTATTTGGCAAGAGGAAAGGGACCCATGGGAGCAGAAAAAAAAAAAAAAAAAAAAAAACAAGAAAAAGGTAATAAATATGAGCAAAGTGCATACTATACATCTTTAAAATGATCATAAGGAGACCTAGCATTTTATAAAATGAATAGATGTCAATAAGGAAAAAAACAAAAAGCTAAGTCAAATGTAAGCAAGAAAGGAAAGGGAGATAGAGACAGGAAAAGGACTTATTCATGCCAACTTGAAACAAGAAAAAAAAAAAAGAACTTACAGGTTCTCTTTGCTGAGAATTTTAGTAATGGTTTCTACCTCCATATATAATTTGAGCTAGGTATTGAAATGAATTCATTAAGCCTAATTATTCTACTTCCAGTGCTGTACTTATCTTGTAAACAAATTCCTTGTGTAGAGCCTAAACTAACAGCATACAGAGAGCCTCAAGCATTCTTCTAGTTTTCAGTGTCTGTCTGGTTAGCAAAAATCCAAGACAATTTTCACACATACAGTATAGACACTGTTTTTGAAAAGTGAACTTATTTGCACCAGCTGTGGAAGAGGTGAAACCAAATGCAAAAAGATACAGGAAATAATCTTTTCCAAAATGAAAAGAAATACATTTCCAGAAAAAAAATTTTAAAGGTAACCTGAAAGAATGGTTGAGGGAAATGAAAGCCAACCACCTTCCTGTATCAGCTATAGAATTCACATTTCCAACTGAGTTTTCTGAAAAATTTAGGCAATGTCTCTTATATTGTATAGGTATGCATGAGATGTAGGGTTGACTTTAGGAATAGTTTGGTCAACAATTTTGTTTCATTAGGACTTCAGCAATATTTGTTTATATAATACAAGGCACTTTCAGTCTGACATTTCTCAGAATAGCTAAGCTGCTATTTACTGAATGTGATAGAACCCAGTAAAAGGGTCTCTTCTGTCTTCCAATTCTATAAAGTAGTCATTAGTTTCTTTCAGCAATGCCATATGATCAACCTATAAACAGACTAGTCTGACCCTGAACCACAGAAAACCACTAATGGAAATTCAATCTACTGGATCTGGGAGAAATTCAAGCTGATAAAATATATTAAAAATTCTTATTTCCATCACAGCCTCAGTTAATGACCAAGCAGAGCATTGGTGAAAGGTAATGTGAGATGAAACTCAGAAAAGGCATGGAAAGCTGAGCAGTGTCTAAATCTATCTGTACCTGCTTAGTGTTTTCTACAAATTAAAGACACATGAACATGGATTATAGCTCCTCATTTTTGCAAAATTCACCCCTTTCATCCTCTGTCTATCATTCCACCCATCTATCACCCATGCATAATATAATTGTGTGCTACTGTTACAGTCAACAGACACTGAGCACTGATGGAATGTAGCTATCAGATGTTGGCCATTCCCCAGAACTAAGGGACTCATTTAGCACTAGGAAAGATGTGTGTAATTACTAACAAAACACAGATCAGAGGTTCTCAACCTGTGGGTCGCATCCCTTTGGGAATCAAACAACCCTTTCATATGGGTTGCTTAAGACCATCAGAAAACACAGAGACTTACATTATGAGTCATAACAGTAGCAAAATTAGTTATGAAGTAGCAAAGCAACAAATTTTATGAATCAGGGTCACCACAACCTGAGAAACTGTATTAAAGGGATCCCAGCATTAGGAATGTTGAGAACCATTTCAATTGGTAGTATGTATTTTATACAGAAAATGTTTATATACCTAAAAGGACTAGAGGCAGCAGAACTCTGTAACCTAATCCCTGTGATGAATACATGAGAAGTCAGAAGTGACATACATGGCATATTAAAATCAAGTCTCACTTTGGCCAGATCTCCATTGTTTAAGTGAATTTTAAGAACATTCAATGAAACTGAGTTTAATATCCATGAACTGTTTGGGAAGCACCCAGGCTGTGGAACCAGGACCTGTCTTTAGTGCATGAGCTGGCTGTTTGGAACCTTGGGCAATTATGCAGGGACACTTTGTTCAGCCTGGAAAGAGGGGACTGGACCTGCCTGTACTGGATCCACCAGGTTTAAATGAATCCCCAGGGGAGTATTGGCCCTGGAGGAGATGGGAATAGAGAAGAGGGGCTGTGGGGGAAGGTGGGGGTGGGGTTGGGAGGGGGAGGACAGTGGAACCCATGGCTGATGTGTAAAATTAAAACACAAATATGATAAATAAATAAAAAAAAATCTCTAAGAAGCAAAAATACATGCCCCAAAATAAATAAGCAAAATACATAAACTACAAGTATTTTGTTCTGAATAGGAGTAAATGAAGCCCTTATTCTTTCATTGGCTAACACAAAATAATAAATTGGAATGTATGTATTGTCACATCAGCCTTGAAAACATAGTAGTATTGTTACTGGTACCTACATGATAAACTGCAACAATCCTACAAATTTGTTAAATGTGTGTGTGTGTGTGTGTGTGTGTGTGTGTGTGTGTGTGTGTGTGTGAGAGGGAGAGAGAGAGAGAGAGAGAGAGAGAGAGAGAGAGAGAGAGAGAGAGAGAGATTGATTTCCCCAGGGAATTCTTTCTTTTCTTCTCTTTGGTGGCGTATGCCTGCTTCCACTAAGACAAATTGAGTATCTTTTACTCTGTGCTGTGATACCTCTGTCTTCTACAGTGGTTCACATAAAAGTGTAAGTCAAGTTGTTCACTTTTTTGATATCAAAAGGGGTAAAGAAAAATCTCAAGGCAAGTATGCATATAGATTGATATGCAGGCTTGGATATTGTCAAGTTGGATGATAACAGAGATCTCTAGTGCACACAGTACCATCTATCAATTAAGTTCTTCTGTTTGGCTCTTTCTAATAATTAGTGGTTAGCTGCCTCATGTTTTTCCAATTTCTCCCTTGTCCTAAAATCCTCTCTAACTTCTCTTCTCCACTTTTTCCTTTCATCACATCATTTCATATCACAGATATTATCTGTTTCCTAGCTTCCTGTAAGTCTGTTTCTTCAGAAAAACATCACCCAGGAAGACTTTCAAGAGTTTTCCCTGTACACAGTCTCCTTCTAAAAAAAAGTTTCTAATGACTTTAGAAAATATAGATTTACATCATTAATCCTGTCACAAGACCCAGATCTAGTAGCACAGTACCTGACATACAGATTCTGGATGGGGAATAGTACCATGCTCTACTGAGATAGATTTTAATTCTAGACTGCTGATGATCAGTGCAGCATGGGACATTTCCTGTGTGCTGTGTAATGATTTATCCTAAACATACTTAGCAGAGAAAACTTATCTGTCTCATATTATCTTATACTGAATGGTGTCTAGGGCTGGGAATAGGTAGCAGAAGTCCATGGCTAATTAAGTTTGTGCTCTAGCACCTCCACAGAAACTTATGCATTTGTGGATATTTAGAAACTTACCAGACAAAACTAATCTTAACCAGATAAATAACTTAGAATAAAACTTAGTGATTTGCAATGCAAGGAAATAATTTTTATCTCAGGTTTTTCTGCTATTTTCATATACTCTCCAAATTTACTAAGAATTCTTTCTAAGTCTAGCTTTTCTCAGTTACACGAAGGCAACCTAAAAGAAAAAAAGTGGGAGTGCTTATGTCATTCAACAGCATAATAGTGCTGGCAGTATCAGAATTAGAGAGAGAAATGCCATCAATTAACCCACCCTTCTCCATCTATTCATCTTTCCGTTGCCACCCAGACAACAATCATGTGCAGCCTATTGTGGGACACTTGTTCTTTTCAAGGTGCCTGCACATTAATAATACTGCTACCAACAAAACCACAGCCAGATACTACCTTTATATTAGAATTACTATTATGTAAAAGATCAGAAATCTGTAAGTGTTGTCAGGATTCAGAAAGCTTGCAACTCTTGTGCATTCCTGGTAAGAACTAAGATTGTATTGATCACAGTCTGAGTCAGTTACATAACAAAGCTCTGTGATGCCAGATGATTCAGTGATTTACTGTCTAGGCACATCATGTACTAAATGTTTATGTTCTTTATTTTAGCATCACATGTATAAACCTACTCTCACATATGAACACATTCTGATCTTAAGAAGTAAGGTTTCTGGGAGGGGACTACATCAAGAATAAGTACATCTCTTATAAAAGAGACCACCACTCCCCAGGGAGGTTTTTATCCTTTCTAACATATAAAAACAGTAAGAGCATTGCAGCCTGAGAGAATGTGTCCTTGCTTGATAATTGATCTGTCTGTGCCTTTATCCTGGACATCTCAGCCTCTAGAACAAGTAGAGATGAGTATTTGTTATGGTTGAAAATAAACAGATTTTGGTACTTTGTCACTGGCAGATGTAAGAGAAGTACACAACCAGCATCTGTTTCATTCCTATGTTGAATCAAGGCTTTGTGTAGCTGAAACATTCAACAAGGGTCATTTTCATATCTAAGCCACAAAGTCTATAAAAGTGTCGGATAGAAGGGGAATTCCTTTTATGAAAAATGGTATTTCTGTCACAGCATCACCATGACAAGTCATATACTCAAATAATTAAAAACATAAATTTTATAGGTGTTTGTATGCCCATAGTCATAGAATTACTGTTTATAATAACCATAAATGAGAAACAGCAAAATGTTCATCCATATCAATGACAAATAAATAAATAAAAATAAATAACTACATGTAAGAAAACCATCCACCTTTAAAAAATATTGAAAGAAAGCATGAAGGGCAACAGAATTTATGAGATAATTAGAACAGAAATAAGGCCACAAGGTATAAACTGGTACAAATTGAGGAATGGTAGGATGGAGTAGAAGAGGGGGATAAACAGACACAAATTATGTTTGAGAATGTCATCATGAAAACTGGTATTCTGTAAATTAATAGAATAAATTATAAAAAATGGATTATATTCTAGGGAATTTATAATAATAGATATAACTTACAAGCATTCTCCTAATTAATGTAAAATGAGATATTGTGTTGAACACTCACACTGCATACTGGGACAAAAAAAAATATAGATAAATGGAGGAGAGCAGTAGTTGCCAAAGGTGAGGGCAAATGGGAAGCAGATGTCTTCTGGGATAGCTGTTTTGGCTCATCACAATGAAAAGTATCTTGAGATATATAATGGCCATTGCTACACAGGGACATCATACCACTTACTACCAGGAATTGTATACCTTTGTGTTCCATATGCAACATCAAATTTCATGTTACGTATATTTTTTACCAAAATAAGACAAGACAATAATAGTAATCAATAAGAGTCAGATTAATGCATAAAACCTACACATGAAAACTGTGCCCAAATCCTTATGAATATTATAGTTCAAATGTATCACAATTCTACAAATTGGCTATTATTGCTCATGGTGTAGTTAAAAACAATTCCCCAGTGGTCACTTAAAAAGAACATTGCTTGATATAAAAATGGTTAATCATATTTTAAAGAATGGAAAGTGGAGGAGAAGGGGTAAAGAAAAGTTAGTGGTGTCCTCCAAGAGGAGGAACAAATGGAGAAAGAGAAAGAACAATATCAGATCCGAGGAACATGGAAAAAGGTTTTCACAGGGCTGGGATTTAGTGCTTTGAAAAGGAATGTCTGGCAGGCACAGGCCAGTGTTTCTGGTGATGGGGCCATCTGGACTGTTTCTAAACATGGGAGAGACTCAGGTCTGGATTCAGCTGCAGTAATAGAAAGCCGATGCTGCTGGTTCCATCAAGCAGGTGTAGTAAGATGGGTTTATCTTTTCTTCGGTCTCTCAACTGGAAACCTTCTCTTAGCACTTCAGATGACAAGAAAGCTGAATGTTCTATTTCATGGTGAAAGGTTTGTTTGGTGTTAACTGACAGTCACTTACTAACTTGTCTAGTTTGGCTTTGTATGCTAATTGTTCATAGGCTAAGCTGTAATTCATAGCCTACATTACCTGCCTAGATTAAAACTGAGAGAAGATTCCATTCATAAGCTCAGCTTTCCTTTAATTGAAAGTATTTCAAGTGGATAATAATATTTATGGTTAATTTATTCATAATGTAATGATTCCAAAATAAATTGCATCAGCCTTCCTTTGATTGACCTTATGCTTCAAAGGGATTATGCAAGGACTAACACAAAGCAGTGATGCTAATGTCAGATACAGTAACTGAGTAGTGCAGCATTCTATGGATGGTACTTTAAGAGGATGGTAAGAGATGATGCCTAGGAAAGCATACTGAACATGTGACTCTGGAGCTGAGGTTCTGAGTATGTATTATGTCATTTGAAGTAATATAGCCATTTATTTAGCAGGAGTGGTATGGTTTCTCTTTAAGAGATCCTAGGTTCTGTTCTCCTCAAAACAAAACCCATTAGCTCAGTATGCTGTAAGTGCCAGACTTGGAAGTGTTTCTGTGGGTCTGGATGTTTCTATTTGCCATGAGCCATAAGCCAGAGAAAGGTCAGCCTTTTTACAGAAATGGACAAGGATTAGAGGTCAGGGATTTTGTTTAAGTAGGCCACCTTTGAAGTCTTTAAGTTTTGGGAGATAAAACGAGGTGCTTGTAGGCCTATCTTCTGGGCCTAGCCTTTGATTTCCACACAAGAATACAAAAAACAAGATCAGTGTAACAGAACACAAATTTTCATTTTGAAGAATTTCTGGAGAGCCTAACTTATTTCTACATTTTAAGGCAAAGCAAGAAAACTTAACCTTTTCCTAACTTCTATTCATTTATAGAATCAGTTACCTTCACTCAGAAGCTTCTCTATCTCTTTCCTTCTTTGTCTGTTGCTATGGTGTATCAAATGACTATTATTTACTGTTTACTTAATACTGAGTGTGCAATACTCCAGACACATAATACATTATATGTAACACACACACACACACACACACACACACACACACACACACACACACACATGAAATATAAGGCTTAGAAGTAAATGTAACTTGACTGATGTCACATAAATCCTGAAATCCAAATCTAGTTTTGCTACACTGGTCCAACTAAAGGGATAGTTGCCTTGCAGAGATAAGAGCTTTTTGTTTTTGTTTGTTTTTTCTTCCTCAGTATAGTTTCCTAACAATAATTTCAGAAGTTGACCAAAGGCAAATTGGGGCATTTTCTTAGTAAATCAATAATATTTAAGAAACAAACAAAAAATACTACTCAGACAAGAGCATGCTTTCTATTCCCATTTGCTTCTGCTGGGTGTCTATGATGCTTCACCCCTATTGTGTATGTGCCACTGTTCTTAGCATCACAAACACCATTAGCTTACCTCAGCCCCTGGTGTCATGGAATATAGGGTCCCATTTATCAGTGGTTCAAAATCAAAGTTGGATCTGTGAGTCAAATGCCAAATATCACAAAAAAATAATCTTTCCTTTCATGAAAAAAGAAACTTTTTGAAGGAAATAGCTCTCATATATTTTCCCCCAATATCTCTCATCTGTTGCTTCTTTTGCTGTGCAGAAAAATTTAAAATTAAATGTAATAACACTTAACTCATTATTTCTATTGATTTCCTGTGTTTTATGGGTTTTACCTAAAAAAAAAATACTTTTCCAGGCTTATAACATGAAAAACCTCTTCAGCGTTTTCTTTTTTTCCTTGTTTGTTAGTTTTGCTTTGTTTTTAATATCATTTGTGTCTGAAACTAAACCATTCAGTAACAAAAGCATATATAGTGCAATTAAAATGTGTGGAAAATATGAACAGTTACTTCCTAAAAAACAACATAGACATAGCCTATGAAAAATAGTCTGTATCATTTGTCATCATAGAAATATAAATCAGAACTGCAACTAGTCATCACTACATTTAAAGTAGAATTCTTAATATAAAAAATGATCCATGGATCATGAAAGCAAGAGATAAAAGTGTTGGAGCATGAGGCAGAAGGTTAGTAGGTGTAAAGTTAGAGCTGAACAGGAGAGAGAAATTTATTGCCCAGTAAGATGACTGTGATCAACAGTATTTCACTGAAAATTAAAATGCATCAAAATCATTTTTATGTTCTCATCACAAGTATTTGTAAATATGTGAAGTGATGAATATGATAAATACACTGATTTTATTATTTTACATGCAATGTGTTAAAACACAGTAAACCACACCCTTAAATATATACAGTCATTACCTTTACCAATAACAACAATTTTAAAGTTCTGTAACAATAACAACTAGGGAGATTTGGAGAAAGAATGAAGCCTTTTGGTTTTGCTCTCTTTTCTTTTTCTTTTTTGTTGAACATAAACCCTCCTCTCATACAATAGAGCCCGACCACAGTTTCCCTTTCCTCCACTCCTCCCAGCTTATCCTTCACCTCCCTTCTTCCCCAGATCCACTTCCCTTCTGTTTCCCTTAAGGAAAGAGCCAGCTTCCAAGAGACAACAACTAAACATGATAAAACAAGGTACACTAAGGCAAGACATAAGCCCTCCTATCAAGGCTGGACAAGGAAACGTAAGTAGGACAAAAACATTCCCAAGAGCATCATTTGCTTTATTTTGCTTGTGGCCCTGAAGGGGTCAAGAATGTTGTGGTGACACTCATGGGAAGTTCACAGTACATCTGATCTTTATAGTTATCTCTGTGGAATTACAGAAAGAGAATATGGGCTCTTGGGCTCCTCTGGGCTACATTATCTCTACTTAACCAGCACTGGAGAATAAAGATCTCTAGGATCTTAACCATAGCTGAGATGTGCATTGATGTCCAGTCATCCTGGACCCTGGAGCAATGAAAGGAAGCTGCCACATCCCTGTTTCTCATTTGAGGAGTTTGAGATCAGAAAACTGAAGAGACTGGTCAAAGATAATAGTTATAACAGAATGAAACCTCATGCTATTCAGCTTCAAAAGCACCATCTCTTCCTTTGCTACCCTCTGCCAAAAGCGCCAACCCTCATAACCCCCATGACACAGAAGGTGCATTTATATAAACATTAAAAAGTAGTATCTGCAGAGTCCATACCAATCCATCTTTTAAATCTTACATTCCACACCATTATTATGGGAGAACGCTTCGCAAAGCACTCTCTGTAGATGCTATTACCCTGTATCGTAGCTTTGGAAACTGGGCTGAAGAAGCTGTGAGTTTGTGCAACAGCACATGTTAACATGAGTTATAATATGTCAGGGGCCCCACGTTAACTATCAGAGATCCTATTCAGCTCCTTTAAGGTTAATCAACTCAGCATTTGTGCCAGGTGTAATGTCTAATTAAAATGATGGAGGGGCACAGAACGCTTCTGGGCAGAGGGAGGAGATGGCACAAAGAGGGAGCACCCGTGCCATATTGGTTTGGAAAATCAATAAGAGGAACTCATTTTATCCCAGTGTTATCTGTGCATTTACCATTTAGTGGATCATTTGAAAGTGTGCCAACTGGCTGACAAAGAGGCTCAGCAGTGACTCATTTCTCAGCGTGTTAGGATGCTGTATTGGGAGAAGGCTCAAAAGTAGATCACCATGCCTCTGGAGAGATGGAGTGGAAAGGAAACCTGGCAAAGGGAAGCAGAGAAAATTTGGGTTTCAGCTATGAATCAATGAAATTGAGAATTGAGAAATAAAGAAAAAAAGCCACCAAAGTCAGGACAGAGAAATCTTAATCCAAATTTTAGCTATGGCACTGAACACAATCTTAACTTTGAGGAACCATTTCAGTCTTCAGTTATAATATCAAAAGATGTACAAAGTCATAATACTACCTGCCTTTCTAACTGTGTAATGTTACTTTCAATGGAAGAAATTTTAATGTGAAAATATTATGAAGTAACATAAAATATAAGATATTTATTTATATACCGATGTCTCAATTTCCACTTCTGTTTATGTTTGTATGTATTTAATCATTTATTTTTTAACATTTATTTATTGTGTGTGTGTGTGTGTGTGTGTGTGTGTGTGTGTGTGTGTGTGTGCACGCACATGTGTGGAGGTCCAAGGACAGCTTCCAGATGTCGTTTGTTTCCTCTATGAGGACGCCAGGAATAGACACATATTTAGCAACAAGCACTTTTACCTGGAGATCCATCTTCCTGGCTTTCATTCATTCATTTATTGTATTCATGGAATTTTGTTTCATGCTAAGCACTATTCTAAGCACAGACAGACAATTTAGTTCTTAAGGAAAGTAAACTGTCTACAGGTAGAAAAACATATTTCACAGGATCTCTATTACAGGCTAGTTATATATGTAATAAATTTCATATCAGACCTTTTCTTAGCAAAACCAACTCTAAGAAAACTAACTGCAATATGAGTTAGACTTAAAAAAAAAACCCACAGGTGCTTGGAAGCATCTACAAAACACTAGGTTTTGTGAAAACACCAAAATGAACAAACAAGCAAACTACCCCAGGTAATTAAAACATATGCAAGGAAAGATAACTCTGCAATTATTTCAAGAAGCAAATGGGTAATAGCATTGAACTCAAGAAAACCATATCTAAATATGATTTTAAAAGTTACTTTAAACACATCAGTCTAAATGCAACAACAAAAAAGTTTTATATTCAAAGTAAAGATTGATGGCTGAAAACTGTAAGTGATCTCAGATAACCGTGTTATCTTGTGAAGATTTTTTTGGCCCCAGCTCTTGGGTTGTAGACACAACTATAAGAGTTTTTCCACTTCAGTTCTCATAGGACTCCAGTTGTATCACCAACCCTTCCCCATGTTCCATTGCCCTTCTGGCTGATCCTTTTCCTTTCTAAAAATAAAAGTCGGTCACTGGGCTTCCCTGGAACACGTATCCCAAAGCTCTTTTTTCTTTCTTCCTCCTTCCCTTAATTATTACCTAAGTTTTCCCTAAGAGACCTCATCTTATTTTCATAATATTCGCTCCATTTTTCTCTCTCTCTCTCTCTCTCTCTCTCTCTCTCTCTCTCTCTCTCTCCCCTCTCTCTCTCCCCTCTCTCTCTCTCCTCTCTCTCCAATCTCTCTCTCTCTCTCCTCTCTCTCTCTCTCTCTCTCTCTCTCTCTCTCTCTCTCTGTGTGTGTGTGTGTGTGTGTGTGTGTGTGTGTGTGTGTGTGTGTGTAAGAGAGCTGCCTTACTAACTGCATGGGATTCCTATCAGAGTAATTTTTGAATATGAAAATATAAAGTAACATAAATTTAAGAGAAATATTTAGATATAAACTCATATACCAATTTATAACTCAATCTATAGTTATATGTATTCATTCATTTACATTTTTGAAACTTATTTATTTTGTGTATGTATATATGCACATATAATGTGTTTGTATATATGGATGCATGGGTTTTGCAGCTCTGCCCATCACTTTAATTAGATTACTCCTGGGACAATTGCTCAGTTGATTAACCTTAAGGTAATTGAATAGGTTCTGAGAAATGAGTAGGGGGGGAACTTATATCTAAATTCTACTTGAGAAAAAAATTTGAATTATCTCTCCTTTATGCCTGACTGAACTTACTATAATGGTCTCCAGATACCCCTATTTTTCTGCAAATGTCATGATTTCATTTTTTCTTCATGGGTGAATAAAATTAAGTTTTGTATATGTACTAAATTTTGATTCACTCAACCATTGGTAGTCATACAGGCTAGTCATATTTATCAGCTAGTGTGAATATTACAGCTATAAACATGGTTATGAATAGTAACCTTCCTGCATGTACCAGTGGTTGTGTACTAAGGTCACGTAATTGTTCTATTTTTAGTTTTTTGAGAAAACTCCATAAGAATTTTGAGAGTTATTTTGTTTGTTTACATATTCACTAGTACTGTGTAAGAAAGTCTACCCATTTCTTCATATCCTTGTCAGTTGTTCTGACTGGGTGAAATGGAATCTCTAAGCAGTATTCATTTACATTTCTCTGACAGCTACGGATGTTGAACCCTTTTTGTATTATTTATTGTCCATTGAATTTATGTTTTTCAACAGTGTTTAGTTCATTAGCCCATTTTCTGCTCAGTTTACTTATTTTGCTGTTTAATTTTTGCAGTTGTGTGTGTTTGTGTGTGCATGTGTGCGTGTGTGCGTGTGTGCATGTATGTGTGTGTGTGTGTGTGTGTGTGTGTGTGTGTGTGTGTGTGTTTTCTGACTACGAATCCCTTATCTTATGTACTGTTGGCCAAGGATTAATCATTCTTTAGCTTGTCTTTTTTCTGGTGATTGTTTCCTTGCACTGCAGAAACGTTTAAATTTCATGTAATTCCATATTTCACTTCTCAGGATTGTATCGTGTTCTAATGCAATCCTGTTCTGAAAGTCCTTTTCAATGCCTCTGTCTTGATTTCACCCACATTTATCTCTTGTAGCTGCACTGCTGAATTTATTATGCTCACCTTGGCTCCTTTTCCTTGACTCACTTTTCTTCTTCCACAATTCCCATGGTTCTATCTTTGTGAATTCCAGATTTCTCTCTTCCTTTCTTTGATTAGAATCTTTGTAATTATTCTGATTCTTCTGATTACCCAGATCTCATGAAAGGATCTTCTAGCTTTCTATTTATCCTAGAAGTTGATTCCCATAATATTAAGAGATATAAGAAGCATATTCACCAATAATGGTTAGGTAGGTACTCATTTTTAATTTATTAACACCCAATGTTGGAAATGGTCCAATGCTTTCTTGGTACAGAAGATTTATAAATGAACCTTGGAAAAATCTCGATGTTTTCATCATTTATATCAAAATACTAAACAGTGAAAAAAATAGAAGTGGTTTTAATTTCAGTTCACAGCTCACCAAAAGTACTTTTGTTAACCACCAATGAGTTGTGCACTACAAATTGAGGGATAAGTGAAAGATTTGCAGAAGCTAATCCTCTGATCACAACTGAAAAGCTTCTTTGTGAGAGATTACTGTGTTACACAATTAGCCATTTTACTGTAAATGAATTATTCAGGTGTACAACTTACTGAACTTATTTCTGCATAACATATATTAATTACTAATATATTGACTACAAAACTTTTATTGCACATTTATTTTGTATCAGTTCTTTTCATGGAGAATGTGATAAATATGAAAATCAATCAGGAATATGGGGCTATGAGTTATCAGAAAACAAAATTTTAAATTACCATAGTATATACTATGAGTAGTTTATCTTTCAATCTGAAATTATATATTTTTTACACTATATTACAAGGTAAGCTATAACACAGGACGAAAACTGAAAACATATAAGCAAAGATAATTTATTTCTCACATTCTGAGAGTTGGGAGTCCAAGATCAAGAAATCAACAGATTCAGGATCTCCTGAGGGCCAGCTTCCTGCCTTACAGATAGGAATTTGCAAGGTCTTCACAGTGAGGAAGAGTTGCAGGTTCTTTCTCTGCTGATTTTATGATGGTAATAATTGCATCCATCAAAAGCTCCTCTCTCCCAGCTTACACACTTTCCAAAGGCCAGAACGTTGTAACAGTGAGAGTAAGAAGTTCAGTATCTGATTCACAAGTACATACATACACACACATTGGTACACACACATATACTATAATCGTGTAAAAGAAGGAATGGAAAGCATATGTTAATCCAAAGGAAGCATGTTATTAGTCTTCAATAGAGTGAATGAAGGAGAAGGTGAAAGATAAGAGACAGCACAGTTAACAGTTCAGATTTTTCATTTTCGTTAAGTATAGGTAAAACCACATGATAGGAAAAACAAAATAATTTTAAAATACTTTCCTATGATGGGATTATTTAGGAAAAAATGAATAAGCCAATATGATTGTACAATGGGGAAGAAAATAGTTTCCCAACTAAAGGGAGAATGCAAACTAGAATACACCACACACCTGAATGAGCTTGAGTATACAAACACATTTACTTTAGAAATGTATTAAATAACAAATTTAAATAATAAGTGGTAGAAACTAAATAATATTATAGTGAATTTGCTCAAGTTATGGACACATTATGTATTGCCTATGAATGCACTATGAGGGTGGTGATCACTGCTGATGGAAAATCTAGTTATAACAGACTAAAATTTTAAACATCTTAGCATATGCCCAACTATATCCTTAAAAAATTTTAGATTGATTTTATTTTATGTGTTTGAGTATTTTGTCTACATGTATCAATGTAGTGCCCATGGAGATTATAAGAGGACATCAGATACCCTGGATCTGGAGTTATTTACAGTTGTTAACCACCATATGTGAGTACAAGGAACAGAACCCAAGACCTCAGCAAGAGCAAGAAGCGCTCCTAACAGAGACATCTCTTTAGACCCTCTCTGTATTTAACCATCAAATTACTTGATATTTTCTGACTAAGATTTAAGAAATAAAAGAATAAAATAGAGAAAAAGTGGAAAGAAAAAAAACAAGAAAAAAGAGGTAAACACTGGTTATCAAATAAAAACATTGAAATTAAGTAATGAGAGTTATAAAGTGCCTGTTGTACCTCAGCCAAAGATGAAAAGATTGTTCTCTTGTTATCTCAATCAGTTCTCAGCATCTTCACCCAGTATGTATTGTCCACTTTATAGATGAAGTTGCACATTCTCAGTGGCACTGACCACCAGAAAGTTCACTATTTAAGTTGCAATTTGGAAGACAGCCTGAAACCCATCTTCTGCTTACCTCTGAACTCTACGAAAAATGAAAATAAATGTCTTTGAAACCTTTTTCTCTCTCTCTCTTTCTGTCTCTCTCTCTCTGGAACAATTTTACTTATGTTTTATTTCAAATATTACACTGAACTAGGACTTCGTTCCCAGACCTGTCTGTAGTATTTGAGAGTGATACAACATATTTTTTCTGTAGAAATATCTTGTTTTGTTTTTTTTAATATTCACACCAACTGTTCTTTTTAGACAACAAGAAACATTACAGATAAATATTAATGACACATTTATTGAGGAAAATCAATAACAAAAGTAGGATTTCTCCAACTTTCCGAACAATGGGGCTTGAAATCACATGATAGAAAACAAACATAGTCCATATAATGTGTCAGTTAAGACATATAGTCAAATGTACAACGTTATCAGGGAAGAATGTTGCCATTGCTATCAAACAATGATACCTATTGCTTTACCATGCAACAGTGTGATTAAAAACTTTAGGGCACCACACACATGCCTCAGTTTTAAAAGTAGAGGAAGTCATACTTGATCCAGTCTGTGTTTGAGTTTCTGAGAAAGCATGAAATAAAGTACATGAGAAAGTCCTGGAAATCCTGGGTTTTACAGCTTGACTTTGCTCCATGTCCTAAAAAAGTCAAAAATTAAATTAAGGGATTAAAAAATGGTAAGATATGTATACTGTCTTCCATTTCTGATCAGACAACATTAATAATAATAACAATAAATTAGAATAAATATATACCAGCACATTTAAAGAATGTGACTAAAATAATGGTTAATACTAACAATTATATCACAGATGGCTTCAGGTCAAACTGATCATTTTAATATCCTTAAGGCTAATGACTAAAGAGGATCTCAGTATAGATTAGTGTTATTCGGGACTTTAAAAAGAATAAAAGTTAAGACTCAAAGTATGTGAACTCTCACAAGATTAGCAAAGCATCTCCACTGTATGATGTGATCATGCTATATGTCACATTAAGACAGGAAAAATCTGTGGCAATTTGCATAGGTGAGATTAGGCTGAAATTAGCAAGCCATAGACTTTTATTCATGGGTTACATTGGTCCTGAGAACTACTAATAAGGTCCATTGTTAGGAAGATCACGGTCAGTTCTCTGCTCTCTTATCACTGTGTCTCCACCACGGGAAGCAATAGCCTCATTTCTCACAGAGCTGTGACTGAAGCAAATTCAGGGTCAGTGAACAGAGAAGCAGGCACCTTTTGGCTAACTATGCATTCCTTTTTGCTAATGCTTCAAAGCAAATGACATGAAAAATCCTCTGTAATGGTGATGAGCAGATTTTCCCATTTGTAGTTGATGACCCCATGCATGGATAGCAGAGCCATTCTTTATTTATGCTCAACCGACTTTCTGCAAATAGAGAAATCGGCTAATTATCTACAAATTTTCATTCTTTATCTCCATAGAATTTTAATGAAGGAGAATTGCCATTTACTCATTCATATCTGTGAAGAGGGAGCAGATTCTCCCTTTGGTGATTTCTCTAACTCCCTGCAGTTCTCAGACCTTAGAAGGAAGGAAACTCTGGTTATTTTCTTACCACTCACCCATCCTATCTACTGTCATTCTCACCATCCACTTCATAAACATGTCTTTCATCCTGTAATGTAAAGATGAAATAATAAATATTTTTAATGTTGTGTGTGTGTGTGTTTGTTTTCTGCATAGTATGATTCTATGTGAAGATATGGCTTGGTTTAATTGGGTTGTACTCCATATAAAGTAATCAAATCAAACCAACAAATATCCAATAAGGGCAATTACACAAGGCAGTGAGCTTGACAAAATGCCCCTTTACTCATTTCTGGCATGAAGTCTACAGACCCTAGAAGTATTTGGCACCAGGGTCCAACTTCTCTGCTGTAAAACTGTAATCATCATTACCAATAACAAGAACTCATTATTGCTTCAAAATGCCTCCAGAATCTGGCCCTTTCTCCATTCCAATTGCCTATCTTGATGATTCAGACTATCTTGTATTTCTCTCAGAATATGGGATTCTTTCTCTGGTCTCTGCCTCAGACCATTAGCTCTCCTGCCATGCATTCTCTCCATAGCAGGCAACTACTTAAAACATAGATCTTACTAAGTTTATGATGAATTTTCATCTCAATAAACCCATCAGAAGTTGAAATGGCATAATTAACTTATATTACATGTTCAGATTGCCTGTCAAACATCTACAGGAAAACAAAGTTTAACAATACAATATGCCATAGCAAATAGGTTCTGTCCTTGTGCTCAGATGTCTAGCTAACTGGAAGCTGTTGTTCATTGCTGTTGGACATCATGATAACAGAAAATGGCTCCACTTACTGGTGGCCGGGGAAAACTTCCTCATTCAAAGAATACTTTCTACTGAATGTGTGTTGTGTTTACACAGTTGTAAAATCAGAGTTGAGTAATCAGAAATTGAGGACTGTCTTTACACAAGTTATTTCTCTTTCTTCTTAGACAAAAATAGTTCAATGCCTTGCCTCATTCTCCAGTGCAAACTTATGGAGTACATGGCCCCCATTTAAAGAGTAAACAATATTTTTGAGGACCACCCATGAAGATTTCAATTACTTTCATTACAGCATTACTCAAGCGTAGGTCTAGGCATAGTCTTGAAGCATTGTTTGTGCTTCTGTCCCAAGAAATCAACTTATTTATGAAACACAAGCAGCACAGTGAAACCAAAAGGCAAAACAAACATCAATATTACAGTTGTTTCTAACAAAAGTGCACCATGAATTCAGAATTCAATAGCAGAAGGATGTGTTTATATGATACATTCTACTTTATAATACAGAATTATTTTTTAAAACATCTTTAACATGATAGAATGAATCATTCTGCTTTTGTGAGTTTTTTTATACCTCAATAATGTATTTTTGGAAATATTTTAGTTGACTAAGTAAACCTGTAGATTCACTATCCTGGGAAAGGATCACTATCACATTTTTGCCATCTGCTATGATATAAAGATTAGTGTTCTAGCAAAATTTCCATAATGAAGTTTCACCTTTTAAAGTAATGGTGAAGGAGTGATAAAATTAAGAAGCACCCCCTTCATGAGGAACCAGTCCTCACAATGGAAATTGGGCCTTTCTTTTTAGGCAAGAGTAGGGACATGAGTTCAATACTCAGAGCCAATGTGAAAGACATAGGTGTGGTAGTACATGCTCATAGTCTCCTAACTAGAGAGACAGAATCTCAAATATTTCTGAGACACACTGGCATTCCAAACTAGACAAATAAGTAAGCATCAGCCAGTGAGGGACCCAATATCAGAAGACAAGAAGAGTAGCAACTGAGGAATGACACCCAAGAACAGTTATGAATTGTTATTCCGTGCTGTGTTTGGTTGATATCCCTGGCATGCCAGCTCTCTCACTCTTTTTTTAAAGTGATACAGAGGAGAAGTGGATCTAGGAGATAGGAGGTGGCAGGGAGGACTGGGAAGATTCGAGAAAGGGGAAACTGCAGTTGGAATTTAACGTGTGTGTGTGTGTGTGTGTGTGTGTGTGAGAGAGAGAGAGAGAGAGAGAGAGAGAGAGAGAGAGAGAGAGAGAGAGAGAGAGAGAGAGAGAGAGAGAGGGAGACAGAGAAACAGAGATTCATTCCATAAGTACTGTGATTCCAGAGAACTCTGACTTATACAATACTAATTTTCAGAAATACAATTAAGTAGTGATTAAATCACATATCTGATCCATCTTTAGAGAAAAGGTCTACATTTCTGTCTTTGTCAAAAATGTTTGAACCTAACAACATATATAAGATCTCTATATGTCATCTGAAACTAGAGAACCCTCAATAATTATTGTATGAAACCCGAAGAAGGATTGCACTGACTGACAACAGGATAAGGCTTTTTCATCTACTCACCCTTGTTCTTCTTCAACAGTAGCCTCTGGAGTAACTTTGCACACTTAATAATTTTCAATAGATTGTCAATGGGAACAATTTCAATTCATCACTAGCAAAGTAGAAATAATGCTGAGAAACTAATGAGATTGTTATAAGGATAAACTGTGATAAGATAATGACTGTGGACACATTTTAAACCCTAAACCCTGTTCTCCAGTACTTCCCATATGAATAAATGTAATACATGGCCATTGCCCAAAGTTTTCTTTAATAGCTGAAGTCGAATCTGAGACTGATTGGGTTGAGCCAAGTACAAATGCTGGAACAGCCATTAGAAACACTAATGGCTTTTCTTGTAGACTTTGGTTCAATAATAGCATCCCAAGTGAAAATATAAGACAAATCACTTTGAAAGTAAGTAGAAGCTGGTTGAACATTTTCAAAATACTTAACTTAAATTTCATCACCTTTGCTTTCCTTCCAGGACTAAAGAAGGATTTCCAAATATTCATATCTATATTCATAGGTTGTTGAGATAGATGATGCCCATACTTGATGCTTCTACAGGGGAATTGTCATTAAAAATTAGTTTGACACCACTTATTCAAGATCTCCAAGCATAGGATATACATGGTAGTTAAAGAGGAACTAAAACCGAGGAAAGAAAACAGATAAAATTTCAAAAAGTAAAATTTATTCATGAGCACCTGTTGTGGTACTGTTAGGAGGTGTGACCTTGTTGAAGAATGTGTCACTGTGGGAGCAGGCTTTGAGGTCTTTTTCACTTAAGCTCTCCTCAGTGTGAAAGTCATCTTCCTGTTGCCTGCAAGATGTAGGACTCTCAGCTATTCCTCCAGCTCCACATCTGCCTGCATGTCACCATTCTCCTTACTATGATGATAATGGACTGAACCTCTCAAAGTATAGCAAGCCACCTCAATTAATTTTTTTCCTTTATAACAGTTGGCATGGTCAAGGTGTCACTTCACAGCAATAAAAACCCTAAGACAGCACCTAAGAACAACTATTGTAGGGCTAGGGTGGTAACTCAGCTGTACTGAATGTGTCATGGCGTTCAAATCATCAGCACCAATTAAAAATAAATAAATAAAAATCAATCAATCAAACAAAAACAGGTACTATATAACTCCTGGTTCAGTGACAGGCCCTGTCTCAAATATAAAGGAGAATGTAATCAAGTAAGTCACCAGAAATTGACTCTGGCCTCCTTATGTTCACATATGGTACATGTGCATACAAGCATGAATGTGCATGTGGGTGTCTCTGTGTGTGCCCATGCCCACACAAACATCACACACACACACACACACACACACACACACACACACACACACACACACATCTATGGTAAAATAATTCCCCCTCTCTTTTTGCTCTCTTTTTGTTGTTGTTGTTGTTAATAAAGACTGTAATAAAATCACTAGATAATGTTATGTGCAGATCTTGTTCCAAAATCTAGTTTCAATACTTCTTTTACATGTTCTTCTACCAGTCCCTCAACTCCTGCAAGAAACAATTTCTCTGAATGCAGAGTGTGGGTATTAGACATATCTGCCACCAAAGGTAGACATGAGGATGCAGTCATGAAGTTTCCAAATTGCAGTTATTAAAAGTCAGCATGGAGATTCTAAAATATTCTATTGTTCTTACAACCGGAGCATGATAGTTCTCAATGTCTTTGTTTGCTAGAAAAAAGTTATTGTGCTACCTAAGACTATGGTGACCTCTAGGCCTGGGCTGTAGCTGAGGGCTGTGTCTGGGTCTGTGATCCTACCACAGCCAGGGTCTGTCTTAACATTCATGAACCACATTGAAACCAAAACACATGCAGTTTCCCTGGTCTGGGCTTCCATTTATGACCATGTTGGTGTTCCATGGTCCTGCTGCCACTGGGGCCATGCTGATCTGGGTGGCATATGCTGATACCTGGGCCATGGTGACATCTAGATGCAAGCTGCAACTGAAGGTCATGTCTGTGTTTGTGGTCCTGCTGCAGCCAGGATCTGTAATTATGTCTTTGGCTCCTCTTTCCAGCGAGAGACCTGCCAATGCACCTGGGGCCATGATGGTTTCCGAGGGCCATGCTGCCACCAGAGTCATGCTGATCTGAGTGGCCTGTGTTGCCACCTGGAGCAATGGTGTCATCAGGCCCAAGCTGTGCTGCTAAGTTCATGTTTGGATCAGTGTCCCTACAGTAGTCAGGGTCTGAGTTGATGTCCACGGTTCTTGTTACCACCAATGGCTGTGTGGATGCCTGGGTTCTGGTCAGCCACCTGAGACCATGTTGGTATCCCAGAACCATGCTGCCCCTGGGCGACACTGGTCTGGATGACCTGAATTACCAGAATAGCCAGGTGATGTCCAGGCTTGAACTACTGCTAATAGCCATTTCTGGGTCCATGATACAGCTGCAGCTGGGGTCTGTCTTGATATCTGTGACCTGTAATACTACAGGTAGCCATAAGAGCCACACGTGATTAAATCCAAAGGCAAGACTGAGCAGACCTTGCCCTTTACTAGCCCTTGGAATGCTAGTCCTATCCCTCACTGAACACTGCAGCAAGAGAACAGGCCCCTGACTCTCACAGGGGAGCTCACCCCTGCATTCTGGAGAGATGATCCGATATTTCACCCCAGGTATGGGAGAGCTGGACCTGATTGCATTTGCATAGGATAGCTGGCTCTGCCCCTTGCCTGAGGAGGGTTGGCCCAGGGGCCAGGTAGGCAACTACCAGCTCAACCACCACATAGGCCTACATCTAGGGCCTTGCCCATAATTATGTAACCCATCCTATGACCTACTGGAGGATGTGAAGAGACTGGTCTTGTGGAAAGTTAGCTATAGGATCTCCATGACTGTTCTGGCTACTGGATATCTGGGAGGAGCTTTGGTGAGGGTCCAGTGATGACGGTGTATCAGAAACTAGAAACCTTGAACTAGATGAATGACTCACTGCAGTGAACATTTCTAAGGGATGCTGAGAGAACAAAAGAAAATAGGGCACAGTGGCTCCAAATGCCATTCAGCCAAATGAAGCGGTGTTGGAGAGTTGAGAAAGACAGTGGGTTTTTCTGTTGGTTTGTTTAGGTTTTACTATTTTGGGGGAATGCTGAAACAGTACAGGGCAGATATGGAGGGACTGGGAAATGAGCAGAACTGGGATGCATGATGTGAAACTCCCAAAGAGTCAATAAAGAAATTATGTTGAAAAAATTCAATTTTTTTGATTGGAGGATTTGGAGGATTTCTTTATTATTTTTTATTTTTGGTAAAACACAAAGGTTGAAGTACTATAATAAAACTTAAAAAGTATTGATTTCCAGTCAATATTTGTAGACTGACTTCTATTTTATAAAATAAATAGAACTAAAGAAAGCATTACTATGAGCAGAATAAGTCCAGAATCTCCTTCCTTTATCCCAACTTAAGTAGTAGAAAAAAACAAAAAAATTTAGTCTGTGCTTTTTGATTGTATTACTTTCAATTCTCATTCTGCTACTTATTGGATCTTTGGTATTGGGTAAGTTAAATTACCTTTCTGACCTCTACTTCACCTGTATAGATAAGAAGATACATATTTCCATTAATAAAATCACAATATTAGTTCTTATGATTTTCAATGACACTTAGGGGAATATTATATGAAAAGTACTTAGAAAAGTTGGTAACACATAGAATGTTGACTGGTACTTACCATTACTGTTAATATTTTTATCATTTTGTTTAGTAATTTGGATATTATACAGCGCATCTTGTTTGAGATAATCTTTTTGCACAACTTGAAGATGTTTCTCTGCCAAAGTACCATCTGATTGGTTTGATAAAGAGCTGAATGGCTAGATAGGAAATCAATTCAGCAGAAGATAGATGGGATTTCCATGGAGAGAGAGGAACTCAGCAGAAGAATATGAGAGGCAGGAGATTCACCAGCCAGACAAGGAGGAAGTGAGACATACTGTATTGTAGGGGTTAAGGAGCCATGTGGCATGACATGCATTAATATAAACTAGTTAATTTAAGTTATAAGAGTTAGTTGGGAACAAGTCTAAGCTAAAGCCAAGTTTTCATAATTAATACTTAGGCTCTATGTCATTATTTGGGAGCTGGAAGCCCAAAGAAAGCATAACTACACACATCAATCTTAGTATTTATCTTGAATTTGTGGACTACATTTATTATATTAATTAATTCTCATCAATATCCACTTCAGAAACCTAAGGGTCATAGATATGATCAGCATCTCCAGATCATACATAATTAAGAAGGAAAACAGTAAGAGTTTTTCTTCATCCGAGACAATAAACTTGACTACAATCCACTCCTAAGGACAATATTTTTCTGTTTAAAAGTAACTCAGGAAGGTATCCAAAATGTGTGTTACTAATTTTTCTATATCTAGTATGTAGAAGGTAGCATTCCTTAGTAGTGCTACAAGTTTCTGCATTTTCCCCCACAGCCTTTATTTCACAATAAACTCTTCCATGACTGACTTTTAAGGAAATATTATTCAAAAACTATTCCATATTTTGGGATACTTAAGACTTCCATACCAATACACAGTACTTTCCAATCTTTCTTGTGTCAGTTCTACACAATTACACTACAGTATATGGGCAGAACCAATGATATTTGAAAGGCAAAGGAATCACATGTTAGATATTTCATCTCATGCTCACAAGCAGATCAGAGCTGTGCTTTAAACAAGCCAATTGACATAAAACTTGTTTCTATTTGTTAACCTGTAAAGGGATATATGTTATCTAGCCTGTTATTAACTGGAGTCCATATCATAAAATGCAATGGAGAAAATAAATTACAGTATAAAAGTTGTGTAGTTGGATGTTCTAGTCTGTGTGTGTATGTGAGTGTGTGTGTGTTGTATGTGTGCGTTGTGTGTGGTGTGTGTGTGTGTGTGTGTGTGTGTGTGTGTGTATGTTCTCTTGACTCCAGCTTTTCATGGACAAAGTATATAAATAACATCAACATTTAATTTTTTTCTTGAAAACAGCTGATGAATATTTTCAGAGGCTCCTGTTTTTTGACCTTAATGTGCCTTGGCCAATGACAGAATCTCTTTAAGCTGAAATTAATTTATGCTCAACAGTGATTAAAAGAGAAAGTGAGAAGCGGATGGAAATTAACAAATCCATCTTTATTGCTGAGATCCCATTATGATTATAAAGAGATGGAAAAAATCAACGTGGCTGGTGCCAGCTGCAATCTAGTAAGGCTTAGAAACAGCCTGTCCCATTTGGGAAATGTCCTTGGGTAGACAGGTTTATCTATCTCTGAAGCTTTCAGAGATGGGGCTTATTTATAAGGAGCTCAATCGTTGAGGTTTCCATATTGCTTTTGAATAAGAGACTGGTGACATGGAAAGAGAGTGCTGGCAGAAACAAAATCAAGGAGCCATCACATGATATAAAGTCTCTTGACAATTGATGTCTGGTACTTCTAGAAACAGAAGTGGTATATTTCCACACTCTGTGTACCTGGTCTCTTTCTCATTGGTATGTATCTTGAATGGCAGATGTATCATGTGCTCCCTAGCATTCAGGGCTAAAGATCTTATTTAACAACTCCTTGGATACATTGTTGTCTTTGGATAGAGCATTGTATGTCTAGTAGGATAAACACTAAAGAATGTGGGAAATAGGGTTTCAGCTTTCCCATTTGTTCTTAAAAGTACCACATACATATGCACACCTCTTTCATCACAAGCAGCAAGAGAATGAAGATTATGATCTCAATCAAGGCAATAGCTAGAGAGACTAAAGCTCTGACAATCCTACAACAATCCCATTTCAAGAGAATGGGTGTGTGGTTTGAACTTACAGTGTGCCAGTTTGGTGTGCAATGTCACAGGAATGCAGGAAACAATGAGGTAAGGACTCTTTTTCAGGTTTTCCAAGTAAGTGAACACAAGCTAAGGGAAGGAAGTAACTTTTCTCTGGGGCAGAGAGGTGTCCTGATAGAGACAGAAAAGCTGATCCCAGACCTATTATATACAAAGGATAGTCTCTTCCCACAGCCCTCATTACATCAGACATGAGGCTTAGAAGAGACTTTACTGAAGCTTTTGGGTCAAACTCTTATTGGCTTTGTAATCTGAGGAAAATCATTATATTTCTAAATAACTGATTTTCTCATCTGCAGAAAAAGGGATAAGACTGTCCACTGTGTGTCTGTTTCACCAGTGAACCTGAGACTCTGAGGTCTAATATATGTAACAGACCTTTGCAAATATAAGCTATTATCATTATATAGTATAGCTTCCAACAATGTGTGAATCTTCTCCACAGTGATTATTACTATATCTCAAAATACTATATATTTTAAAAGAATGAATATAATATTACCTTCTATACAAGTATAACTCTGAGGTAAATAAGAATGCTCACGTTTTCTTTACTTATTATTGGACATATTTTAAAAAGGAAAGTTGCCCTATTTCAAAGCAGAAAAAATATATATTGAGTTAATATCTCACACTATTAATAATAAAGATGATAATAATAAAATAATTTTCCATTTGATTTCTACTACAATCCCAGGGAACTCTATGTGAATCAAGCAAGGAAATTTATATCTGGTGTGGGTTCTGAGTGAGGGGAGGTGTGAATAATTATACCATTATGATTATATAATGCATGTTAGCAGTTATATAGGAGGGAAAGATATAAGAGATCAAGATTGAGATTATGAATCAGCTATTCTAAAGACTTTGCAGGAAGTTATTTGACTTATTCAGACTTCAAATACCCCTTTGTGATTAAAAAAAGTCATGCTCTTGGTAGTATTTTTATTTAACATTTTAAAATTTGTTTACCTTTATGTGTATAAGTGTCTTGCCTATGCATCTGCATATGTACCTATGTATGCCTGATACCTGCAGAGGCAGAAGGTGTCATATCCCAAAGAATCAGAGTTACAGACGGTTTTGAACCACCCTCTGTGTGATGGCAACTGAGCCAAGTTCCTCTGCCAGAATAACAAATACTCATAACCAGTGAGACAACTCTCTTGATCCCCCATTTTCCTTAAGGCTGTTATTTAGTAGAAATGTATTTTCCCATCTACTAAAAATACATTCAATGCTACTTAAATGCTGAAAATTTACCTACCCCTTTAGTTCTCTCTGAGGTGGATATCTCATGCATAATTAAAAAACAGCAATACGTTCAGTTGAGCAACATGCATCTTTAACCTTAGAATTCTGAAGTTAGAGGTAGGGAAATTTCCCTGAGGTTGAGGCCAGTCTGGTCTACATATTGAGTTTCAAACCAGGGAGGACTATATGGTGAGACTCTGTTTCAGCCCACAAACAAAAACTAATGATGTATTCTAGGTCCTAGGAGAACAAGGCCATCTTCACTTGAATAGAAACCTGCTATACTAGGTTCGAGAAAGTCATAAAAAATAATAAAGGAAGATAATTGCCTTAATAACAGCAGTGAAAGAACTCACTATCCAACGTGAAATGAAGTTTGAATATGTGGCATAAAACTGAAGTCTGACCAGTATTCTCTACTTCTCTTGATATCTTATTCACAAATAGGAGAAGGAAGTACAGAATCAAGAAGAGGAGGCTAAAGATTAGAGAAGGTAAAGATAAAGGGAAGACTTGGGGAAGGGGAAGAGAGCAGAAGAGAAGGAAGGAGAGGATGGTAGATAATTTGACACAGAAGCCAAGATCTTCCATGAACACATTTGTAAATGAAGCAATAACAGCATGGGAAGAGACAGCTCACACAACTCTTGACTCTACAGTAAAATGTGCTTGGAAAACAAGTGAAAAAAATTGCTAGGATTTTTTATTCCATAATTTCTCAGAGTGTTTGAGGGACTGTTTGTATTATGAGTCTTTAGGAGATAACAGGAAGATATAATATGTATAATATTCAGACATGCTTAACCAATTGTAAAAGATACTTACTAATGACAATAAATACTGAATCAAATATACCTTGTGAAAAAAAACTATTTAAATGATAAAATCCAAAAGGTAGGTCTCCTAATAACACAGATATGTCTAGCTATATTTCTAACATAAAATCTCTTACTGATTGATGCTTCCATGAAGCTGACTGCTCATCTGTGAGCACAGTTATTTAAACTCTAGTGCCAAAGGATTCCACTATCTCAAGTATTTATTTTCTTTTATTGACATGGTATGGCAAGAAAAGCTGTGGATGGAAAAATAACAAAAATATCTCATGGACAGTCCAAGAGGAGCACAAAAACTTTCTCCCATATGCCACTGGCCAAAGCTCAGCAACAAGGAAATACAATTTTACTTCTTGTCTAGGAACAATATTAAACTTCTTTCTCTCTCTCTCTCTCATCCATACCAGACACTATGAGTCTTTCTACACTCTGTCCTCAAAATTCCTGGCATGTTCAATCTCAATAGTGTATAGTCAAGCTCATCCAGCTCAAAATCCTACAAGAATTTCTTCCTACTTCATTCTTTTTTGTTGTCTCCCTCCCTATGTCTCCGAGAAAACATTTTACACTCTAAAATACTGTTTTAGCTTTTAAAATGTCTCTTCTACCATGATGATTTCTCTGATACCCTTGTTAATTCTATTCCATTAAGAAGTCGCTCCTTACTGTAGTCAGACATTGTGTATTTCTCTATTACAAGACAGGCACTAATTAGAATGTATTGAAGACTAAACTCCCTAAATATAGAAGTTTGGATGTCTGTGACTTTGTGTATACTGAAGAATAGAGTCGGGAGAGGAAGGTAGATCTGAGTTTGAAGCCTCACTTTACATCTTATTACGTATATTTATTTGGATTGGACACTACTATCCTGAAGTACTTCTTTGCTTGAAAATTGGATGTTTTAAAACTTCCTTGTGAAATAAGTATGGAAATTTTCAAATATAAAATACACCAAGGCTTTAGCAAAATTTGTCTTCCATGCAGGAAGTCGTTTATAACTCTTTATTGTTATCTCTACTTTCATTGTTGTTACTTAGATCCAAAAAGAGATGGCTTTTAGTCACTACTCTGCCATTTTTAGCAGTCTGTTATTTAAGGAAAATTAGCCTTTATTTCTAAGTGTAAACTTTTTCACATTTAAAAATGTATATAATTCTTTCTTTAATAAATAGCGAAATAAAAGTCTACCTCAATAAGTCATAGTGTCTGACACATGCAGAAACAGATACCACTCCTTGATTCTATTACAAGGTGAAAGAATGTCTATTCACTTACTGATGCTACTTAGGAAGGGGAAAAGAGCAGCCTCCTCCATACAGCTTGCCTTTGTGCCTAAGGATATATAGCTCAGCAGTTATTCATTAATTCCCTCTCTAAGTCTTCAAAGCTGTAATCTAAACTGTGTTCTTTTCTGATGTGAACTTAGTCACCTTCTTTCTTGTGCTGTTCTCTTAGGCACTTGAAGACTGTTAAGTCAGGCACTCATCTTTTTTGACTCCGGGCTGAATTACTTTCAATTCTCATCCTAAGTTGCCTTCCCCACTCCTTTAATTATTTCCTATTGCATTGCCCTTCCAATTCTGAACAGTGCAAAGGCTTAGGAAGATACTGAAGCCCTAAAATAATAAGTGAAAACTGCTCAAACTTGCATTGAAAATTAGTCAGTAAGGAACAGTGTTCATTTGTACAGACAGAAATAGGCAATTCTGAGAAATAGACAATTCATCCCCCTACTATCAAGCCAAAGTCCATTGTCATCTGTGGGGGCAACATCAATTGGCACATTCAAGGTATTCCATTCAAGGTATTCCTTCATCTATGCATAACAAAATTAAGTACTTACAATGTGCTTACAGATAGAAGATATTCTGCAAATTCTTCTCATACTGTGCAAGCAAAATAACCACGAAATGAGTCATACACAATCATAAATGGCAATAGTAGGGATGAATATCAAAGAAAACCATCATGCATGGGTAAAAACGAATAGCCTTGGGCCTCGGGCAAGACAACATAAATCTACTTGCAGCTGTAGATGTTTCGTGAATGATCCTTTCTTTATCCTCTGCTTTTATTAATTGTGGAATGGAATATTCAAACTACCCTTTAGGGATTTCTGAGAAGTTGCATAAACAAATGCACAAAAAAGTCATCTAGTTTAGTCTGATACTTAGAAAAAAAAATCACTTTAGTGTCTTATCTTTGTTCCTCAAGTACTAAGAAGACATATCAAGACAGAGTGACAGAAATTCTATTCTATTCTAAATACTGTACTTAAGTTTGATTTAATTAATAAACAGTCATTATTAGCATTCTTATGTTAAGGAATGAATTTATATTAGTTTGAACAAAGCAGATAGTTCTACATATATCAATCAGTCAAAGTATCTTTATTTTTCAGTCTCCTTGTTCTTTATTTCACATAAACCTTTCCTTCTCTTTGTTCTCTGTAACCTTTCTTCCCTCTCATATTTCCAGATTTCATTCCTTGTTTTTGTGATCAATTCTTATCCCTTCATCAGTATTTTAAAAGGAAAGAAGTAAATATGCTTAGAGGGTAGATGACAGCAGAGTACCACTGTGAAGGACTTAGTTTGCAACTTCATAGTTCACTTGCTGTTCGGGCTCTCATTTATTCGCTAATGATTTTGATCAAAGTAACAATTTTAAGACTTGGTTGTAAATTCTGGTGGCCTGAGAGAAAAGTTCCTGTTTGGGATATCAAAAAGATACCAAAGGAGTGGGCATACAATTAACATAATAATATGTCATTCCTCTAAGGAATTTTAGTTAACACGATAAAATTATGCTTGTAGACCCTTTTACTGGCAATGTACTCTAAACAAACACTTTCTATTGTTGCTTAAATTATATCCTAATTTAGTTCAGAGAAAGAGAATCTGTCCTTTCAAGTATTGTATCCAACCTGATAAGGAATGGAAAGATCATGAAGGCAGAACTTTACCACTCAAGGAGGTAACAAAAAGCCCACTAGTGAAGTCAATAAGCTGAGGCATGAATACAATATAGAAAACCATGAAGCAAGAATTTCTATAGAGTGTTAGAAGAAAGATTACAGACAAAGTCTGGTTAAAAACTACCTCTAATGTATTAGTCTTGGCTGCCTAGATAGATATACTAAGAATTCCAAAACAAGTAACAGAATGAGTAAGAAAAGGAAAAAAAATGTCATAACATTAACAGTGCTTGCCAAGAACAGAGAAAGGAAATTGCCCATCTTGAGTGCAGAGAATAAATGTTTTAGAAGATATGTTTCAAGAAAAAGTGAAATGTTTGTTAAGAGTATTCATTTATGAGCACTATTTATTTCAAGTCTTCCTCTCAGGATTGCTAGGTATTGCTCTACCATTACAATGGAAACTGACACTTAGAGAGGTTAAGTAATCTTTCTGGGCCACACAAGCTAGAAAATTAGCTTACAACAAAAATAAAAGTAAGATTGATTTAAACACTCATCTTCACCATAGAGCTGCACTCTGCTGGAATGAGAACAAATTACTTCTGACAAGAAAGATGGAGCAGAGATTGAGTGAGTCTCAGTCTCTTTCATTTAGTTTTGTTTAGTGGTTATTTTGTATTAAAAAATGTAGGATTTCCTCCAGAAAGATCGCTGTCTATAGAATAGTTCCTGACTTACAGTATGGGCTCAATGCTGAGTCAAATGAGTGCCACATCTAAAGAGAAAGAGAGCTTACTCACAGGGAAGGGAATAACTGCAAAATGGCACCAACTGTTATCTTGCCAATTCATTTCAGATTTGTGAGCCTGCAAAAAGGCTATATTCTCCAGTCTTTACTGTAGCACAGTGGGGTCATGAATATTGTTCTAGCTAAGAGTTTATTTGTCATATTTACTCAGTTTTATATGATTTATGCACATACATTTATTAAAGGATAAATGATATAATAATTACCCATGAACTTCCCCATCAATCCCATAAGATTCTTGGCTTGTGCCTTATTTTTTCTTAGAGAGGATTCATTAAAAAGAAGATGGCTCGGAGGTTAAGAGCACTGCTTGTTCTTCCAAAGGTCCTGAGTTCAATTCCCAGCAACCACATGGTGCCTCACAGACTTCTGTAATGAGATCTGGTGCCCTCTTCTGGCCTGCAGGCATGCATGCAGGCAGAACATTGTATACATAATAAATAAATAAATCTTAAAAAAAAAAGAAAAAAGAAAAGAAAAAGAAAGTTTAGCCTCCCCACATAAGTTGGTACACATAGAACATTTGCTATGCTGTATCACTGAGATTATTTTCTACTGTTTTGAGAAAGCAGAAGTGCTTCTGAGTGATAGAGGCTCGGGAAGGTATTCAATGCAGGAAGATACCTGAAAAAACACATGAGGAAGACTTGCAGCTGTGTCTTCTAGGCACAGGACCCTCAGAGACAATACTGTGTTCTGAAAAATATTAAGGAAATTTGGAATATTAGATTGTAAGTGTATACAGTGGATGAAAATAGACCTCCAACTTCCCTTTCTTTTATTAAGTAGTCAATTCTTGCTGTTCACTATTGTGTTTACAGTGTAATGTCATTAAATACAAATCCTTTGTGTACAGTTTTTGAATTCAGGTTTTTGGACAGGGCTTAGTTCGTTGACTCTTCCTGCATTAGCCAAGTATACTGTCTATATTTAGGGATATGTAGAAACAGATCGTCAGCTGCAGGTTTAGGTTATATACATGTATTTCCTCAACACAAATCCTTTAGTCCACTCAATGTGTCACAACAATATCCTATGTACACATAGAAAGAAGTGGAAACGGGTATTTTACAGATATCTCCTACTTCAGGTGCCCTATGTTAATGCCTTCTCGTAGTGATTGTATAGGTAGAGGTGTATATTTAATTTCTTCCACATATAGCTGTGAAACAAGATCAACCACAGCATTAGGCTCCCCGCCCCCCCAAAAAAACAGTATTCTTTCTACCATGTAATACTTGCTATCAATGGTATAGCTTGTATGTTACCATTTCAGAGTGGGGTAGCAGGGGGAGGGTCACGACCACCATCCTTAGTCTGTCCCCACTGACAAACAGAAACTGTGTAAGAGCTTCTAATGTACTAGTTCCGATTCACTTCATGAGAATCCAGAGAGGGTCCAGCCTCTGATTTTCCCACTTCAGAAATATATAGAATTGTTAATAAAAAACAACCCTGCAAACCTCCCTGAAAATAAAGATGCAAAAAAATAAGAAGATGAAAAATGAGGACACTGGTACTGTTTCACATGGTGCTTAAAAGTCAGGGATGAAAGACACTAAATAAATAAATAAATAAATAAATAAATAAATAAATAAACGAGAAGAAAAGAAAAAAACCCTGATATCTCTGCAGATACAAGTCCCATCTCTTCCTCCCTCATTTCATCCTCTGTTTATGGAATGTTAATTAAAGGTTTCTTTTTACAGTTTATTTTACTTTGTCTTATTTTCTTTACTTTTGAGAAACACCTCACTGTACCACTGGGGACAACCCACCCTTTTGTTCCATTTGAAGAAACAATGTAATGCACACTGGCTTCAAAGAAGATGAGCAAAATTCAGTGGGGATCTGGTAATGAAGAAGCCCTACTTTGTTTTCAAGCAGGGATGTGAAATTATGCCATACATGGTACAAGGCAAGGGGTTGGCAAGAAATGAGAGATGAGTACAAGTCAAAGACATTGGTCCCTTGGCTGGTATTTCAGCTACAACTAGGAGAGTCATAGATGATGTTAGAGTAGAACAGACTTTATAAAATCTCTAATCCAACTTATATCTACCCAAGCATCTTTCTATGCTGCCTTTCAGCAATCCCAGAGAAGTGAAGCTGGCCTGACTCCCCTTTGACTGTGATTCTCAGTTTGTTCTTCATGAACTGAACACATCCACATTCCCTCTCATTTTTATTTTAAAGAAATTGGAGAATTCAGGTTGTTTTATTGTGTTAACATCCACAGCACCTTCAATAGTTCCACAAATAAATTTTTTTTTTTTTTTTAGTTAAATTAATTCTGTCTCTTCGGAGCATAGAAAAGGACTGGAAAAGTAATTAGAGAAAAATTAGGGGAAAATATAGGTAGAAAGAAATTTGATTTCCTGACCAAAGCTGGTAAACAACTCAATGGGGAGGGAGTACTAGGGGGCTAAGCAGTTTCTAAGCATCAGACCTGGCTTAGCCATGACACAGGAGGGAAAGTAGAGGAAGGCAGGGAAGGGACAGTGTGGGAAGGGCCTGGAGATTGTTAGCAGATCCTGTAGGCTGAAGGTCGCTGTGCCAGCTACAGAAGGGGTGATTAAGGCTGCTTTATAGAAGGCATAAGGAGGTGATTGCCTTAATTATGTGGGTGGAGACAGATTAGTGTGATAATGCAAAGGGAGTGAACAGGTTAGAACTGTAGCTTTTTAAGAAGTTCAGGTAAAAGTGCGCGGGAGAGGAACCAGGACAAGGTTAAGGGGGAGCCTGGGAGAGGGAAGGCAAGACAGAGCTTTACATGAAACTTGAAAATGAAATTCATTATTCAAAAGGCATGTGTGTATCTATATTCTCTGACAGTTTCCAGGGAAATCTTCCTCCCTTCCACAGTCTGTACTTTATTCTCTCTCTCTCTCTCTGTCTCTCTCTCTGTCTCTCTCTCTCTGTCTCTCTCTCTCTCTCTCTCTCTCTCTCTCTCTCTCTCTCTCTCTCTCTCTCAAAAAAAAATCCCATTTTGTTTTTTTTCACAGCTACCCAATTTAGTGACTAGATCTCAAGACCAGTGTGAAGTACTTCAGGGAAGAGAACCTTCAAGGGACTTAATGGCAAATGCTTAGCATCTCACTCCTTTGGCATTGGAAAAACAAGAGAGAGAGAGAAGAGCACAAGCTTTAGCTCTGGCCAATGTCTGTGGCATAAACACTCAGACAATGGTTGTTCACATGCTGCCAACAAGATACAGAGAAAACCGAATTCAGGGGCATCCTTGTGTGTGGTTAAGTACTACCCATACCAAAAGAAAAGAACTGGGAATAAGTAATGTTTAGAACAGAGATGATGGAAAAATGTAGAAATAATAATTAGTGATGGGTTTTAAAGATTTATTAATTTTGTTATAATACAAATCAATTTAGTTCTAAGTTTACATAACTTTATTTTTAAGAATGATTCTATTTAATAACTGGATTTTAAACTTCCTGATAATTTGAGGGCCTGCTTATGACAGCTGACAGCAGTCTCTCCATCATTAGAAGTGGTGAAGATTTGTGTTGGCTTATGAAGTTAAAAATGTGTCTCTTAATCAGTGTTCATGTTGCAGTAATAAGACAACACAACCAAAAACAATTGGCAAGGATAAAGTTTATTTGGTTTACTTTTCCACATCACTATCTATCATCCAAGGAAGCCAGTGTAGGAAATAAGATGGCAGGAATCTAAGGACAAGAGATAACACAGAGGCTATGGAGGAGTGCTGCTTACTGGCTTGCCCCTCATGAGCTGCACAGCCTGCTTTCTTATAGCAATGACACCATCAATCATGGGGTGGCACCATTGACAATGTGTTGCCTCATACCACAAAATAATCACTAATTATGAAATTTTGCTACAGATTTGGTTACAGCACAGTATTACAGAGGCAGTTTTTCAATCGAGGTTCCTTCCTCTCTGATGACTCCAACTTGTGTCAAGTACACACACACACACACACACACACACAGACACACACAGAGAGAGAGAGAGAGAGACAGACAGACAGACAGACAGACAGACAGAGACAGACACAGACAGAGAATGTGGTTATATGATCTGCATAAATTTACAGGTATGGTCACTGAAAACACATATAAGGAGTTAACTATTTCAATTTGACATTAGGATGTGTGTGCCTGTACACACACACACACACACACACACACACACACACACACTACAGAGTCCTTTCATGAAATTCTTGTGACCAGAGCATTTGAAACTACAGTTTTTTGTTTGTTTCTGATTTGAGACTCTTTGCCATATATATAATGAGATCTCTTAGGTATGGAACCTTAATTAAAACATCAAATTTATGTTTTATGTACATGTTATGCAAAACATTTAATTCAATATTTATTGTATTCTTACATTGTGTCTGTAACCTATAATATAATGCCAAGTATGGAATTTTCTTTATTTCTTTTTTTTTCTTTCCTTCAAAAAATTTTCACTAGTTGTTTTTTTTTGGTGTGTGTGTGTGTTTGTGTGTGTGTGTGTGTGTGTGTGTGTGTGTGTGTGTATTGATCTTCTGTCTACATATATGTCAGCACCATGTGCATTCATTGACTGTAGAGTGCAGAAAACATTCTCAGAGCTCCTATAAATAGAGTTATATACTGTTGTTAGCTTCCATGCAAGTGTTGGTAATCAAATCCCAGTTCAGAGAAACCAGTGCTCTGCACTATTGAACATTGCTTCATCCCTGAAGTGTGGAATTTTCTACTTGGTCATGATGGCACTAAGAAATTTTGATTTTTGGAGAATTTTGGAAATTTCAACTTGTACATGTATGTTACAATTTGTATATGTTAGTACATACTACATTTCATGTATAGGATATAAGTAAGCCATATATGTACTATATTAATTGTAAGGTATATGTATAAGCTAGCATAACATTAGCATATTATCATAAAATGTATAACTACATCTATGATAGGGTCAGCATGTGAGCCTATAGGGGACATTTTATATTTAAACAAATACATATTAAAATATGCTCAAGAATATATAATATTCATTGATATATATAAGCTATTTATACATATACTTATAAATTAGTAATAATAAATTACCAACACTTCATAATGTTTAAAACCTTTAGTGTATTTCATTCTTTATTCTGGCTTACAGACTGTACTTGGTCTCTATATACATAGCTGTGTGAATTTATTTCAAATATAACTGTGTTCTATAGTTATGTAATTGAACATATGTTTAACTAACTAAGCCCCTATATACAATGTCATAGACATGTCCCACATTCCTTGCATAAAATATGTTTGTTTGCTTTTAGGAAAACAAAATTCCCCATAGACCAGTCAATATCCCAGAAAGCTTAGGAGAATGAAGCAGCTTTCAATCATATGGTTAATTCCTGAAAATATGATGAATAAAGGACAATTTTAGTTAGGAAAAACTTACTCTTTCTTAGAAACTATGCCTTAGGCAAGAAAATAAATTTAATGAACCAAAAGAAAAAAATTCAGCACTCATGTGATAAGGTCTAATAATGATTGTTAGACATTGAATTTATCATCTGCTTCCTAATTCATCTCAGGTGATTTTCATAAGAAGTTTCTGTATAAAAAACATTGCTTATCTCCATTTCGTGATGAAGTCACTGCTTTGAGGGGGAATTCTTTCAGATTGCTTAGAAAGAAACAAGTCATCAATGGCCCACAGGGATTTCCTTAGAGGTGATGGCTCTACTGTAAATTAGAAAGATTTTTTTCCCTCTGTAAATCGGCCTTGATAACCCATTCCATGGATGTTTTTGATACAACAAAAACAGTCATGGTTCCATGAGTTTCATGGAATAAAATATCTGGAGACTCTAAAGGAAATTTGGGGAAAATTGTTTTTTAAAAAGGTGGTGATGGTAAGAAAGGGGTGGAGCTGAGGAGACAGCTTGATTCAGTGAAGTGCCTCACATGCATGAGGACCAGTTTTAGCTACAGAACATGACTCCTAAAGCCAAGCATGATAGAACATGCTAGCCATCCCATGCCGGAAAAATCAAGACAGATAGATCCCTGCAACTCACTGGCCAGAAAAACTAGCCTATTCACTGAGATTTAGGTCTCAGTGAGAGAACTTGTCTCAAATATAAAGTTGATAATTTCTACAAAATCCACCCTCTTTTGAGCTATGAGATTCATATGTATGTTTACACACAAGTGCATGCACACCCAAGCACACATAAACAAAATAAAATAAAAATGAAGGGGAAAAAATCAACATATTTTAAACAAAAAAATACCTATTTCCTCTTTGACAATTTTGTATTTGGGGACTTTCTGAGTTCATGTAGAAAAAATTAAGCCTAATTATAACTTTGGTCCGTCAGGAATAATTTGTGATCATTTGCACACAGAAGTTTTGATATAAAAAAAGAAGTTGGAAAATAAAATTTTTAAATCAAATTAATTAGCTATATCAATACTAATATGTAATAATTTAGACTACCAAAAAGAACAGCAGTTTCAAGAACACTCAGGAAATTTAGATGAGCCCATTTTTAATGTTAACAATCTCTGGGCTAATTGCAAATTACTCTTATCTAATCAGTGCAAACTTAATGGCCTCTCCTAGCAACAGTTGGTTAGTCTATATACAGATTATATATAAATTTGAGAATAATTAAGGGTTTAGAGAGAATATCTATTTAAAGTTAACTAATTTGGTGATTTTACTGGTAGTATATATGTGTGTAAAAGAAACACAGTTCTATGCATATATATAGATTTACTACTAAAATGCAAATCAGATTTTATATTTGTAACACTCACACTCACTTTTTCATTATAGCATTCTCATAATTTCACTTTGATGCTGCCTAAGTGGTGGTGATTTTTCAATATCTATATATGATGAATATATACATGTACTTACATTCTAAATAGTCTTGTATCTATAACAGCAGAACTAGCATTATAGGCTATTGCAAGAACTTCTCATCAGCTAACACAATTCTTTCATGACTCCATGAAAACAGTAGTATTAATCTTCATCTTATTGTAGATACTGACTCAGACATTTGTCCTCTTCCTGAGGAGAGCTTTGCCTGCCTTCCCATCTGTTCTTCCCATGTTCTTTATCCAAAATGCTTCCATTTCCTATTCCTTTCTACACCATTGCTTGAGTGGCAAACTGTTAAGGAATTTGAAAACACAGGGAATCATTTTTCATGAGCGTGTCTATATTTCCCACATGAAATGAACTCCAGAATAAAATAAGACTTCATTGACATTTCTACTTTCTTTCTTTCCCACATGAGCCTTCAGTGGATGTTGTCTTCTTGGGAAAACACACAATTCTTCCAGTTAAAAATTAGGCAGCTGAACTTCTCTCTCTCTCTTTTGGTGCTTTGTAAAATTGCCATTATTATTTACAATATTCAGGGATAGAGATCAATTTGCAGAGAGATTCAATAATTTGCCCAAAATCACACAGCTAAGAATTCAACTAGAATTTTGAGCAAATTGGTATTCTCAAAACACAGGGCCCTTTTCCTTTCAGAGCCTGTACTCTGGAATGAGTAATAAGGTTCAATAGGAAGGTAAACACTATTAACTAGTATACAATGACAATAGAAGGCTATTTATTGTCTAAGTGTGTAGTGATATTGTGTTCTCCAAAATATTGTGCACCCTAATAAACTTATTTGGGGTCAGAGAACAGAACAGCCACTAGATAGACATAGAGGCAGGAAAATGGTGGCACACATGCCTTTAATCCTATCACTTGGGAGGCAGAGATCCATCTGGATGTCTCTGACTTTAAAGTCACAATGGAAACAGCCAGGCATGGTGACTCACATCTTTGATCCCAGGAAATGATGGCAGAAAGCAGAAAGGTATATAAAGCATGAAAACGAGGAACTAGAGGGGTTAAGCTTTTAGGCTTTTAGCAGATATTCAGCTAAAATTCATTCTGGATGAGGACCCAAGAGGCTTCCAGCCTGAGGAAACAGGATCAGCTGAGGAATTGGCAAGGTGAGGAAGCTGTGGCATGTTCTGCTTCTCTGATCTTCCAGCATTCACTAGAATACCTGGCTCTGGGATTGTTTTTATTTATTAATGTGCTAGGTATTTTTCAGTTGTAGATCTTCAGTTTTAAATATAAATAAAAATGTATTTAACAATTTTTATCAGAAGCATTAATCTTTTATAAAATAATCAAAGATATTGAGCTGATTTTCTTTCATCTCTAAGCATTTAATGCTTGTGTGCTGTAAGAAAGCATTGAGTATGGAGTATAAGATAAACCAACATCCCAGGGCCTCTGGTTTCACTGCAGAATTACAATAGAAAAGAAATGCAAATAAGATCTCATTTGAATTGTATATGTACAAAAGGACAGGCCAAGTTAACTGTAGAGGATGGGGAAAGTCATTATGGTCAGGCAGTAATAAAGAGGCTAGACCAAACATCATGAAGACATGGTTGTACATTATTGAATGGGCTAGAGGGAATCTTCAGATGTCTTTCAGCTTGGGAGTAATATTATATCATTGGTTTTAGCATCACTATGACTATCACATAATGCATGGTCTCAAAAGCCCAAAATTGTTTTTTCTCTTTTTGTATTTGCTGTGCATAATTATACCCGATGTTCTGGACATTACAAGCTATGAAATGACATTTTCGAGGCAGGATTAGGGTGGGAAGATATAGAGAGCAAACAATAATACCAAAGGGAGAAAGGCACTTCTCAGGAGGTACCTGTGACACTTCTGCACATGGTTGTTCTAACATGAGGAAAACTAGATAAACAAGGAACACTCTATAAAGAAGAACATGTGCATGTATCCAGCATGTATTTAATTTTCATTATGCATCCAACCCACATAGGGCCCAGTGCATTTCATCTAAACTGTCCTTAAGTTGCCTGCAAGCTGTCTTCTTTTTAACATGTCCTCTGGGGGAATCTGCAAAGGAGTTAATAAATGTTATTTATAAATGCTTCCTTTTCAAATGCTGTTTACATTTAGTCTTTAACCATTGGCCAATTTTACATGCTCATACTATCATTTGAACCTGTTTACATCAAGTAATGGCTTTTCACTTTGGAAGTTACATATCTAGAGCTGAATCAGACCACATAGTCTTCAGAATCAGGAAGAGTTCATAAACCAGTTTTTTATTTCACTACTAAGTTGCTATTTCATCTAGGCAACATTATGGCACCTGTCTGAGGCAAGATGTCAAGATATGGAAGATCTAGACAATGATAGAAATAGCTTCATTTGCTATTTTAAGTTAAATGAGATGATGTCTAGAAACTTTTAGCATCTCTCTATGCTTATATTAAGTTCAATAAGTATCTTCTTTCCTATAATACTCTTATCTACTGAAGAGGTACAATTGCTATTCTCAATTAAAAAACTGAGTGTGCTATAGATGGGTTAAATGGCAACCAAGTCACATTGCTGTTGAATGTCATTCTAGATGCTGTGAATGTGTGTTGCTCTGATTGGTTAATAAATTAAATGCTGATTGGCCAGTAGCCAGGCAGGAAGTATAGTTGGGACAATCAGAGAGGAGACTTCTGGGAAGAGGAAAGGCTAAGTTGGAGTTGCCAGCCAGACACAGAGGAAGCAAGATGACAAGACAGAACTGTGAAAAGGTACAAAGCCACATGGCTAAATATAAATAAGAATTATGGGTTAATTTAAGTGTAAAAGCAAGTCAGTAACAATCCTAAGATAATGGCTGAGCAGTTATAATTAATATAAGCTTCTGTGTGTTTACTTGGGCCTGAGCAGCTGTGTACCAAGCAGGACACAGGAAAACTTCAGCTACACTATATCACTAATAGATAATGGAATTGACATCCAACTGACAGCAATGAGGCTCTCAAATCTGCTTTAGGCACTCCATTCTACTTATTCAATCAAATATCAGGAGTGCTGGTATTGGGAATGGTTCACTAAGCTTCTTTGACTTGTCATGCTAATATTTTTAATTTTCCCTCCTTGACAAAAGAATCATGTTTGGGCCAAGCATTCGATGAAGAGCATGAATTAGATTAAAGTTAAGGTTGTTAGCTGTAAGGGCAGAGTAAGGTGAAAATAGTATCATCTCAACTCTCTCAATGAGTCTTATTGCTTAACATGGCTTGGTCTAAAGGCATCTAAAATAGTAAATGACCACATTACTTCCCTCAAAGATGCTAAACCTATTAAGAAAATGCCATGCATAGAATTATCAAGGGCAAAATGCATATTTATACTTGAACCTTAAGGGATGTTATGGGTTGAGGAGATGTGATGTTTATTTTTACTTGGCAAAAATATATGCTCATACAAAGCACTGCTAAGAGAAGGGATAATGTAAGCTTTTCCAGCATAAAAACAGCATCTACTCTTTAATGTTACTCCTCCTATCCCACTCACCGTATGAAAAAAATAAAGGATAAAATCTTCTGAAGACAAGACTTAGGAGATGGGTTTACCTTTAGACTTTGCATAGGTGAAAGAAAATCCCTGAAATTTATCTGAGGGATTATACAAAGAGCACATCTAAATACATATTAGTCTCCTGAATATATTTACATAGATAATGAAAAGTGAAATGGAAGTCAGGATAACTGGTCAGCCAATCCAAAAACTATCATTTAAGTTATTGTCTACATTTAAAAATATCTACCCTGTGGGAAAAACAGGAAATATGGAATGAAAAAAAAATTGAACTACTACATGATAACAGATTGTTATTTGCTTGTTTGTTTGTTTTATGAGGACCAAATGATAGGCAATGGCATGGTCACTTATTATATACAAAACCAACAATAGTGCATACTGAAGGGAATCTTACTGCACATGTTTTTGTCTCTCACTTGACACAAGTTGTGTTCTAGTATCAGCTAAGAGCCTAGACATAAGCATGCCAGATCTTGGGGGGAAAGGTCTTATTAGAGTTTAGAAATCAGTATCTGTTTACATAACATCCTGATGACTGATATGAAGAGGAGACACATTCAACAGAACCATATTTAGGAAAAAGACAGGGGCAGTTTTACTTTGTATTGTGGCTGATCCAAGAGAAAACCTGAACTTACATATTACCTCCATCAGACTGACCTGCAGGCATGACTAATGGGAACAGTTTCTTGATTCCTACTTGATTTCAGAGGGCCCAGCCTATAGTGGATGGTAATACTACTGTGCAGGCAGGCTGAGGCTTTGTCAGAAGGAGAGATGACCATGATCCCGAGAATGAGTCTGTAAGTTTTGTTCATCTGTGGGTTTTGCCTAAGCTCCTGATGTATTTTCCCTTGATGATGCATTGTAATATACAACATCAAGTAAACTCTTTTCTCCCAAAGTTGCCTTAGATCAGAATGTTTTATCACAACATAAACATAACTAGAAAACTCACTTATCTGACTCATGTGTTCCCTGATGTATAAAGAGAAAACCTTATAATCTCATTTAATATCACTTCAAATGTCACAGTAAGCATTTTCACATCTAGGAAAGAATTGGAAGAGCAGAAAATTCAACTAAGAGACTACAAGTCAATCCAAAAGAAAAACAAAAAAAAATTAAAAACAAGAAAACTTTCTAGTCATTTCTACATAAAATCCCTCAACCAGCACTTTCCCACCCACCATCCTCTAGCAAATATCTTCTTTCTACGATGGGCCTGATATGAAAATAGTTGTGCAGCTGGGATAGAAATTAAGGCAGACAAATCTTCCTACAATGGACAAAAACAGAAACAAAGCAAAATACCCTAAATAAATAGTTAGCAATAAGACATCAAAGAAAGAGGTACTTTGGCTAGAGAGATGCCTCCATCAGTAGAGGGCTTTCTGCGTAGATATGAAGACCTGAGTTCATATCCCAGTATCCATATAAGTCAGGAATGATTGCACATACACAGTGTTATCTAAGGACTGGTAGTAGGAACAAAGACAAGTGGTTCCTAAGGGCTTAGACTTGCTTGTCAAACAGCCTGATTTAAAGGATGTGCCCAAGGTTGATGGAGAGACCCTGTCTCCAAATCTAATGTGGAAATCAACAAAGCAAGATCCATAAAATTAACCTATTTCCTTCACTTGTGTCTACAGAGGTAAGTACATAGTACATCCTCACTCCCCACACATTCAGAAACATACAGGCATAAATGACATACAAAGAAAGAAAGGAAAAGAACCAAGAAAAACAAGAAAGAAGATATCTAATGCTGGCATATCCCAAGGTCATTCCTTTATTACTACGGGATCATTTATCTATGTACAGGGTGCATAACCTGTACATCATGGGATAAACTATAGTCATATATACACTGCTCAATAAAGCAGTGATGGTAACAGATACTTGAACAGAACTCAGATCTTCTTAGTAATCATCAGCTTTCCAGTAAATATGTCATTTTTTTAGTCATTTTGAGTTTTGGTATCTTTTTTTTTTTGGTTTTTCAGGACAGGGTTTCTCTGTGTAGTTTTGCGCCTTTCCTGGATCTCGCTTGGTAGCCCAGGCTGGCCTCGAACTCACAAAGATCCACCTGCCTCTGCCTCCCGAGTGCTGGGATTAAAGGCATGCGCCACCACCGCCCAGCGAATTTCTATGTGGCTATGTATCTGTCTGACTGTGTATCTATAGTTTCAAAGGGAAGATCTTGATGCTTGGATCCTGAGCCTGCCATGTATTACTCAGTGAATTCTGTTGAAATAATTTAACTGTTCAAGATATGCTTTCCTCAATTATAAAAGAACCTATTCATAATAAAACTGACCACCACCCAAGATTATTGTGCTAAATTAAAGAATGCAATCGAACAGAGGGAGCAGGAGTGCTGCCCAGTGGTTTAGATAGCGGTCAGGAGCAGAGAACAATTATCAGCCAGCTGAAAGTTGTGCCATTCAGAAGATGTGTGACCTCTGCGGGCTATTTACCTTGCTTCTGGCTCATTGTTCTCATCTATGATCAAAGAATAACAATGGACACAATATAAACTCACAGATTTACTTTGATGATTCAGTTGAAGAATAGATATGTGACCTGGATCCCCAAGTATTTGCCTTCATTGATTGTGAATTATCCATACACTAATTAAATGTGATATTGATATTGATAATGATAACAAATAATTTAACTTACTTGTATACCTCCTAAGAAAGACAGGGATTGAATCAGTTATTTTTGTAGTCATTAAATGATGTATAAATTAAATTAAATGTAATTGTTACATGCTGTGCACAATGGATTAAAACAAATAAATAGGAATTTCATGGAAAGGCAAGATTGTTTTCTAGCACAATCCTATTTCAATAAGGGAAGAAGTCTGTAGCTACTTGCTTTCTCCTGGTTTAAGCTGATGCCTTCCACTTAGCCTAAAGTGTCTCCTTTGGTTGTATGCCTCCAAAGAATGTAAAGAACTCAGAATCCTGGAACAAGTGCATAGAGTCAGACAAAGGAGGAACTTCCCAACCTGTGTAGTACTCCAGCCATGTTCTAGGCTAAAAGGAACCAACACACCAATAAAATAGGCTCAGCTATTCAGTAGATGGCAAAATCTCCAAAGACATGAAAATAAAAACATAACAAAACCCAGAGTCTGCAGGGAGGAAAATTGTTTCACTAGGAGCCAAGGGAGGTTTTATGGGTGTGTGGGCTCTGAAAATCCCTGTAGAATGTAGTGTGTATGCCTCAAGGGCACTGTAGATAAAGGTACAATCCAACACTTGGACTTCAGTTTGATTCTGAAAGGGGTCTATGCCACAAAAACATCTGCAAAGAATTGCCTCAGTAGAAGGATCTCTCACTGCTCATGTCCAATGTGGAGGCGTGGATATCTCTTCTTTTAATTACTTTTTATTTTATAATTAACTTCACATGTCAGCCACAATTCCCCTGTCCTCCGTCCTCCCACCATCCAGTCCTTCCCCCCAATTCACACCCCCATTCCCACATAGGGCTAGAGAAAGCAGTCTTTCTCATAGGCTCCTATACAGAGGCAGGGCTCTTTTAAAAGGCCCTGCTCTGTAGCAGAGCACTCGAGCAGCCAGTATGCTAGGTAAAAAATGCCTTCAGCCTCATGCACACAGCCACTTTCCAGAGCTGAGGTGGTAAGGGAGCAGGTATGAGGCTAGGCTCTCAGGGAACTCAGGAGGGTGGAGCCAGCAGTTGGTGTCACCATTTAAGATTTGTCTCATGGTCAGAGAATACTGTAAAGTGGTCCAGACCATTAAACAGATACAGTAAAAATAAATGGGTATAGATAGTTGTAAAAAATCATTAAGAATAATAAAGTCTTCAAAGAGAGAGTAATGTAATATTAAAAATAGCAAGTCATTTAATCTGTGAAATACGCATTGTGTTTATATCCCATGTGGTATTTTGTTGGCTTTGATATTTTTAAATGCTAATGTGCAAAATAACAGTAACTGCAGAGAGACATTGTATTATAAAAACTACTAAATTAAATCAACATGTCAGAATGGCTAAAATGAAAAACATGGAAGACAGCTTATGTTGGAGAGGATGTAGAGGAAGAGGACACTCCTCCACTGTTGGTGGGAGTATAAACTTGTACAGCCACTTTGGAAATCAATGTGACAGTTTCTCAGAAAATTGGGAATCAGTCTTCTTAAGCCCCAGCTGTATCACTTTGGGGCATATAACCAAGGAATGCTCAATCATATATCAGGGACATATGCCCAACTATGTTCATAGCAGCATTATTCAAAATAATCAGAACCTGGAAACAACCTAGATGCCTCTGAACTGAAGAATGGATTAAGAAAAGATAGTAGATATATACAAATGGAGTACTACTCAGCAGAGAAAAACAATAACATCATGAAATTTGCAGGCAAATTGATGGAACTGGAAAATATCATACTAAGTGAGGTAACCCAGACTCAGAAGGACAAACATAGTATGTACCCACTTATAAGTGGATACTAGATGTAAAACAAAGGATAACCAGACAACAACCCACAACTCCACAGAAGACAGCTAACAAAGGAAACCCAAAGAGGGACATACAGATCCCCCTGGGAAGAGAAAATAGATGAGATCTGCATGAATAAACTGGAGAAGAGGTGTGGGTAAGGGAGGGTAAGGGATAGGGCATGAGAACATAAGGGAATGGGATGGTAGAGCTGGGACAGGGATGGAGTGGGAAAACAATGAAAGAGATATCATGATAGAGGGAGATATCATGGGGATAGAGAGAAACCCAGTGCTAGGGAAGTTGCTGAAATCCTCAAGGATGACCCTAGCTTAGACTACTAGAAATAGTGGAATGGGTACCTGAACTGAACTGGCTTACCCCAGAGATCAGACCGGTGAATACTCTGTCATCACAGAGCTTTTCTCTAATGACTAATGGAAACAGATTCAGAGATCCACAGCCAGGCACTAGCCAGAGCTCCAGGAGCCTAGTCCAAGAGAGAGAAGAGGGATTCTATGAGCAAGTGCATCAGGATCATGATGGGGAAACCTGCAGAGACGACTAAACCAAACTAGTGGGAACTCATGAAAGTTGGATCCTGCATGGGACTGGACTAAACCATCTACATAGAGAGACAGTTTTGTAGTTTGGTCTACTTGGGGGGCCCCCTGGCAGTAGAATCGGAATCTATTTCTGGTGCATGAGCAGGCTTTTTGGAGACCACTGCCTATAATGGGACACCCCTGGCAGCCTTGAGGCAGCTGGAAGGGCTTGAACTTAGTTCTACTGGATGTGCCTCCCATTGGAGGCCTTGCTTTCTTGGGGGCAGGGAACAGGAGGAGGGAAGAGGAGGATCTTTGATTTGTATGAAAAATGAACGAAAAAAAATTCTTAATAAAAATTTTTAAATGATAATGTACAAAAAACAATAGCTGCTGAGAGACATTTGATTTTGGAAACTACTAAATTAAACAAACCTATAGATTTTAAACTAAAACTATAACACCTTATGTTTAAATTTAAACTATAACACCTTAACTTCAAAATAAAAGTAAAAAACAATATGTTCCATTTGGAGAGACATTATCCCTTTGTTTGTTTGTTTCTTTTTCTTTTTTCTATGAAGCTGAGGATTGAACCCAGGGCCTTGTGCTTGCTAGCCAAGCACTCTGCCACTGAGCTAAATCCCCAACCCCTCCTTTGTTTCTTTCTACAGGCAGCAAAAAGTTATGATTCTCTTCAAAATTAATGAAGATCAGATTTGATTGAGGGACATCTCTTGAATACCTTGGCTATAGACATTTTTTATAAAGGACTATAGGACAGGTGACATATATGCTGATCTCTCTACATGACAACAGCTCTGAGACTGGGAGACATGATAAATATTGTTGGCTACAGAGTACTCATGACTTATTATTACATGCCATCCCTTCATATGCCATGGACAGAGGTTTGGTTATTCTGTCCAAACAGACTTATAAAACTAACATATGTTTTTTATCTGTTCATCTTTAACTGATTTGTGAACACTGCACATTCCTTACTTGTGTTAATAAAGAAATAAATGTTACCTTTAAAAGATTATGTGTTTGCACACCTTTAATCCCAGCACTGGGGAGGCAGAGCCAAGTGGATCTCTGTGAGTTCAAGGCCAACCTGGGCCCCAGAGTGAGTTCCAGGAAAGGCTCCAAGGTTACACAGAGAAACCCTGTCTCGAAAAACCAAACAAAAAACAGAAGAGTATGTGTTTTCAGGAAAAAACAAACAAACAAAAAAAAAAAACAGACACCAGTAAAGACAAGTAGCCCAGATGATCCAGCCTCTCAGATTCCTTTGTTGCAGCTTCCTCAGAATTTTACATCCAGAATATCTTCATCAAAGATGCTAGCTGAGATGGTCCATCCTCAAAAACTATTCCAGCCAAAACTTCAGATAGTCCCTGTGTTTTCCCATCACACACAGACTGGACAAAAGATGATGCAGCTAGCTCTCTCAGGACTTGATCATTATCCTAATTTTCTCGTGGTCCCCTAAAGTTGCCGTCACCCCAGACAATAGGAAGCAGTCTAGAGAACATGACATGCACATTCCCAAGAGGTAAGGTGGATGGTTTTCAGTCTGTGGGTTATCAATGTTTGTCAATGTTTTGGGGAGAGTGATAGGTTACAAGATGTTATTGGTCATGGTCAGGAAGAAAGCTAAACAACAAATATTAGATTCAGGGATCTTTTTCTGAAGGATAAATGGGGAAATGGTATAAAATGGTGGATTTTTTAGTGTACTTTTATACAACCACTTGTAGCATTAATCTTAAAGAGTCTTATTAATAAAAACAAACCTGAGGCCAATTATTGCAGTGAATGCTGGAAGATCAGAGAAACAGAACAAGCCACAGCTACCTCACCTTGCCAGTTTCTCAGCTGATTCTGTTTCCTCAGACTGGAAGACTCTGGGTCCTCATCCAGAATGATTCTCAGCTGAACTGTTGCTGCTCAAAGCCTAAAAGCTTAACCAGCTAAATGCTTCTAATTGCTAGTCTTCATGCCTTATATATCTTTCTCTTTCTGCCATCACTCCCTGGAATTAAAGGTGTGAGTCACCATGTTTGGCTGTATCCTTGAACAGATGGATTTCTGCCTCTGGAATGCTAGGATGAAATGCATGTGCTACCACTGCCTATCCTCTATGTTTAATACTATGGCTGTTCTGTCTCTGACCTCAGCTAAGTTTATTAGGGCACACAATATTTTGGGGAACACAATAGTCACTAGTCTCAAATATTTTATATTGGTATGTATTTTTATATATTGATACAAAATAAGGTTATTTTGTTATACTGTATGTATGTATCTACTCTTTTAAAGGAATTATACTTCTGCAGCTCATTTAAAAGTATAAGGTAAAATTTTACTCTTTGAAAGCCACTTAGGACAATAAAGAAAGGGAAGTTAGTTGTTAGTCATCTATAACAATCAAACTTAATCATATTAGGTATGTTTTCAAGGTCAAACAGATATATTTTAAATAGATAGGTGGTCCTCAAACACTTCAAAGACCTACAGAATATGGCATTTAAAATGTTTTAATAACATAAGTCTTTTCATGACAGTAAGACATGTCTGCTCCTTCCAAGACCAATCTACTTCAGAGATGATGGGCTTCAAAGAACCATAATAGGGAGTTTGATTTCTGTGTGGCAAAAGTTAGTCACTGGGTAAGAAACTACCTTTGCCTCTACTGTTGACAGCATGCTGTCCAAACTGGACAAGCAGGACACAAAAGAAAATGATTCCTGAACTTTACAAGACAAGGTAATACAGTCCTTTAAAATGCCTGCTTCACAGAAAAATTTGTCAGCAGGTCCCATTGATTGATTGTTTCTCTCAGTGTCTGTGCTATTGGTGTTATATTTAGAAAGTGATGCCCTATGCCAATGTGTTCAAGAGTACTTCCTACTTTCTCTTCTATCCGGTTCAGAGTAACTGGATTTATGTTGAGGTCTTTGATCCACTTGGACTTAAGTTTTGTGCATGGTGACAGATATGCAGCCTTCTACACGTTGACATCCAGTTATGCCAGCACCATTTGTTGAAGATGCTTTCTTTTTTCCATTGTACATTTTTGGCTTCTTTGTCAAAAATTATATGTTCATAGGTGTGCAGGTTAATGTCAGGATCTTCAATTCGATTCCATTGTTCTACATGTCGGGTTTTATGCCAGTATCAAGCTGTTTTTATATAGTAGAGCTTGAGGTCGGGGATTGTGATGCCTCCAGAGGTTGTTTTATTGTACAGTATTCTTTTGGCTATCCTGGGTTTTTTGTTTTTCCATATGAAGTTGAGTATTATTCTTTCCAGATCTGTGAAGAATTGTGTTGGTAATTTGATGGGGATTGCGTTGAATCTGTAGATTGCTTTTGGTAAGATCGCCATTTTTACTATGTTAATCCTGTCTATCCATGAGCATGGGAGCTCTTTCCATTTTCTGACATCTTCTTCAATTTCTTTTTTCAGGGACTTAAAGTTCTTGTCATATAGGTCCTTCACATGCTTAGTTAGAGTAACCCCAAGGTATTTTATATCATTTGTGGCTATTGTAAAGGGTGATGTATCTCTGATTTCCTTCTCAGACTGTTTGACTATTGTATATAGGAGGGCTACTGATTTTTTTTTTTTTGAGTTGATCTTGTATGAACTAGTTTGGAAAAAGTCTAAGCTAAGGAAAAGCTTTCATAATTAATAATAAGTCTCTTTGTCATTATTTGTGAGCTGGCATCCCCTCACAAAAAAGATCCATCTATATACTACAAATACATAGGTTCCTAGGGTTCTAGGCATTATTAATATACAGCAAGGAACATTGTGCAGAGATAAAATAGATAGATAGGATGATGGTAGACAGAAGACAGACAGATAGCTAGATATTACTCTTTGAGTGAATTGTTGCTGTATATTTAATCACTTAAAGACTGAAATTTAAGATTATAACATCCATAGAACCAGAGATGCTGTGATGCTATTGTAGCTTCAGCCTCCGAAGAAGCTGAAGCAGAAGGATCTCTTAAGCACATAATGCTGAATTTCTTCTGGGAAACACAGTGATACCCTGTGTCCAAAACCAAACAGAAGCAAATGAAAAGGAAACAAGGGAAAAGACAGATTTTGTAAGAATGTTTGCTATGTTTCTTGAGAAGATGAATGATAAGACAGTATGCAATTAATATGTTCATTTTTCATTACTTATATTTAAACATTGTCAAAAAATAATAGTAAACTTTTCTTGAGTATTTTAACATAGATTATTAGGTGTTTTAGCATCCCTTCTTTGCTATTTCATGCATTAAGCTTTTTCTTTACTATAAAGTGTTTCTTGTCTAGCCTCAGGATACCTGCTGTTCAGCATCTGCATCATTCGTTTAGAAATTCACAGACCTTTGAAGGCTTCTGCTTTGGATTATCACATGGCACATTCCCTAGTTTTCTTCATCCCTCTGCTCAATATCTGCTTCATCAGTGGTTGTCCTAACTACAATGTAAACTCTGTGATGTCAGAGGCTTTTCTTGATTTCTCTCATACTTCTAGAATTTCATGTAGAGTCTGTAACATGGTAGGTATTCAGCAGTACTTGCTGAATTCGAACACTTTGGTGGTAAGAAATTGTGCTTCCCATTTAAAAGTCAAGAGGTAAAATGGGTGATTCAAGACTTGCTTATGGCTGGAAAATAACAGAGTAGGGCACGTTGCCAATTATTCTAATTCCTAACCACATACTTTCTCCTACTCAGCTCAGGTCTGCCTCTAATGTAATTGGTTCAGTGCACAGGGCTAGCACAGCTCTGCATAGAGCTGTATCCATGTAACATGCCCAGCAAATGGATTTGAGTCTTGATTCTTAAGGGAAAAAATTGCAGCATAGAAACAATAGCCTCTTATTTATCTTTTTGAGGGCTCCATTTTGGGAAGTGCTAACAGGAATAAAATAAATGACTCCAGTGCACACACAGGAATTGTAAATTTGTCCTCAATTCCAGAGTGGCCTTTGTTCTGGTTAACCTGTAGAATTCCATATTGAGATCATAGCCTCAGACCTACCCCAGGGACTTTGAGAAGTAACATCTTCAGAACTCTGTTTCACACATCTCTGAGGCTTGGGTAGAGTCCAGAAATCAGTAATCTATGGGATGCTTTAATACCATAGGGTCTGAACAGCTTGGCGCCTATTGGTCTAGTAAAAGGGTATGTCCCTTGAGATGGAGAAAGGACCCATGGGTACCATAAGCATTAGATACAGAGTAAGTCCAGAAATTCAGCCTGCATGTTGGATGGGTAAAATACAAAGCATGAAAAAGTAAAACCCTTTTGCAGTGTTAAAAAGGAGGACATTTTAATAATAAAATTCTGCTACCTCTTTCCCCATGAAAACAACACTGGGCCTGGAGACATTGAGCAAAAGCAAATAGTCGGCACGTTCTTCTATTGCTGCCACTAGCAGCCTCCTGATCTCTTTCCCTCACTTTGCACTGACTGTCAAATGGTCTATCGAGAGGTTAGTTTGTAATTAAACTCAGCTCTAATTGCTGGAACAAGTTCCTAATTGTGTTCCTAAATCCTTTTATTCTATACCCTAGAAACCACTGCTTTCCAGCCTTTGAATGCTTGTGGTTTGAGTGAATCGTGTAAGTACAGCTTTTAGCTGAAATTTTGTTCATTTGAAGCTTTTACCCAGAGCATCAATCAAGAAAACTTAAAAACATGAAACCAATTGGTGAAGGGAATAATCTTCCCACCAGGACAATAAAAAAAATAAATAAATCTGAAGAAGTGTTCTACTTTCTCTCTTTCTGAATTATACATAGGACCATGCTTAATGGTTGGTTTGTATACTACAACCCACATTCAAGAATCTGTCCATTTTAAAATTGAGCTTCCTATCTTTAAAGGGTCAGTTGGGTGCTTTTGAAGTGTGGAGAATCTTTCAAAGACATTCCAATCCCATCTAATGAGTCACCGAATTTTGAAAAGGGAATGGGAGTGAATCAAATGTCAGTTTAATTTGAATGTGAGTTATACAGAGTAAACAAAGCCATGAATCTGCAACTAGGTAACTTGAAAAAAGAGCAGGAGAATACCCACATTATTCGTCTCATCTATGCAATGTCTGTAGAGGTCAGTAGATTAAATGCTTTATTTATTAATTGGAAATTTCATAGATAGATAAAATTTGATAATATCTACCTTCCTGACTTTGCAACCCCTCTTGAACCCTCTAAAACACACTTCCTCACAACTTCATGGATACTTGTTTAACAATACTTTTATTGATTCATGTAAAAGTTCATCCATTTATGCAATGTATCTGTCTGCCATGAGTCCCCTCCAATTCCACTTAGTGTCCTGCACTGTTTCTTTCCAAATTCATGTACTCTTTTTCTCTTATTAACAACCTCTTAAGTTAAATTATTGCTTCCCATTTGCACATGGATATGGGGCTATCCAGTGAGGCATAGGCAACCTACTGGTTGCCATGTGCCCATCTTCTTCAGCAACCACCATCTGTCAATAGCATGCAGCCAAGAGTGAAGCCACAAAAGACCTTAATTTTTTGCAGGTCCTGTATAGGCAACCACAACTAGTGTGAGTTGATCTTTGCAACCAACCACATGCCGAATCTGAAAGTCTGCATCCACAGCTTTCCTCATTTGCTGGCTCTTCAATTCTTCCTGTTTCTTTCACTATAATGTTACCCTAGGCTTGGATTTGGGGGAGGTTAATATAGATAATTTAACCATAGCTGGGCACAACCAGTTACTCTGACCAGTTATGAGTCTCTACATTAGTTGCTATCCATTGCAAAAAGAAGCATCTCTGATCAAAGTTGAAAGCAATGCAAATTGTTTATATTTTTAATCCACTGAGTCCAATTGATGTTGCCTATATTCAAAAGGGTGTAAGGTCATCCACTCTTCAGTTTTGGGTCAGGGGGCTTCCAGTGACCTCCAAAACAGAATAAGTAGTTAGAACTTTTAGAATGTCTATGTGTGTTTGTAATATGTAGTGGGTGACTTGAATGTCTCTTTAGCTTCCACCTCTCCATTTCTACTTAAGCAGTCTTCAAATTTACTACCAATGACTTTGTGCCATCTCATGATCCATTTCAATATTTTAAGCTTACTTGCCTTTAGCTCCAGGACATAGTCCTCTGAGCACTGAGTGGGGATGAATTCATGGACACTTAATCATAGACAATGAAAAAGAGTACACTGGTTCAAGACTTCCATCTGTGTCAGGTGAGAAGTTTATCTTCTTTCCCTGCTGAATTTCAGTGGGGACATAAGAAGCCCCAGGAAGCAAATATCTATTAATTCCACTTGGAATCATGGGGAAATCTTTCTAAGTTAAGGGTAGTTTATTCATTGTTTTTCACTGTTGTTGATAACCACAATTCCTGACTGATGTGATCTAAGAAGATAGATATCTAGTTTCCACCTGAGAAGCCATTCCTAATCTTGACACTACTGTCCATCAGAAACAGAGAGAGGTAAATAACAGGAGAGGTGTTTAGAATATGCATCATGAATACAGCATCAAATTGTTTATCAAAACTTGTCAAAATTATATCCCTACATTTTTCATAAGCTATGTGAGTCAAGAAATCCCTTTTTATTGTTCCCAAAACCATATGTAGAGTATTTGTTTTCTGTAAAGTATTATGAGCCAGGACTGAGTATTGCATTAATATGTTAGACTAAGAGTGGAGTTGAACCACTGACCTGCCAATTATCCACCAACTTTACTAACTACCTGAGCCACAGACACAAGAAAATCAAGTATAACATTGAACAAAAATTACCCATCACTGTAGTGGATAGCCATCCCGGCATTGGCCTGGAAGTTCCCACCCCCATTGAGGCTTCTGTAATGGTCACGCCCACAAGGCAGGGCGGAGGAGGAAGCGGAAGACCAGGATCAGGAGGAGGTCTCTCTCTTTTGGGCTAGTGGTTAGGATTCGGCACTCTCACCACCGTGGCCCGGGTTCGTTTCCTGGTCAGGGAACCAAGACAGAGACCCCGATCCACTACACATCACCCATTGTGAGAAAACAGAAGGCAAATAGTAGTGAGTAAACAATAAAATATGTATTCTAGCTCCTTTTACTCAAAAGCTCTTCCCTTAGTGGCCCTGCACTAACTGTGAGTATTCCAAATGGGACACACATATCTGAAGATTCAAAACTAACATCCAGAAATGAGAGAAAAGATGTGACATTAATATTTCTCTATCTGGATTACCTCATTTATTATGATTGTTTCTATCTCTATCTGTTGTTAACTGTTGAATAATATTCCATTGTGTAAATACACCACGTTTTTCATTATCCATTCATCAGTTGGTAGGCATCTAGGCTATTTCTATTTTCTGTCTAGTATAAGTAAAATAGAAAGGAACATGGATAATCAGATATTTCTGGAGTAGGATGTGGAGTCCTTTGAGTCTATGCCAAAAATTGGTAAAGTTGGAGCATATGGTATATCAATGTTTAGATATGAAGAATATAAAATATCCTAACCACGGGCTATTGCATTCTAAAGTCGTTCAGGTTGGATTTAAAATCATGGATCTATTTATGACCCACCCTCTTACATTATATGCATTCACAACAATGCCCGGTTCTTAACTGGTGTCTTACACAACAGAAATTTATTGCCTTACAGGTACACATTATAGAAGATGAAACAACAGTTGTTTACTTCTGATGAGTGAGGTACAGTCTCTTCTTAAAAAAAAAAAAAAAAGTGATTACTGTTTATTCATGTTTTGCTTCCAGGTATGTCTGCATACCACATGCAGTCCTGGTGCCCTCAGAAACAGAAGAAGGAATCAGAACTCCTGCAACTGGAGTTGCAGATGGTTAACACCTACCATGGGGATGGGGATGCTGGGAATCAAACACAGGTCCTCAGGAAGAAGAGCCATATCTTTTAACTCTCAAGTTTTCACACTTTGAAGCATAGTGTTAGGAAGAATATTTTTGGTATTATATATATATATATGAGAGAGGGGAGAAATAAAGATATATCCAAAGCAGAGTAGTAAAATAGCGAGATCAGGAACTACCACCAGGGCATGAGATGGCTTTCTGGAGCACATTACCTATGGTGGGACTCCTTGCTCAGCCTTGATGCAGCAGGAAAACACTTGATTCTGCCTCAACTGAATATACGAGGCTTTGCTCACTCCCTATGGCATCCCCTACCCTTTTGGAAGAGGGGATGGGGATGGGGTGCTTTAGTGGGAGAAAGGCTGGGGGGAATGGAAGGAGGAATGAGAAGGGGAACTGTAATTGATATGTACAATGAATAAAAAAATTCTCAAAATAAAAAACAATCCAAAAACAAAAAAAAATTAATATGGAAGACAATTAGTAAAGATAATGTAAGAAATATATATATTGTGAAATAAGATAACAACAGCAACAAAAATTAACATTGAAAGCGCCCTTAACCTCTAATTCTATTTGCTTGCCCTCAGTGTAATTTGACTGATAAAGAATTAATAGTTTCCAATAAAATATTTTTTGAGACATGGCCTCATGTAGCCCAAGTTTTCCTCAGACTCATTGTAAAGCCAAGGTTGGTCTTGAACTCTTGATCTTCAAGCCTCTACTTCTCAAGTACTGGGATAGTCAGAGTATGCTGCTACTTGCTATTAACACAAAAAGAATGTTAGCATTTTCTATACTTCATAAGCAGAAAATAATTGTTTTTCTTTAATGAAGAGCGTTGTGACATTTTACTGCTTGCTTTGGTGTGTTTTTTTTTTTTCTATTGCAGTCCCTATTTGTCTTCCAAAATAACTGTACTATTCTGAACAATTCTGAAGTTAGTCATCATCTTATTACCATTTGATATCCATTGGTGGATGAATGAAAGGAGTGTAACTCTAGTTAAAAGTAAGTAGCAAGCCAGTAAGTGTGTAATAAGTATCTATCCTCTCCAAACAGATCCCGGAATCATAACACAAGTCAATTTCTAGTGTGTAAATATCCCCAGTATGCAATACATGAGGCAACCCACATGACATCACTGACTAAGGGGTGAGGAGTGGATGGAAAGGCAGACCCTTAAAGCAGGCTGTGTAAGCCTATGTCAGGGCTGTTTCTAAAATCATAAAAACAGCTCATGCTTTGAGAGGAGATTAATCGAGATTGTCCAGTTCTTGTTAACTCCTACAGCTGTGCCATCTGCAGAATTTTATTTATCTCAATGAGTGTCAGTGTCATCATCTATAAAATGGGACATGAACTTGCTGCAAAGGACTCATACAAAAATTAAAATGAATTATCGCTTATAATGCAACCCCATGAAATAATGAATACAAAACAAGTAACATATGTTAGCATTGTTTTATTTTGTGCTTATTGATAGAAAAAGTTTCCTGTTTTAAATTCTATCACAAAAATGAAAATTAATCTAAATTTTGTAATACTATGTGGAATATTATCTGACTGGAAACCAATTCTTCCTACAGATTCTGCATATGGAAGCATTACAACATGACAGGGTAGGAATGAACATCAATAACTGCACATTTGTATTGTACTCATGATGTTTAATCTATAACTGGTTCCTACCATGGGGAAGAAATGATATTAGCTTTTTTTTTTTTAAATAACAAAATCATAGATTCTTAAGAGATAGCTCAAATGATTAAAACATTAGAGAAAAGTTGAAAATTCTTGGAGGACTTGGTGATGCATTAGTGTTTTTTCTCATGACTTCAGTTATACACATATTGATTGTAATCTTTGTGTATGTATTTGTCATATGTATGACGCACATGTATATGATGTATATGCTGTGTGTGTATGTTTCATGTGTATAGTATATATGTTGTGTGTAAGAATGTACATTAATGTGTGTATGTTTGTGTGTGGAAATGCAGTTATTTGCATGCTGAGGTGCTCAAGTGGAGGTCGAAGATAACCTTGGGTGTCTTTCCTTGCTTTGCACTTTATTTGAAATGGGATCTCTTTGATATTCTTCTGTTTATGCCAAGTTAGGTGGCCAGCAGATTCCCAAGGATTTTCCTGTCTCTACATCACATGTCTCTTTAGGAGCACTGAGATTAAAGACATTCATGATATATGTCATGCTTTTATTAGGACTCTGGAGATTCAAAGTTAGATCATGACATCTCTTTAATGTCTAAGTTGATTTTCCTGTTTCTATGATAAATTACCCCCAAAGACAGAAACTTCTGGGAGACAAGGTTTATTTTTGGCTCACACGTAAAAGGTCCATTCTGTCTTAACAAAGACATCAAAACAGAAGTAACATAAGAAGGTAGCTGGTTATGTTGCATGAACAGATGAGAAGCAGAGAGTGTTGAAGGCTTTTGCTCAACTTAATTTTCTTTTTCTGTAGTGCAGGATCCAACCAGGGAATGGAGTCACACATAGTGGGTAGATCCTC